>NC_053040.3:258503363-258816466 GCF_002575655.3 Aegilops tauschii subsp. strangulata
CTCATCGAACTCCCACTTGAGCTCGGTTGCGCAACCTGCACTGGTATCATCGGCACCTGCAACTGTTTTGGTAGAATCTGTGAGTCACGGGGACTCAGCAATCTCACACCCGTGAGATCAAGACTATTTAAACTTATAGGAAGGATGTGGTAATGAGGTGGAGCTGCAGCAAGCACTAAGCGTATCTGGTGGCTAACATACGCAAATAAGAGAGAGAAGAGGAGCAACGCAACGGTCGCGAAGCTAGAAATGATCAAGAAGTGATCCTAAAACTGCTTACGTTCATACATGACCCAAACTATGTTCACTTCCCAGACTCCGCCGAGAAGAGACCATCACGGCTACACACGCGGTTGATGTATTTTAATTAAGTCAAGTGTCAAGTTCTCTACAACCGGACATTAACAAATTCCCATCTGCCACATAACCACGGGCACGGCTTTCGAAAGATAATACCCTGCAGGGGTGTCCCAACTTAGCCCATTATAAGCTCTCACGGTCAACGAAGGATATTCCTTCTCCCGGGAAGACCCGATCATTCTCGGAATCCCGGTTTACAAGACATTTCGATAATGGTAAAACAAGACTTGCAAAGCCGCCCGAATGTGCCGACAAATCCCGATAGGAGCTGCACATATCTCGTTCTCAGGGCACACCGGATAAGTCAAGCTACGAGTAAAACCAGGCCTCGAGTTTCCCCGAGGTGGCCCCGCAGGCTGCTCGGTTCGGACCAACACTCGAAGGAGCACTGGCCCGGGGGGGGGGGGTAAATAAAGATGACCCTCGGGCTCGCAAAAACCCAAGGGAAAAAGGCTTAGGTGGAAAATGGTAAAACCAAGGTTGGGCCTTGCTGGAGGAGTTTTATTCAAGGCGAACTGTCAAGGGGGTCCCATAAATCACCCAACCGCGTAAGGAACGCAAAAATCAAGGAACATAACACCGGTATGACGGAAACTAGGGCGGCAAGAGTGGAACAAAACACCAGGCAGAAGGCCGAGCCTTCCACCCTTTACCAAATATATAGATGCATTAATTAAGTAAGAGATATTGTGATATGCCAAAATATCCATGTTCCAACATGGAACCAACTTCAACTTCACCTGCAACTAGCAACGCTATAAGAAGGGTTGAGCAAAAGCGGTAACTTAGCCAAACAACAGTTTGCTAGGAAAGGTGGGTTAGAGGTTTGACATGGCAATATGGGAGGCATGATATAGCAAGTGGTAGGTAGCGCGGCATAGCTATAGAGCGAACAACTAGCAACCAAAGATAGAAGTGATTTCGAGGGTATGGTCATCTTGCCTGCAAAGTTCTTAGAGTTGTCGAAAGCTTGATCCTTGTAAGCTTTCTCAACAGGCTCCTCGTAAGCGTTCTCGTCTCCCGGCTCTACCCAAATCAAGAACACAAGCAAAGGACCAACAATCAATCACGGGAAATGCACAAGCAACATGATGCAATACATGGCATGATATGCGAGATGTGATATGCAATGCATATGCGTGCTCCAGAAGGGAAAAGGTGAACAAGGAATCAAATTGGCAAACCAAGTATGCCGCTGGAAAGATGAGATGATTTCGGTTGAAATCAATATAAAGATCACCGGTAACGGATGCACGGTTTGCAAATGGCAAGCAAAACAAGAATGACACAATTCTGCGATTAACAGCATGATAGCACTTAGAATACATTAAGAAACTATGGTACAACACCCCAACACAGCAACAAAGCAAATGGCAGAGATGTACTCAAGATGCTTGACCAAACATGAACACTGAGCTACGGCTAAATCACACCAGAGAAGGTTCAAACAAGCATGGCAAAAGTGCGAAAGATATCACCTTCACAGACTTGGTGAAAATACTAACATGCCAGAAATAACACCAGGAAGCCATGTTTAGAGCCAGCAAACAGCATGCTACAGGAACATATCATAGAAAATCAAGGCACGGCATGAATCTACTAGGTGCATAGAACAAAAGTCCCTTACTGACTATGAGCCAAAAAGGCACAGAAGATATGATGGCACCCATGTAAACATAGCAAGTTTTATTAACAGTTTCAGACTTAGCAGAAAAATAGAGCATAGCATAAACATAATTATGAAGGCATCTTTGCAAGCTCGATTCACTCATCACAAAGCATTTCATGACAAAACAAGCATACCTACAGTAATATGGCATGTTCATGAACCTAACCATGGCAAGAAAAAGTCCATAGCATGCATGGATCACTAGCAACAGCCATGGCAAATTTGATTAACATGTTAACATTCTGCCAGGAACATTTTGTAGCAAAAGTAGAGCACGATTGAGACATGCTAGGGCACTCCATAATTGCAAACAGGGGCATGGACGGATATATTACATCCATATGTCCAAAACATCCCTACTGAACATACTCAAAAGAAGCATGGATCTCACGGTAGCAACATGGATACATGGCATCACAATAACAACAGGAAAATGACTTGGCAAAATCCTAAGTCCCTGAAATCAAAAACATCACGAAGCCTAGTTTGCATGCTTGTGCTAGTCACCACATAGATCACAAAAATACATGGCAAGCACCCTTGTAAAGATGGCATGGCATATATCAAAACACGTGCAGAGCTCATGCTCATAAGATGCACACATCAAATGCAACAAAAATAACAAAACATCAAGTTCTGTTAACAGACAGTAGTTAACATCATATACCACTCTTTCAATGATGATTTAGGTAACAAGATTAACTCAAACGAGCATGGCACATTGGAACCAAATGAAGAGCATCTCATGATGAACATTTTGATATATAATGCACGCAAAACGGAGCAGTATGCAAGGAGATATGACGTGATGAACAGGGCTACATAATGCATAAAAATAAGGACTTGGAGGAATTTTCGGGTCAACCTTCAGATCTAGGGTTCAGGGAGGCGCGCGAACCGAGGATGGACGGAGCTCACCGGAGTAGGTGCCGGAGAGGAGGGAGAGGCCGGAGACGGGGCGGACAGGGCCGGGCGGTGCGGGCGGCGACCGGGCGCGGGCGGAGGCGGAGGACGGCGGCTGGGAGGTAGGGTGGCCGGGAGGCGGCGAGGTCGCCGGAGTCCGGGCGGGCGGCGGCGGACGGCGGCGCGCGGGAGGAGGCGGAGGACGGGTGCGGCGGCGCGGGGCACGGCGAGGCTCGGTTCGACCCTGGGCGGGCCGGATCTGGGCCCCGGGCGACCGGCGGCGATGTGGGCGCGGGACTAGCACATGTCGCCCCCGGATTCGTCGGGTGATGGCGCGGACACGTCCGTCAGTGGCGGGGAAGGTGTCCGGCGGCGCGAGGGAGCGGGGCTAGGGTTTTGGACCCGGATTTGGAGGAGGGGTGCACATATTTATAGCTAGAGGGAGCTAGGAGACTCCAAATGGGGTGAAGTTTTCGCCCACACGATCGTGATCAAATGGCGGAGAGCATGAAGGGGGCTTAGATGGGTTATTGGGCTGTTTTGGAGGGGTGTTGGGCTGCAACACACAAGAGGCCTTTGCGGTTAGCCGGTTAACCGTTGGAGCATCAAACGACCTCCAAATGGAACGAAACTTGACAGGTGGTCTACCAGTGGTGTACCAAGGCCACTTGGCTAACCTCGGTCCATTCGAGAATGTTTAACACCCGCTCACGAAAAGAGACAAGAGGGGTACGCCGGTGGATGTGGGAGTGTCGGATTGCAAAACGGACAATGTGGAAAATGCTCGGATGCATGAGACGAACACGTATGCAAATGCGATGCACATGATGACATGATATGAGATACATGACATGAACAAAATGCAAAATGAAAGACAAAACCCAACCACGAAGGGAATCTCATAACTTAAAGCCGAAAATGGCAAGAGTTGGAGTTACAAATATGGAAAGTCACATCCGGGGCATTACAAACAGCCTCCTGAGGAGAGGTGCTCTTGTGCTCGGTGAGCTTCTGTGTGGCTATGGATGGAGTGGCTCCGATCCAATATGAGATCTAGATGCCTCCTATGGTGGTGGCTAGTCCTGTTTATAGAGGCCCTGGTCCTCTCCCCAAATATTGAGCGGGAAGGGATCCAACAATGGCCAAATTCAAAGGGAGACAACTAGTACAAGTTATCCTGACTAAAGGTGGTCTTCCCCTACCAAAGGCTCTGGTGGTGACGCTGTCTTGGGCTCCATGGTGACCTCCGTCCTGCCATCCTGCTGGTCTTGGTCTCGTTGCACCAATATGGGAACCTTTGCCTGATGCCTTGGAACTCCTCGCCTGTGCTTTGCCCCTTTAGAACCAAAGAGGAAACGAGGACACTGCGCGTTGGCGCCCGCCTGGTGCCCGCCTGGCTCCAGTCGTCATTGGTTGCATCACAGGAACCTCACGAGGTGTCCCTTACCTTGATCTCTCCACCCCTCGCGAGCCGGCCTCGTGAGGCCGTCCCGAGGAGGTCTTGTGTCGTCGGCCTCGTGAGGCTTGGCCCCTCGCGAGGGTCTTGAGTGTTTGCTGGTGAAGATGGGCCTTACAGGGCCGCTGATGGAGCCACGCCGTGGGCCGCAGGTAGGCAAGTCTGGGGACCCCCGTTCCTAGGACGCCGACATAGTCATCTTGAAGCTGTTGCTGCTTCTTTTTTAGGCTTCTTGTCGTGGCTATTAGCCGGCGCTTAAAGCGCTCTTGTTCTAGGGGTTCCTCTGGCACGATAAAATCTTCGTCAACGAGGCTCATGTCGTCCTCGGAGAGTGGCAAATAGTTGTTGTCCTCCGAGTCTTCGTTCCCTGCCTGCTCGTTAAGTTCAACTTGCCCGTCCTCCCGATCATCCTGTTGAGATGTTGGTTCGATGGAGTCTTCTTGGTCTTTGGCATTTTCCGGAGTATCATTGTCTCCGGTGCCGGTATTTCTACCTTTTCCATGACGCGATTTGGAGCGGCACCGCTGACGTGGACGCTTCGGTGGTATCTCAGGAGGTTTATCCTCGACTGGGTCCTTCTCCTCATCGTCGTCGCCTTCTTTAGGTGTGTCCACCATGTATACGTCGTATGTGGAAGTGGCCGTCCAGCATCCGGTGAACGGCGGACTTTGGGCCTGCTCCTCTCCGGCATTGTCGTCCATACCGTCGATGTCTTCGGAGGCGTAGTCAAGCATGTCGGTTAGATCCTCGATAGTGGCTATAAAGTGGGTGGTGGGTGGGAAGTAGAATTCCCTATTTTCTGCCCGTACTCCGGACCAGGCGCAATTCAGAAGCGGTTCCTCTATGATGGCGAGGGATCGCATTAAGTCCAGAGCCTCGTTTAAGAGCGAGGCTTGGATGGGGATAGAAGTTCCCAGGCCGAACTCGCGTGACGCGGGCTTCAAGGGTTCGGAGCTAATATCCGGAGGAGAGCTCGGCTTTGTGATAACTGCCGGTGCCGCTATTCTCTCCGGTTCTCCAATACTAAGCTCTATAGCTGCAAAGAGTCCGGCGTGTTCTAGACTGCCATCTTCGGACCTGGTGACGTGCTCCGGATCTAAGGCCGGAGCTGTGGTTGAAGCCGCGAACCCTTGGAAGATCAAGTCTCCTCGGATATCAGCGACATAGTTCAGATTTCCGAAACTGATCTGGTGACCAGGGGCGTAGCTGTCAATCTATTCTAGGTGGCCAACCAAGTTGGCTTACAGTGCGAAGCCGCCGAATACGAAGATCTGGCCGGGGAGGAAAATCTCCTTTGTGGCAGCATTGTTGTAGATGACTGATGGAGCCATCGAGCCTTTCGACGATGGCACAGTGGAACTCTCAATGAAAGCACCAATGTTAGTGTCAAAACCGGCAGATCTCGGGTAGGGGGTCCCGAACTGTGCGTCGAACGATCGAGGGTAACAGAGGGCAGGGGACACGATGTTTACCCAAGTTCAGGCCCTCTTGATGGAGGTAATACCCTACTTCCTGCTTGATTGACTTTGATGAGTACAGGGGTTACAAGAGTTGATCTACCTCGAGATCGTAATGGCTAAACCCTAGATGTCTAGCCTGTATGATTATGATTGCCTCTATGGACTAAACCCTCCGGTTTATATAGACACCGGAAGGGGCTAGGGTTGTACAGAGTCGGTTTACAGAGAAATGAATCTTCAGATCCGCACACCAAGCTTGCCTTCCACGCCAAGGAGAGTCCCATCCAGACAAGGGGGAAGCCTTCTATCTTGTATCTTCGCAGCCCATTAGTCCGGCCATGTTACCCAGCCCGGATGCCCGAGGCCCCTTAATCTTGGACTCCCTCACCAGGCGCAGGGGCGCCCTGCTTCCAGCAGCCGCCTCCACCGTGGGCCGCCAGGCAGAACCCAAGGACGGGCGTCGTTCACGCCTATCATATGCCCTTCCCGCGGGCTCCAGCACCGGGTCTCCTTGGCCCCTGTCCAGCGGACCACCAGGCATTTGTCGGCACCCCCTACCAGCCCTACGGTGCCCGGCTGATACATCCATTTTTCATCATGCTTTTATATCGATATTTATTGCATTATGGGCTGTTATTCCACATTATGTCACAATACTTATTCCTTTTCTCTCTTATTTTACAAGCTTTACATGAGGAGGCAGAATGCCGGCAGCTGGAATCCTGGGCTCGAAATGGAGCAAATATTAGAGACCTATTCTGCACAACTCGAAAAGTCCTAAAACTCCACGAAAGTCAGTTTTGGAATATATTAAAAATATTGGGCGGAGAAAGCACCAGAGGGGGCCACCCACTGTCCACGAGGGTGGAGGGCGCGCCCTACCCCCCTGGGCGCGCACCCTGCCTCCTGGGCCACCTGGAAGCCCCCCGACGCCCATCTTCTGTTATAAGGTGTCTTTTTCCCTGGAAAAAATCATATGGAAGCTTTCGGGATGAAGCGCCACCGTCTCAAGGCGGAACCTTGGCGGAACCAATCTAGGGCTCCGACGGAGCTGTTCTGCCGGGGAAACATCCCTCCGGGAGGGGGAAATCGTCACCATCGTCATCACCATCGATCCTCTCATCGGGAGGGGGTCAATATCCATCAACATCTTCACCAGCACCATCTCCTCTCAAACCCTAGTTCATCTCTTGTATCCGATCTTTGTCTCAATACCTCAGATTGGTACCTGTGGGTTGCTAGTAGTGTTGATTACTCCTTGTAGTTGATGCTAGTTGGTTTATTCAGTGGAAGATTATATGTTCAGATCCTTTATGCACATTAATAACCCTCTGATTATGAACATGAAGATGATTTGTGAGTAGTTATGTTTGTTCCCGAGGACATGGGAGAAGTCTTGTTATAAGTAGTCATGTGGATTTGGTATTCGTTCGATATTTTGATGAGATGTATGTTGTCTTTCCTCCAGTGGTGTTATGTGAATGTCGACTACATGAAACTCACCTTTTTTGGGCCTAGGGGAAGGCATTGGGAATTAATAAGTAGATGATGGGTTGCTAGAGTGACAGAAGCTTAAACCCTAGTTTATGCGTTGCTTCGTAAGGGGCTGATTTGGATCCATATGTTTCATGCTATGGTTAGGTTTACCTTAATTCTTCTTTCGTAGTTGCGGATGCTTGCGAGGGGTTTAATCATAAGTGGGATGCTTGTCCAAGGAAGGGCAGTACCCAAGCACCGGTCCACCCACATATCAAATTATCAAAGTAACGAACGTGAATCATATGAGCATGATGAAAACTAGCATGACGATAATTCCCATGTGTCCTCGGGAGCGCTTTTCTTTATATAAGAGTTTTTCCAAGCTTGTCCTTTGCTACAAAAAGGATTGGGCCACCTTGCTGCACCTTGTTTACTTTTGTTACTTGTTACCCATTACGAATTACCCTATCATAAAACTATCTGTTACCGATAATTTCAGTGCTTGCAGAGAATACCTTACTGAAAACTACTTGTCATTTGCTTCTGCTCCTCATTGGGTTCGACACTCTTACTTATCAAAAGGACTACGATAGATCCCCTATACTTGTGGGTCATCAAGAATCTTTTCTGGCGCCGTTGCCGGGGAGTGAAGCGCCTTTGGTAGGTGGAATTTGGTAAGGAAAATTTTATGTAGTGTGCTGAAATTTACTGTCACTTGTTACTATGGAAAATAATCCTTTAAGGGGATTGTTCGGGGTATCTTCACCTCGACCAGTAGAGCAAAGAGTTGCTCCTCAACCTACTAAACCTACTGAAAATGTTTACTTTGAAATTCCTTCGGATATGATAGAGAAACTGCTAGCTAATCCTTTTACAGGAGATGGAATATTACATACCGATATGCACCTAATCTATGTGGATGAGGTTTGTGGATTATTTAAGCTTGCAGGTATGCCCGAGGATGTTATCAAGAAGAAGGTCTTCCCTTTATCTTTGAAGGGAAGGCATTGACATGGTTTAGGCTATGTGATGATATTCGATCATGGAACTACAACCGATTGAAATTAGAATTTCATCAGAAGTTTTATCATCTGCATCTGGTTCATCGTGGTCGTAATTATATATGTAACTTTTGGCCTCGCAAAGGAGAAAGTATCGCTCAAGATTGGGGGAGGCTGAAGTAAATGTTATATTCATGCCCCAATCATGAGCTCTCAAGAGAAATAATTATTCAAAATTTTTATGCTCGACTTTCTCTCAATAATCGGTCCATGCTCGATACTTCTTGTACTGGTTCTTTATGATGAAGACTATTGAATTCAGTTGGGATTTATTGGAAAGAATTAAACACAACTCTAAATATTGGGAACTCGAAAAAGGTAGGGAGTCAGGTATAACACCTAAGTTTGATTGTGTTAAATATTTTATGGATACCGATGCTTTTCGTGAATTTAGCACTAAATATGGACTTGACTCTGAGATAGTAGCTTCTTTCTGTGAATCATTTGCTACTCATGTTGATCTCCCTAAGGAGAAGTGGTTTAAATATCATCCCCCATTGAAGTAAAAGTAGTTGAACCTATTAAAGTTGAAGAAAAGACTATCACTTATCATGTTGATCATATTGTTCGTACTGCTTATATTGAGAAACCACCTTTCCCTGTTAGAATAAAGGATCATGCCAAACCTTCAACTATGGTTTGTAAGAGTAATGCTAGAACACCTACACCCTCTCAGCAAATTAAAGTTGAACCTAGTATTGATATGGTTAAGGATCTCTTGGTCGATAATATTGATGGGCATGTTATTTACTTCTATGATGAAGCTACTAGAATTGCTAGACCCGATACTAAAAATAAACATAGACCTGTTGTTCGCATGCCTGTTGTTTCTGTTAAATAGGAGATCACTGTTATAATGGCTTATGTGATATGGGTGCTAGTGTCAGTGCAATACCTTATACTTATATAAAGAAATTATGCATGATATTGAACCTGCTGAGATAGAAGATATTGATGTTACTATTAAGCTTGCCAATACAGATACTATTTCACCAGTTGGGATTGTTAGAGATGTTGAAGTCTTGTGTGGGAAAATTAAATATCCTACTGGTTTTAATTTCTTGTTCTTGCTTCATCACAAGATGACTTTTGTCCCACTATATTTGGTAGACCCTTCTTGAATACTGTTAATGCTAAGATAGACTGCAAAAAGGATATTGTTACTATTGGTTTAGAGGATATGTCTCATGATTTTAATTTTGCTAAATTTCGTAGACAACGCCATGATAAAGAATTGCCTAGTAAAGATGAAATTATTGGTCTTGCTTCTATTGTCGTGCCTCCTAATGATCATTTAGAACAATATTTGCTAGACCATGAAAATGATATGTTTATGAATGAAACAAGGGAAATAGATGAAGTATTCTTTAAACAGGGACCTATTTTGAAACACAACTTGCCTATTGAAATTGTAGGGGATCCTCCTCCACCCAAGGGTGATCCCGTGTTTGAGCTTAAACCATTACCTGATACTCTTAAATATGCATATCTTGATGAAAAGAAGATATATCATGTTATTATTAGTGCTAACCTTTCATAATAGGAAGAAGAGAAATTATTGAAAACTCTGAAGAAGCACCGTGCTGGTATTGGATATACTCTTGATGATCTTAAGGGCATTAGTCCCACTCTATGCCAACACAAAATAAAATTGGAGAAAGACGCTAAACCGGTTGTTGATCACCAACGATGGTTAGATCCTAAGATGAAAGAAGTGGTAAGAAATGAAATACTAAAGCTTCTGGAGGCAGGTATAATTTATCCCGTTGCTGATAGTCAGTGGGTAAGTCCTGTCTATTGTGTCCCTAAGAAGGGAGGTATTACTTTTGTTCCTAATGATAAAGATGAATTGATCCCACACAAAGAATTGTTACAGGTTATAGAATGGTAATTGACTTCCGCAAATTAAATAAAGCTACTAGAAAGGATCATTACCCTTTACCTTTTATTGATCAAATGCTAGAAAGATTATCCAAACACACACATTTTTGCTTTCTAGACAGTTATTCTGGTTTCTCTCAAATACATGTGTCAAAAGAGGGTCAGAAAAAGACCACTTTTACTTGCCCTTTCAGTACCTTTGCTTATAGACGTATGCCTTTTGGTTTATGTAATGCACCGGCTACCTTTCAAAGATGTATGACTGCTATATTCTCTGACTTTTGTGAAAATATTGTTGAGGTTTTCATGGATGATTTCTCTGTGTATGGAACTTCTTTTGATGATCGCTTAAGCAACCTTGATCGAGTTTTGATGATATGTGAAGAAACTAATCTTGTCTTGAATTGGGAGAAGTCCCACTTTATGGTTAATGAAGGTATTATCTTGGGGCATAAAATTTCTGAAAGAGGTATTGAAGTTGATAAAGCAAAAGTTGATGCTATTGAAAAGATGCTATGTCCCAAGGACATTAAAGGTATAAGAAGTTTCCTTGGTCATGCCGGTTTTTATAGGAGGTTCATTAAAGACTTCTAAAAAAATTCTAGGCCTCTGACTAATCTCTTACAAAAAGATGTTCCTTTTGTCTTTGATGATGATTGTGTAGAAGCATTTGAAATACTTAAGAAAGCCTTGATTTCTGCACCTATTGTTTAGCCACTTGATTGGAATTTATCCTTTGAAATTATGTGTGATGCTAGTGATTATGCTGTAGGTGCTGTTCTAGGACAAAGAGTTGATAAGAAATTAAATGTTATCCAATATGCTAGTAAAACTCTAGACAGTGCCCAGAGAAATTATGCTACTATTGAAAAGGAATTTTAGCAGTTGTATTTGCTTGTGATAAGTTCAGACCTTATATTGTTGGTTCTAAAGTAACTGTTCACACTGATCATGCTGCTATTAAATATCTTATGGAAAAGAAAGATGCTAAACCTAGACTTATTAGATGGGTTCTCTTGCTACAAGAATTTGATTTGCATATTATTGATAGAAAGGGAGCTGAGAACCACGTTGCAGACAACTTGTCTAGGTTAGAAAATGTTCTTGATGACCCACTCCCTATTGATGATAGTTTTCCTGATGAACAATTAGCTGTCATAAATGCTTCTCTTATTGCTCCATGGTATGCTGATTATGCTAATTAAATTGTTGCTAAATTTATACCACCTAGTTTAACATACCAGCAAAAGAAAGTTTTTCTATGATTTCAGACATTAATTCTGGGATGACCCACACCTTTATAAAGAAGGAGCAGATGGTGTTATTAGACGTTGTGTACCTGAGCATGAACATGAAGAGATCCTACGCAAGTGTCACTCCGAGGCTTATGGAGGACACCACGCTGGAGATAGAACTGCACATAAGGTATTGCAATCCGGTTTTATTGGCCTACTCTTTTCAAACATGCCCGTAAGTTTGTCTTGTCTTGTCATGAATGTCAAAGAATTGGTAATATTAGTAGACGTCAAGAAATTCCTATGAACTATTCACTTTTTATTAAACCATTTGATGTTTGGGGCTTTGATTATATGGAACCGTTTCCTTCCTCTAATGGGTATACACATATTTTAGTTGCTGTTGATTACGTCACTAAGTGGGTAGAAGCTATTCCAACTAGTAGTGCTGATCATAACACCTCTATTAAGATGCTTAAAGAAGTTATTTTTCCGAGGTTTGGAGTCCCTAGATACTTAATGAATGATGGTGGTTCACATTTTATTCATGGTGCTTTTCGTAAAATGCTTGCTAAGTATGATGTTAATCATAGAATTGCATCTCCATACCACCCACACTCTAGTGGTCAAGTAGAACTGAGTAATAGAGAGATTAAATTAATTTTGCAAAAGACTGTTAATAGATCTAGAAAGAATTGGTCCAAGAAACTTGATGATGCATTATGGGCCTATAGAACTGCATATAGAGATCCTATGGGTATGTCTCCGTATAAAATGGTTTATGGAAAAGCATGTCACTTACCTCTCAAACTAGAACATAAGGCATATTGGTATGTCCATATAGAGCTTTTGTGTCTCCTTAATTCCTTTTATATCATGGTTTCCCTAAATCTTAAAAACTTCATCCACACAAGACTCAACAAGAACTCGTGAGATAAGTTAGTATAAACCAATGCAAAAACCTTATCATTCTCTACTGTAGCAAATAACTTAAATTATTATTCAACATTTCACACTAAATACCTCTGCATATTTAATATTCCTATCCTCAAATAGAATCATTAAACAAGCAAACATATGCAAACAATGCAAACATAACAGCAATCTGCCAAAACAGTACCGTTTTTAAAGAATGCAAGAGTATCAGTACTTATTCAACTCAAAAAATTCTGAAAATTTAACACATTGTAGAAAATTTATCAGAGCTTATTGTGCAAAAAATTTCAACATTTTATCATATTCTGACTTTTCTAGGCAATTTTTGCAACAAAAGTAAACTTTCTGTTTTCAAACAGGAACATATAGACTTGCAAAAAGCATAGTAAAGGCTATCATTGCCACTTTTATTGAAATAAAAGATGCAAAACATTATTATAAATAACAGCAAGAAAATCCTAACAAAATAAATAGATGCTACAAGCAAAACACATATCATGTGACGAATTAAAACATAGCTCCTAGTGAGGTTAGCGATAATGTTGGAGAAGAAAGAGGGGATGCCTTCCGGGGCATCCCCAAGCTTAGTTGCTTGGATATTCCTTGAATATTACCTTGGGGTGCCTTGGGCATCCCCAAGATTAGGGTCTTGTGAGTGCTTGTTCTCCTCATATCGACATCTCACTCAAAACATGAAAACTTCAATCACACAAAACTTAACGGAACTTCGTGAGATGGGTTAGTACGATAAAGACAAACCATTCACTTTGGTACTGTCAAAGACAAGATTCATAATTGTTCTCACACCATGCCTACTGTACCTTATCATTTTCCACCATTTATATTGAGCAATATAAGCCATAGAAACTAGAAAGCAAGCATATTTATGCATTGAAAATAGAATCTGTCAAAAACAGAACATGCTGTAATGATCTGGATAACTACCATACTTCTGCTACTCCAAAAATTATGAAAAATCAGGACCACGTGAGCAATTTGTATATTAGTCTTCTTCAAAAAGAATCAACTCAAAAGCTCTCTTCTGTTAAAAATGAGAATTATTTTTGTGAGCGCGAAAGTTTCTGTTTTTCAGCAAGATCAAATCAACTATCACCCAACATGATCCCAAAGGCTTTACTTGGCACTTTATTGAAACAAAAGCAATAAAACATGATTACTACAGTAGCATAATCATGCGAACACACAAAAACAATAGGTAAAAGTGTTGGGTTGTCTCCCAACAAGCGCTTTTCTTTAATGCCTTTTAATCTAGGCATGATGATTTCAATGATGCTTGCATAAAAGATAAGAATTGAAACATTAAGAGAGCATCATGAAGCATATGACTAGCACATTTAGGTCTAACCCACTTCCTATGCATAGGGATTTTGTGATCAAACAACTTATGGGAGCCAGAATCAACTAGCATAGGAAGGCAAAACAAGTGCAACTCAAAACAATCAACACATAGAGAAGAAAGTTGATATTATTGAGATATGTAAGGGCATAAGTTCCTTTCTCATAATAATTTTCAGAGGCATCATGAATGGGTTCAACAATATAACTATCACATAAAACACTCTTTTTATGATGCATAAGCATAGAAAATTTATGACTCTTTATGGCATACATGTCATCATAATAATCATCATAGATAGCAACTTTATTGTCATAGTCAATTGGAACCTCTTCCAAAATAGTGGATGTATCACTAAATAAAGTCATGACCTCTCCAAATCCACTTTCATCAATATTGTAATAAGATTCAACACCCTACAAAAGAGTGGGATCACTACTACCTAAAGTTGACACTCTTCCAAACCCACTTTCATTAATGTAATCATCATAAATAGGAGGCATGCTATCATCATAATAAATTTTCATATCGGAAGTAGAAGGAATCAAAGGATCATATTCATTAAGCAAAGCATCCCCAAGCTTAGGACAAGCATTATTTCCAGCAAATAAATCTTCAAACATATCATACTCATCAAACATAGCATCCCAAAGCTTGCGGTTTTGCATATCCTCACAATCATTCTTATCAATAGCATGAATGGCACCAATAATATAGCAAACATTATTATCATATTCTTTCAAGCAAGTGCTAAAAGATTTTCAAGATCATAAGGGATATCGTTGTCTTCCCAATCATAATCATCACAACAAGCAATAGGCATAACAAAATCATCATCAATATCATCATCCTCCATCACCATATTTGATTCACTTTCATGAGGCACGATGGTGATGGGAGCAACATTACTTGGGAGAGATACCTATTTACCTCTATTCTTTCTTCTTTTCTTCTTCTTCACCACAACATGTGTGGGTTTAATTAGTCTGGCACTATTCTCCGATTTCCACAAACCATCCCGACCGACGGTCAGAATTTTTTTGAATATGTAAACTATAAGACAAGTAAGCTTCTCCAGACCATACAAATGGACGGCTTTTCTAAGCTTCTTGTTGAAGAGATTGATTGGATAGGAGGCTCCTCCTCGTTACCTGATTCATCATAATAAACACTACGAGGGTATTGGGAAATATTTTCCCTTTCATTAGTATTCTCTTCATATTCTATTTGTTTTCTTGTCTTTAGATAGTTGGCAATATAAGGATTCTCAATGTAATTTACCGCACAAAACATATAAATTTCCTCTAGATCAAAATCAAGAAATCTCTCGGGATTTGGAAAACCCTTAGTTATACGTTTCATTTCTTCATACCCCAAAAGAAGACTAAGCTCTTTATGATGCTCAAGGGTAATCAAGTTATCACAATTTTTGGACACGATTTGATCATGAAATAAATTGCATTGGAGATTTAAATGACCACGTTCATTGCAAAGTTCACAAGGATGGCGAAAAAAATTACATCTTTCAGCACAATCATCTAGCCACTCTTGCAACTTTTTTGTTTCTAAATATTTATGCTTCTTACAAAATCTATCTTCCCTTTTTGGTGTGCAAAGGCACTCCCAATTCACTCCGCAAAAAGTGACATGCTTATAAGAAACATTTTTGTCATGACTTGTGCAATCATAATTAGCATTTTGGATATTCAAACAATTCACACTAACAACATTGCAATCATGCTCATCATTCAAATATTTTGTGCCAAGCATTTTATTGACTTCTTCTTCTAATAATTGAGCACAATTTTCCGAACCATCAATTTCAAGAAAGATATTATAAAGATGATCAACAATATGATGCAACCTCAATTCCATTTTTTATGTAGTTTTATTTTACAAACCAAACTAGTGATAAAACAAGAAACTAAAAGACTCAATTGCAATATCTAAAGATATACCTTCAAGAACTTACCTCCCCGGCAACGGCGCCAGAAAAGAGCTTGATGTCTACTACGCAACTTTATTCTTGTAGACACGTGTTGGGCCTCCAAGTGCAGAGTTTTGTAGTTTAGTAGCAGTTTTCCCTCAAGTGGATGACCCAAGGTTTATCAATCCGTGAGAGCTATAGGATGAAGATGGTCTCTCAAACGACCCTACAACCAAATACAAGAAATCTCTTGTGTCCCCAACACACCCAATACAATGGAAAATTGTATAGGTGCACTAGTTCGACGAAGAGATGGTGATAAAAGTGTAATATTGATGGTAGAAATATATTTGTATAATCTGAATAAATAAAAACAGCAAGGTAGCAAATAGTAAACGGGCACAAAAACGGTATTGCAATGCTTGAAAATGACGCCTAGGGTCCGTACTTTCACTAGTGCAACCTCTCAACAGTGCCAACATAGTTGGATCATATGATTATCCCTCAAAGTGCAATAAAGAATCACTCCCTATTCCTATTAGCGGAGAACAAAAGATATAATTTGTTTGTAGGGTACTAAACCACCTCAAAGCTATTCTTTCCGTTCAATCTATCCTAGATTTCGTACTAAAATAACGCAAGTTATTCTTTCCGATCGATCTAATCAAGACTTCGTACTAAAATAACACCAAAGCAAATTCATATTCATAATACTCAATCCACACAAAGAACTACAAGGGGACCCCAAAGTTCATATCGGAGAAAAGATAATAAAAACGTGCATCAACCCCTATGCAAAGATTACCCCAATATCACCGCGGGAATCCGCAAGTTGAATGCCATAGCATATATCAACTGAATCAATAAGATACCCCAATGTCACCTCAAGTAATCATACCGCAAGACATACATCATGTGTTCTCATCTCTGAATATTCAATCCGACAAGACAAAACTTCAAAGGTTAAAGATTCAATTCATCACAAGAAGAGTATAGAGGGGAGAAACATCATATGATCCGACTATATTAACAAAGCCCATGATATAGATCACGAGAGAGAGAGATTAAACACATAGCTACTGGTACAAACCCTCAGCCCCGAGGGCGGACTACTCCCTCCTCATCGTGGTGGCCACCGGGATGATGAAGATGGCCACCGGAGATGATTTCCCCCTCTGGCAGGGTGCCGGACCGGGCTCCCGATTGGTTTTCCGTGGCTACGGAGGCTTGCGGCGGCGGAACTTCCGGTGTAGGTTAACTCCGAAGGGTTTGAGAATATTTTGGAATTTATAGTGCAAAGAGGGGGTGCGGGAGGCCACCGAGGTGGGCACAACCCACCTGGGCGTGCCAGGGGGCCTTGGCGCGCCCTGGTGGGTTGTGCCCCCCTCGGGGCACCCCCCAGGTGCAGCTCTGGCCGTTTGGGTTCCTTCTGGTCCAAAAAATCTCCGTAAAGTTTCGTTGCGTTTGGACTCCGTTTGGTATTGATTTCCTGCGATGTAAAAAATAAGCAAAAACAACAACTGGCACTGGGCACTGGGTCAATAGGTTAGTCCCAAAAAATGATATAAAGTTGCTATAAAATGATTGTAGAACATCCAAGAATGTTAAAATAACAACCTGAATACTTCATAAATTATAGATACGTTGGAGACGTATCACACCTCCTGCCGCCTCATGAGCGGCACGGGCACACAAAATGGAAATTCATTTTGAAAATTAGAGTTGGCACATGCAAATTTACTTGGAACGACATGGAAATACCGCATATAGGTAGGTATGGTGGACTCACATGGCACAACTTTGGGTTTTAGGAGTTGGATGCACAAGTAGCATTCCCGCTTAGTATAAGTGGAGGGTAGCAACTAGAATGAGAAGCAACCAACCAAAAAACGAAAAACGGTCATAAATGCATATTGAACATAACTAACACTGAATAATGCACCACAAGTAGGATATAACTTCATTGCATAACTATTGACTTTACGTGCATGCATAGGGAATCACAAACCTTAACACCAATATTCTTACTAAAGCATAATTACTCACCAACATAACTCACATATCACTATCACCATATCGCAAAACTATTGCAAGGAATCAAGTTTATCATATCCAATGATCTATATGAAAGTTTTTATTATATCCCCCTTGGATATCCATCACTTTGGGACCAAATTCATATCTTATGCAAATTACCGTTGCTTTGTCAACTCTCAAAAATATATAAGTGAAGCATGAGAGCAAATCTCTTTAAAAAAATTCAACTCTCAAAATAATATAAGTGAAGCATAAGAGCATATTTCTTAAAAAACAACTCTAAAAATAATATAAGTGAAGCATGGGAGTTTGTTTATTTAAAATATAACCACCGCCATGCTCAAAAAGGTATAAGTGAAGTACTAGAGCAACTACCTAGCTCAAAAAATTTAAGTGAAGCACATAGAGTATCCTAGCAAATCAAGATATGCGTTTGGCTCTCTCAAACAAGTGAATTCAGCAAGACTCATATAATACACGACGCTCCAAGCAAAACTCATGATATGTGACGAATAAAAATATAGCTCCAAGTAAAATTACCGATGGTCGTTAGAAGAAAGAGGGGATGCCTTTCGGGGCATCCCCAAGCTTAGTTGCTTGGGAGTCCTTGAATATTACCTTGTGGTGCCTCGGGCATCCCCAATCTTAGGCTCTTTCCACTCCTTATTCCTCCATCCATCACAATCTCACCCAAAACATGAAAAGTTCAATCACACAAAACTTAACAAAACTTTCGTGAGATCTCTTAGTATTATACCTAATGTATTCTAATTTTACCATGGTTATACCCCCGATACAATCCATAGATTCATCAAAATAAGCACACAATGCAACGAAAATAGAATCTATAAAAAACAAAACAATTTGTAGTAATCAGAACATTGACCATACTTTTGTAACTCTAAAACTTCTAAAAAATTAGGACAATGTGGGCAATTTTTATATCAATCAGGTGTAAAAAAATCAAAATTTTATCACGTTCCAGCAGAGTACATTAATTCTGCTACTGGGCACAAAAGTTTCTGTTAATGCACAGAATCAAAGCAAGTATCACCCAAATCATCCCAAAGGCTTTACTTGGCACAAACACTAAAACACAATCATAACAGTAGCACAATTGTATATTTATTGAAAAGTGGAAAGGAAAACAAAAAATTGAAAGGTAACTATTGGGTTGCCTCCCAACTAGCGCTATTGTTTTATGCCCCTAGCTACATAATGCATAGTTTCAAGTGTTGTCATCTTTGTTTTGAGTTCCATAGGTGGCCCTCATGATTGACTCATATGGTGGCTTAATTCTAGTTCTAGGGAAGTGTTCCATGCCCTTCTTTAACGAATGCTGAAATTTAATAATCCGTTCTTTCATGTCAATAACGACACCTATAGTTCGTAAAAACGGTCTACCAAGTATGATGGGGCAAGACAGATTGCAATCAATGTTAAGTACTATAAAATCATGCGATAATTAGATTTATGCCCCTAGTTGTGTCCCACTCGCCTGTTTTACCCCTAATTCCCAAAATTCACTGGTTCTGTCCAAGTCACTTTGCTCCTATTATGCTTTTGCCCTTTGACCGTTTGACCATCAGTTTGAAAACTTCATAACTAATTCATACTAAATCAGAAAAATGCAAATAAGATACCAAAATGTTCAGAAAAACATCACCTATATGTCAGTGTCATTTGCATTCATGAAAAAAGTGTTGGAAAGTGCCCATCCGAGTTTTAGCCCTTATGCTACCACCATGAATAGTAAAATCTAAAAAATTGAAAAAAATTTGAAAACAATTGGTGGCAAAGAATGACAAATGTTTTAAGTGCCTGCCAAGTTTCATCAGGGAATAACATTCGTGGGTGCCGTGGCAAGAAAAACAATCAGCACTCCAAAATAGATTATTTTTTTGCCACGACTTCCACGAATGTCGTTCCCTAATGAAACTTGGCAAGCACTTAGAACATTTGTTGTTCTTCGCCACCATATTTTTTTTGATTTTTTTGAATTTTTTTGAGTTCACTATTCATGGTGGTATCAAAAGAGCTAAAACTCGGATGTGCACTTTCCAACACTTTTTTCATGAATGCAAATGACACTGACATATAGGTGATGTTTTTCTGAACATTTTGGTATCTTATTTGCATTTTTCTGATTCAGTATGAATTAGTTATGAATTTTTCAAACTGACGGTCAAACGGTCAAAGGGCAAAAGCATAAGAGGAGCAAAGTGACTCGGACAGAACTGGTGACTTTTGGGAATTAGGGGTAATACAGACAAGTGGGACACAACTAGGGGCATAAATCTAATTATCCCTAAAATCAATGGGCACATAGTTCATCTTTGCAAGAATAAGAACATCATTAATTCTACCCAAGGGTTTTTTAATAGTAGAATCTGCCAAGCGCAAATTAAGGGAACATTCATCCATATTGGTAAAACCTAGCACATCACATAGAAATTTAGGAATTGTGGAAATACTAGCAGCCAAATCACATAAATCATTGAATTCATAATTTTTAATCTTCACTTTAATGGTGGGTTCCCATTCATCATATAATTTTCTAGGAATTGAAATCTCTAGTTCTAACTTTCTAAAGCTTTCATCATCGCTTCTACAATATGTTTAGTAAAAGCTTTATTTTGTTCATAGGAATTGGTTGAATTTAGCACGGATTGCAACAAAGAAATATACTCGATTAAAGAGCAACTATCATAATTAAAATCTTTGTAATGCAAGACAGTGGGCACATCACTAGTTAAAGTTTTTACCTCGCAAAACCCACTTTTAGCAATTTTTTCATCAAGATTTTCACCCTCCGAATTATGGGGACGCCTTCTAACTAAAGTTGACTCTTCTTCAGTCCCCTTATCATCAAGTTTAACACACTGGTACAGCGAGGTGCTATAGAAACGGTTTTTAACCCCTTTCCGCGATGGCATGTGGAACCTTCGCCTGGTGAGTGACTGCGATAGGGGGATCCTTCCCACAGGACCCAGAAACTGCCAGGGATATGCCTTCCTGGCACACGCGCTCGGAAAAATGAGGTCGTGTGCGACCGGCGAGCGATCAAATAGGGTTATACGTACAGTAGTGCTAAAAAAATACAATTATACAGGTGAAATGGTTTCTGGTTATAAGTACATCCCGCACAGTTAGTTCCCGCTAAACGTTTTCGTTCGTATGTACATTCCACATAGTCAATCCAAGGAATACGTTTCCGTTAGTATGTATATCCCACACAGTTAATCCAAGAAGTACGTTTTCGTTCGTATATACATCCCACACAGTCGCTCCAAGGAAAATGTTTCCATTTGCAAGTACATCACACACAATTTAAATCGTTTGTGATAGCATTGCCATTGCACACGATATTAATAATTTTATCATTTGCATTATTGAATACATCACACACGGTGCGTAGAAATGTGTGGCAAAGCCTGTCCATCACACACACTTTTTATGTCGTAAACATTTGCGCAAGGTGGCCTGATGCAAACAGTTTTCAAGAGGATGTCGTGTGTGATTGTTCATTGATCCAACACGGTTTATTCCTAGAAACTATGTGCGTTGCCTGAGGTCATCGCCCACGGTGTTTTCTCAATAACCGTTTGCAATGGAAAAAACCAATTAGCAGGCTAATTGCCCTATTATTAATAATCCATTTATTAATCTAATTAACATTTCATATTAAGCACAAAATATATTTCATTTCCATATTAAGTAAGAAGGATTTCATAATTGAAATACATTAGAGTACAACATCATATAGCTTCAGCACTCAGCTACCCCATTACACAACTACACTAGGACCAAGTTTCACATGCAACATCTACAACCTTTCGAAATTAGCATCATAGACGGAACATAGATAGATGAATCTCATCTGGAAAACTGCTGAAGCGAAAGGCGAATATTGAGCCTTGAGTGATGTTGAAGGTCTTTGCAACTTTAGGCCAGTGCTTGTTGATGATTGACCATCCATCCTTCGTCCTCTTAAGGAACACTTCAATATTGAACCGTGGGTGTTGTATGAAAACCTTCCCTGCCTCCTGACCATACATGTGGTTTGAGAGGTAATCTTCAGTGAGCTGCTTTGGAAAGGCCTGAAAACAAGGATATGCATAACTATCTTCTCCAGATTTAAAGTGGAGCAAAGGAATTAAAAACACAAGGTATAAAAGTTAGTACCACCCCGTAGTGAACTGGTGTCTTCTTCATTGTGCAGACAAAGATCTTGTTGTTTTTTGTCACTAATTTCTTTAACGTAACAATATTTCTGAGTGTCTTGACTTGACTGGTATTAATGGACAGCTCATTTCCACATATACAACAGGACCTACATGTGCAAGACCAAATTGTTAAAAACCTAATATTTAAAAACAAGAAGTGGAAAGGTGTGTTATTAACTACAATAAGCATAATATTTAAAAACAAGCAAACGTAGTCATTCAAACTTGTATTGTGCAGGTCTAAGTACACTAGTTATTGGCCCTGTTTAGATCCATGGGTTAGAGTTAGTTTGAGCTAGGTTGGGCTCAAATAGCCCTAAAGTATCCAAACATGAGGGCTAGTTTGAGCTAGTTGCGTCAAACTCACCCAAAACAACTATCCCACCCAAGAAGTGCTGATTGGGGCTAGTTCTCCTAGTGCATTTATTGTCAATCTAACACTGTCATCCAAACACTTCTTTGGCTAGAGTTAGTTTAGGGTTAGTCATTGTTGAGTATCATTGTTATTTAGGAAACATAGGATAGTGTAGGATTTATTCTACCTTTACTTGTACTCCAAGATGACCATGTACTCATATATATATGCCCAAAAAGATGAGGGCGAGGTGGCGGCCGGCGCCCAAAAAGATGGGGCCGGGACGGTGGCTGGATCCAAAAGAGATGGGGTGCTGGAGTGAAGTTGAACTGAGCGGAGATCGTGGTGGGACTACACCGGAGGCGAGGGGAGGACCTGATTCCGGGGAGAATGGGGGGAGATGGCCGGTGCACGGCGGCGAGGCGAGGTGTGGTGGCGCGCGGCGGCGGGGCATGCGGTGGTGGCTCGCTGTAGGAGAAGATGGATCGGGAAGTGGGTGGTTTGAGGGGAAGTGGGCTGGATTCGCGAAGCTGCGTCGCGCGCGCGCCTATAGCACTCCGTCGCTCGCTCGCCCACTGCCTCCGGCGGCGGAAGGAGGTGGATCCGTCGGTGGCTAGTCATGGCGCCGCGGGCTCCATCGCTCCGGCTGCCGCCGTCGCTCGCTCGCCCGCGACGGCTGCCTCCGGCGGTAGGAGGCGGGTAGGTTCGGGGCGGGTCGTGGAGTTTCTAATGTGTCTGTGTGTAACAAAAACCAAAAAGTGACGATCCTTGTTGGTCAAATTAACCTCTCTCATCGCATGTCATAGTGCTGGACGGCGACCTCGCGGGCCCACGCGAGTGAGTGTCCTAGGACCACCGCGTGCATGTGGACGAAAGATGCATGTCAAACTTTTTCTGTAGTGAACATGCGACCAAAGGAGTTTAGTGTTGAAAATTGAAAAAAAAATAGATAACATCTATTCGTTTTTTATACATTTATTGATTTTTCAGGGATTTAAATGTGCAAAATCAAATTTGATCTACATGAGACCTGTGATAGTGCACGAAAATGGATTGCAAAATCATATGTGTACGTGTCCCTGGGTATATGTTTAGTCCCCATGCAAGAAATTTCTAACATCTAGAATCTTGATTTTCAAATCCAATAAATCCAAAACTAAGTTGAAATTCATGAAACTTATCGTGGTGTTATATGGACACCAATAGACTGTGATAATTTTTTTTTCAAATTTAAGACAAGTTTTGATATAATCTTCTTACATACAGGAAATTATAAATAATATCAACCAATATCGCAAACGAACTCTTTATTCGAACCGTGTGTGTTAGACCAACAATGTAAGTGTCGTGCTACGGTTAAGCAATAAAGCGGCAGAATTAATCATCAAAAAGGAAAAATCAATATAATACGTGCCCCGCACGCGTCCCGTGTGCCGTACGAGCATGTGTGAGTTGACGAGACGCATGCTAGCAGGCAGACCAGGAGGCCGAGGCATGCGCATGTTTGCTACGCACTCACCGTGGGGCGTGCTAGTAGTTGTGTGAAATGACGGTAGGCGTGCCAGCAGTCCGCCGCGTAGGCTCACCTGGAGGCGAGCCAGCCCTTTGACCGCCGCCAACCTCCCTCCAGTACTCCATATTAATGGTGCACCCGCCTCGTGATACGTCTCCAACGTATGTATAATGTATGAAGTATTCATGCCATGTTTACAACAATTTTATATGGTTTTGGTGTGATTTGCATGGAACTAACCGGGACTGACGCTGTTTTCAGCAGAACTACCGTGTCGTTGTTTTTTTTGCAGAAATGGAAGTTCTCCAAATGAGCTGAAACTTTTTGACGATGTTTTTGGAACAAAAGAGACCCCCGAAGCTTCGTGGGAGGCCCAGAAGAGCCACGAGGACGGCACAACCCACCAGGGCGCGTCTGCTGGGCCTGGCTTGCCCCGGTGGGTTGCGCTCACCTCGAGGCCCATGTTAGCGTGAAACCAACACCAAAAATCCCTATAAGTAGATAAACCATCAGGGGCTAACCTAGATCAGAAGTTCCGCCGCCGCATGGCTCTATAGCCACCGAAAACCAATCTAGCCCTTTCCGGCACCCTGCCGGAGGGGGGAATCATCTCCGGTGGTCATCTTCATCATCCTGGCGACCACCACGATGAGGAGGGAGTAGTCCAACCTCAGGGCTAAGGGTTTGTACCAGTAGCTATGTGTTTAATCTCTCTCTATCGTGTTCCTGAGATGTCACGATCTTGATGTATCGCGGGCTTTGTTAATATAGTCGAATCATATGGTGTTTTCCCCTCTCTAATTTGTTGTGATGAATTGAGTTTTTCCCTTTGAGATCTCGTTGTTATCGGATTGAATACTTTTATGGATTTGAGAGCACTTGATATATGTCTTGCAATTGAATACTCGTGGTGACAATGGGGTATCATATTTATTCACTTGATATATGTTTTGCCACTCAACTCGCGGATTCCCGAGGTGACATTGGGGTAATCTATGCATAGGGGTTGATGCACGTTCTTGTCTTTGTTTCTCCGGTAGAAATCTTGGGGCACTCTTTGAAGTTCTTTGTGTTGGATTGAGTATTATGAATATGAATTTGCTTTGGTGTTATTTTAGTACGAACTCTAGGATAGATCGAATGGAAAGAATAGCTTTGTGTTATTTTAGGATGAACTCTTGAATAGATCAAACGGAAAGAATAGCTTTGAGGTGGTTCCGTACCCTACAAACAATTTATTCTTATGTTCTCCGCTAGATAGGAACTTTGGAGTGATTCTTCATCGCACTTTGAGGGGTGGTTATATGATCCAATTATATTAGCACTGTTGAGAGATTGCACTAACGAAAGTACGGACCCAAGGCCTCATCTTCAAGCATTGCAATACCATTTTTGTGCCCATTTACTATTTGCTACCTTGCTGTTTTTATTTATTCAGATTATAAAAATATATTTCTACCATCCATATTACACTTGGTGTGACGCCCGGATAATTAAGCTACAGTAATCCCACGTTAACGATGCCACGTCACCCCGTTTACTGTTGATAAACTCTCGATAGTTCAGAACCGAAACAAATTCAAAATTTAAATAAAAGCAAATAATAAAAGTTTACAAATATTAAAACTAAAATGTTCGGAGTGAGCCAAATAGTCCATAATAAATATTGGTGAAGAAACCACACTTTTGTAAGGTATTTAACTGCACTATAGTAAGTAAAAACAGCGACAAAACAGTTATTCAAATGCTTTCAAAATAATAAACAATTCCGAAACTAATTTATTTCAGTGCTAAACTGTTTGTGGCAGTGGCATAAGTTGTAACACTATTTTAGGTGCCACTGTTGTATTTTATTGAAACTAGGCTAAAACAGAAAAGAAATAAAATAAATAATAGTAAAACAAAACAAAACAAAACAAAAACAAGGAGAAGAAAAGGAAAGCACCCCCCCCCCCCCCACTGGGCCACGGCCCAGCAGGCCTCCAGGCCGCACGTCCGGCTCACAAGGCCCAATCGGCCACCCCCACTCCCTTATCCTCTCTCGCCCGAAACCCTAACCCCCCACTACTCCCACTAGCCTCCACTCCCTCTCCCTCATCCCACTCCTCCTCTGCCCCCCCGATCTGGATCGAGGGAAATGGCTCCCTGACCCCGTTGCCGCGACCTTTCGCCATCACCTCGCCAACCGCCGTCGCAAGAAGAACCACCCCGCCGCCCGGATCAACCGCGCCCGCCGTCGCCGAAGCTACATCATTTGACGCCATCGCCGCGGTCCTCTCCGACGCCAGCGCTCCCCGTCACCGTCGCCGGAGGTGTCCTCGCCGGTCTGCCTCCTCCTCCTCGCCGGCCTGCACCTCGTCACCACGTCGCCGTCGTCTCCGTCTCCTCCCCGCGCCCCACTGCCCCGATCCCTGCATCCCGCAGTGAGCCCCGGTTCCTCCCTTCCCCTTTCTGTCGCCGGCACCGTTCCCCCCGCCGCGCCCAGCGCGTGCGTGGCCGTGCTCCCGCGCGCCCTCGTCCACCACCGCCTGGACGCCCCGCCCCTGACCTCACTCGCCTCGCCACCACTGCCTGCAGCTACTGCTGCTCCGTGGCCATGCGTCGTCTGCCACGGTGGCCCCGTCCACTACGCGCGCCGCCCTGCTCCGGCTGCGGCCACGGCCGTCGGTGCCCACGGGGCCGCTGCCCTTCATCCCAACGCCAGCCGCCGCCTCTTCGGTGACTCGCCGGAGCCCCGTCCGCCCCATCGTGGCCGCCGCTCCCCAATCGCGCCCAATCGGCCTGGGCGTCAGCCCCCCCCCCCCCGCGCCTGAAACCCCATTTAGACCGTGCCCGTTTGGGCTGGCGCCCGCACGCCCCACGCCCACTATGGCCCCTGTGCCTATGACATGGGGGCCCACACTCCAGAATGTTTAATAACAAAAAAAGAGAATTTAAATAATAATAATAAGTAAAAATATTATATAATTAATTAATTAAGTAAATTAATTAAATTAATTAATTATGTCTAATTAATCAAATAACTAAACTAATTAAACTGTTAGTTAATTAATTAATCAGTCAATGACAGTGGGGCCCACCCCTAATTAATCCTGATTAGGTTAATTAATATGTTTAATTAATATGTGTCACTGACCAGTGGGACCCCCTGGTGAGGTTGACCAGTCAACCCCTGTTGACTGTTGACGTCAGCATGAGATCATGCTGATGTCACAAATCCAATTTCGAATTAAATTAAATAATTAATTAAAGTCCAGAAATGAATAAATTCTTTTGAAAATCATATCTTTTAATCCGTAACTCGGATGGAAAAACTTTGTACATGAAAGTTCCTTAGAACGACAAGACGAATCCGAACACGTAGCCTGTTCATCCGCCACACATCCCTAGCATAGCAAACACGCAACTTTTTCCCCTCGGGTTCATCTGTTCGAAAACGTCAAACACCGGGAATACTTTCCCGGATGTTCCCCCCCTTCGCCAGTAGCACCTACTACTACGTTAGGTCACCTCTAGCACCTCGTAATGCCATATTGCACTTTATGATGCTTGATTGCTCTGTTATTTATTGTGTTCCCCTCCATTACTTCTTTCCGGTAGACCCCGAGACTGCCGGCGACCCCCAGTTCGACTACGGTGTTGACGACCCTTCCTTCTTGCCAGAGCAACCAGGCAAGCCCCCCCTGATCACTAGATATCGCCTATTCTTCTCTATACTGCTTGCATTAGAGTAGTGTAGCATCTTACTGCTTTCCGTTAATCCTATCCTGATGCATAGCCTGTCATTGTTGCTACAGTTGTTACCCTTACCTGCTATCCTACTGCTTAGTATAGGATGCTAGTGTTCCATCAGTGGCCCTACACTCTTGTCCGTCTGCCATGCTATACCACTGGGCCGTGATCACTTCGGGAGGTGATCACGGGTATATACTATATACTTTATATACATGACACATGTGGTGACTAAAGTCGGGTCGGCTCGTTGAGTACCCGCAAGTGATTCTGATGAGGGGGCTGAAAGGACAGGTGGCTCCATCCCGGTACAGGTGGGTCTGGGTTCCTGACGGCCCCCGACTGTTACTTTGTGGCGGAGCGACAGGGCAGGTTGAGACCAACTAGGAGAGAGGTGGGCCTGGCCCTGGTCGGCGTTCGCGGATACTTAACACGCTTAACGAGTTCTTGGTATTTGATCTGAGTCTGGGCATTTGGTCTATACGCACTAACCAACTACGCGGGAACAGTTATGGGCACTCGACGTTGTGGTATCAGCCGAAGCCTTCGTGACGTCAGCGACTGAGTGGCGCGCGCCGGATTGGACTGGAACGCCTACTAGGCTAGGTCTGCTTTCGGCCGCGTTCGCAACGTGCAGGTGTGCAATGGGCGATGGGCCCAGACCCCTGCGCCATAGGATTTAGACCGGCGTGCTGACCTCTCTGTTGTGCCTAGGTGGGGCTGCGACGTGTTGATCTTCTGAGGCCGGACATGACCCAGAAAAGTGTGTCCGGCCAAATGGGATCGAGCGTGTTGGGTTATGTGGTGCACCCCTGCAGGGAAGTTTATCTATTCGAATAGCCGTGTCCCTTGGTAAAAGGACGACCCGGAGTTGTACCTTGACCTTATGACAACTAGAACCGGATACTTAATAAAATACACCCTTCGAAGTGCCAGATACAACCCGGTGATCGCTCTCTAACAGGACGACGAGGAGGGGATCGCCGGGTAGGTTTATGCTATGCGATGCTACTTGGAGGACTTCAATCTACTCTCTTCTACATGCTGCAAGATGGCGGCTGCCAGAAGCGTAGTCTTCGACAGGATTAGCTATCCCCCTCTTATTCTGGCATTCTGTAGTTCAGTCCACTGATATGGCCGTTTACACATATACCCATGCATATGTAGTGTAGCTCCTTGCTTGCGAGTACTTTGGATGAGTACTCATGGTTGCTTTTCTCCCTCTTTTCCCCTTTGTATACCTGGTTGTCGCAACCAGATGCTCGAGTCCAGGAGCTAGAGATCCCGAGGATGATTCTACATGGAGTTCTGCTTCGAGGAGTAGTTAGGAGGTCCCAGGCAGGAGGCCTTGCCTTTTTGATTGTTGCTACTTTTGTGCTAGCCTTCTTAAGGCAAACTTGTTTAACTTATGTCTGTCCTCTTATATTGTTGCTTCCGCTGACTCGTCTATGATTGAGCACTTGTATTCGAGCCCTCGAGGCCCCTGGCTTGTATTATGATGCTTGTATGACTTATTTATGTTGTAGAGTTGTGTTGTGATATCTTCCCGTGAGTCCCTGATCTTGATCGTACACATTTGCGTGCATGATTAGTGTACGGTCAAATCGGGGGCGTCACAGTTGGGGACACAAGAGATTTCTTGTATTTGGTTGCAGGGTCGTTTGAGAGAGACCACCTTCATCCTACACCTCTCACGGATTGATAAACCTTAGGTCACCCACTTGAGGGAAAATTGCTACTTTCCTACAAAACTATGCGCTTGGAGGCCCAATACGTGTCTACAAGAATAAAGTTGCATAGTAGACATCAAGATCTTTTCTAGCGCCATTGCCGGGGAGGTGAGTGCTTGAAGGTATATCTTTAGATCTTGCAATTGAATATTTTAGTTTCTTGTTTATCACTAGTTTGTTCTATAAAAGAAAACTACATAAAAAATGGAATTGAGGTTGCATCATATTATTGATCATCTTTATAATATCTTTCTTGAAAATTATGGTTCAGAAAATTATGCTCAATTGTTAGAAGAAGAATTCAATAAAATGTTTGGCACAGAATATTTGAATGATGAGCATGATTGTAAGGTTGTTAGTATGAATTCTTTGAATATCCATGATGCTAATGATATGAAAAGCCATAAGCTTGGGGATGCTATATTTGGTGAATATGATATTTTTAGTCCCTCAAGCTTTGATGAGAAAATTTATTATGATGATTGCATGCCTCCTATTTATGATGATTGTAATGATGAAAGTGGATTCAGAGAGGTCATGACTTTATTTAATGATGAATCCACTATTTTGGAGGAGGTTGCAATTGATTATGACAACAAATTTCTATATATGATGATTATGGTGATGACATGTATGCTATATTGAATAATTATGAACATGAAACTTGTCATCATGATTTTAATTTCGAATCACATGAGAGTTATTTTGTTGAGTTTGCTCCCACTACTATTGATGAGAATTAATTTGCTTATGTGGAGAGTAATAAAATTTCTATGTTTGTGGATCATGAAAAGAATGCTTTATGTGATAGTTATATTTTTGAATTCATTCATGATGCTACTTAAAATTATTTTGAGAGTGGAACATATGCATCTACATATCTCAATAATACCAAATTTCCTCTCTATGTGTTGAAAATCTTGAAGTTGTGCTTGTTTTGCCTTCCTATGCTAGTTGATTCTTGTTCACATAAGTTGTTTGCTCACGTAATCCCTATGCATAGGAAGTGGGTTAGACTTAAATGTGCTATTCATATGCTTCATGAAGCTCTCTTTGTGTTTCAATTCTTATCTTCTATGCGAGCCTCATTGAAATCATCATGCCTAGCTAAAAGACATTAAAGAAAAGTGCTTGTTGGGAGACAACCAAACACTTTTACTTATTGTTTTAGTGTGTTCACGTGATTATGCTACTGTATTGATCATGTTTTGTTGCTTTTGTCTCAATAAGGTGTCAAGTAAAGCCTTTGGGATCATGTTGGGTGATAGTTGATTTGATCTTGCTGAAAATAAGAAACTTTTGCACTCACGAAAATAATTCTCATTTTTAACAGGAGCGAGATAAAATGCCGATTCTTTTTGTAGAATATTAACCGACAAATTGCCTAGGTTTTCCTATTTTTCAGGATGTTTGGAGTAGCAGAAGCATGGTTGGAGTACAGATTACTACAGACTGTTCTGTTTTTGACAGATTCTATTTTCAATGCATAGTTTGCTTGTTTTCTAGTTTCCATGGCTTATATTGCTCAATATAAATTGTGGAAATGATATGCTACAGTAGGCATTGTGTGACAACAATTATGAGTCTTTTCTTTGACAGTACGAAATGTGAAATGGTTTGCTCTTTATCATACTAACCTATCTCACAAAGTTCCGTTAAGTTTTGTGTGATTGAAGTTTTCAAGTTTTGGGTGAGATGTCGATATGAGGAGAATAAGGAGTGACAATACCTTAAGATTGGTGATCCCCAAGGCATGCCAAGGTAATAGTCAAGGAAGATCCAAGCAACTAAGCTTGGGGATGCCCCGGAAGGCATCCCCTCTTTCGTCTCCAACATTATCGGTAACCTCACTTGGAGCTATGTTTTCATTCGTCACATGATATGTGTTTTGCTTGGAGCATCATTTTATTTTGTTAGTATTTGCTTGCTGTTATTTATACTAATGTTTTGCATCTTTTATTTCAATAAAAGTGGCGGTGATAGCCTTTACTATGCTTATTTTGCAAGTCTACATGTTGCTGTTTCAAAACAGAAAGTCTATCGATGTTGCAAAACTTCCCTAGAAAAGTCAGAATGTGATAAAATGTTGAAACTTTTTTTTAAAATTAGCTCTGATAAATTTTCTACAGTGTGGGAAATTTTCATAACTTGTGGAGTTAGGGAAGTATCGATACTCTTGCATTCTTTACAGACTGTACTGTTTTGGCAGATTGCTGTTATGTTTGCATTGTTTGCATATGTTTGCTTATTTAATGATTCTATTTGAGGATAGAAGTATTAAATTCGCAGAGGCATTTAGAATGCAATGTTGAATAATAATTTTAGTAAATTTCTACAGTTGAGAATGATAAGGTTTTTGCATTGGTTTATACTAACTTATCTCACGAGTTCTTGTTGAGTTTTGTATGGATGAAGCTTTTGAGATTTAGGAAAACCGTGATATAAGAGGAATTAAGGAGACACAAAATCTCAAGCTTAGGGATGCCCAAGGCATCCCAAGATAATATTTCAAGAAGTCTCAAGCATCTAAGTCTGGGGATGCCCCGGCAGGCATCCCACCTTTTTTCTTCAGCAATTATCGGCTAGTATCGGTTGAGCCTAAGTTTTTGATTCATCATATGATGTGTGCTATCCTTGGAATGTCATTTTATTTTGTTTTGCTTGTTGTTTTAATAAAATACTTAGATCTGAAAGTTTTTAAATAAAATAGAGTCCTCAAATAGTTGCCAGGGAGGCTAGGTAAGCGGCATTCACATCCCGTCAACGAAGCTCTTTTCTATGGAATTACACTAGTGCTTCACTTATATCTTTTTGAGCATGGTGTGCTTTAGTATTTTTAAGAAATTCTATCTTGCTTCACTTAAATTAATTTGAGAGAAATAAATATTATCCTCATGATCTTCATTTATATCTTTTTGGAGTAGCTTGTCATTTACTCTTGTGCTTCACTTATATCCTATGAGTAAATTGTTGAATAAATTGAATGTCATGAAGTTGAAATAATCTCATGCCTAGTGGTAGCTTCACATTGGGTTTAGAAAGTGAAATCTTTTGAGGCTTGACAATCAAAATATTGGTCATACAAGCAATTCATGAAAAATTAGTATAAGGAAGAGAACCTTCACATGAAAATACACTATCTTGGAAATCTTTTGTGATTGTGAGCCATCATCAAAATATTGTATGCCAAAATTGCTGACGTTGGACAAGGAAGACAACGTAATGGTTTATGTTTGTTCATATTCACATAAAAGTTATATTGTCATAGATCCTTCAACATGCGGTGCTTGCCCCCATCTTTGCTAGCCAAAAATTCCGCACCAAGTAGAGATACTACTTGTGCATACAAAAACCCTTAAACCCAAATATTATTTTCAAGAGTCCACCATACCTACCTAGGGTTTGAATAAGATCCTTCAGGTAAGTTGTCATCGGTGCAATAACGCAATAAAAATTGCTTCTAAAAGTGTTAGATCATTTAGTGTAAGAGAAAATTGAGCGTTGTACGAACTTGTGATGGCAAAGAATAAAAGCGACAGACTGCATAATAAAGGTTGCTATTGTAAGGGGCAATATAATGTGACGTTCTTTTGCAGTAAGGGGTTGAGCATACAAAGAGTATGCGAAGGGCCTATCTTTTACTTTTCAGTATTTACTTTTATGCAAAGAGTCAATGTTTTTCTCGCTATGCAGAGACCATCTTCATCCTACACCTCTCACGGATTGATAAACCTTAGGTCATCCACTTGAGGGAAAATTGCTACTGTCCTACAAAACTCTGTGCTTGGAGGCCCAACATGTGTCTACAAGTATAAAGTTGCATAGTAGACATCACCTCGCTTCGTGAAATGATGGTATAGGAATGGCAGAAGTCCGCCGCGTAGGCTCACCGGGAAGCGAGACAGCCTTTGACCGCCGTCCGCCTCGCTCCCACTGGTCCATATTAATGGCGCGCCCGAGCGGCCGCACCTCCCATCCTCGCCACACACACAATCCTCTCTCTCCGCCCGCATCCTCGATGCCGCTCTCAGTCCTCAAAGCCGGCACCCCCCATCATCGCCACACACACAATCCTCTCTCTCTGCCCGCATCCTCGACGCCGCTCTCAGTCCTCAAGGCCATTAGTGTATGAGGATGCTGCCGAAGCACCCAATCGGAGGGAGTGGCGACGCCGGGGCTGCTGAAGCACCGGAACATGGCATGAATATGGAGACAGTGGTTTGCATCGCCGCCGACGAGGTGGAGAACGGGGCTGCCAACAAGCGGAGGTGGGTCGAGAAAGAACCGCAAGCGACTCCAGCAGGCCTAGACTTCATCAGGAGCCTCCCCGATGATGTGTTGACAGTCATCATATCCCTCCTCCCAATCAAATATGGCGCGAGGACAACCGCCCTTTCATGGTGGTGGCGCCCCTATGGCTCTCCACCCCTCTCGACCTCCTCGACGCCCACGAGCTTTGCCATGGCTATCGCAAAAGCTTGGATGCGTTCTCCCAGATCCTCGGCAGTCACCATGGCCCAATCAGAGGCCTTATTACGGGCAAGTTCTGTTCCAATTGCAAGGACCGAGCCAAGATTGATGAGTAGTTCCAATCCCCCACCCTAGATCAGCTCGAGGAGCTCAGTTTTAATGATGGGCATATGCGCTCGCTGCCAACGTCCGCGCTCCGGTTCGTTCCCACGCTGCTCCTCGCCAAATTCATGAAATGCCACCCCCCCTTAATGACGTGCCCGCTCATTTTCTACCACGACTGAAGTACCTTGAGCTCGTCACCGTCGGCATCCCAAAGGATGACATGGAGCACCTGCTCCACGGCTGTACTGCACTCGAGTTCCTTCGTCTTCAGGCGATGAATTGGTCGAGTAGCTTCCACGTCACCTCCAGGACTCTCCAGACTATTTATGTGTGTTGCTGGTGCTCCAACGAGAGATCACAAAAGGTGGACCACAATATGGTCATTGAGGACACACCTTCACTTGAGAGATTACTTGTAGTTGATCAACAAGGTCCAACAAGAATCAATGCCATTTCTGCACCGAAATTGACAGTGGTGGGCTACTTGTCTGTCAAATACTACTACTTTCAGGTACAACAGTCGCCTTCTACCTCTCCTTCTTGATATCAACATTATTTCTAGTTCTGAAGATGTATGTTCATCTGTCATCCAGCAAAGCTTCACCTAGATTCTGCGCATAGTTAAGGTCTTGGCACTAGAATCTTTCCACCCCAACCTGGACCAAGTTGTCAGTTTCCTGAGATGCTTTCTGTGCCTGAAGAAGCTGTATATCGAGGTGATTTTCCTTTCCTGTTAAATGTTAACCATAAGGGAGTTCAATTTTGTGCACCTTTTCCCAAGTTTACAATGACAATGTAATACTATTTCTGAAGGAATTTTGGAGGATTTCAGGACATACACCCCCACCCCATATTGGTTGCTTGATTCATATGGTTACAATCCATAAGCATTTCTCCTTTGGATTCATCTATACTAGTTTTCTTAGGGAATTTTACATCCAATCCAACCTCTTGTGAAGAAAAGGCTACATTTCTCTAGATTGTAATCAAATGCTCATGTTAATCATGTCAGATCGAAGATGGCACGTTGGTGCATTTTACAAATCTTGCAAACCAAATACGCGTGTAGTAGTGTTCAAAACTGCATGTAGGCACTAACACGTTCGCTTCTTTTGCAGATAATAATAGGTCAAGAGGTGGATAATGTTTATAACGACAATCACATCAAATGCCTGGATCTGCATCTCTCAAATATTACTTTGAACTCCTACCGAGGGACCTTACCGGAGATCACATTCGCCATGTTCTTTCTTGCCAGAGGAAGGGTGCTGAAGGTACTGAGGTTGAACACACATTTAATTAGGAAAGATGAATGGTTTGTTGATCAGAGCCGGTAGCTACTGCAGAATGGAAGAGGCTCCAAAAAAGCTAAACTTCGTATTGGAGGAGCATATGATAGAGTAATTGCAAGTCATTGTGTCAAAACCATATATGACTTGTTAGCGGCTTATCCCTTTGCAGAAATGACGAGGTTTGGAAAGCGGCCTTGCTATTTTAATTTTTTGTTTGAACCTCTCTTATATCCATGTTCAGCTGATCAGCACGGGCTTTTGTAGCTAAATGAGCTGAATTTCATTTCTAATATCAGTTTGAACCTTGTATTCTTTGAATTTGGGCCTTCTAATGCTGGAATATGAACCTTGCAATATTTATGGTATTTTTTATATAATGTAATTGGATGTTTAATTTGGTCTTGCAATCATGTCCTGTTACAAGTATATATATGTTGTTCTTCTGTACACAGAGCATAGATGTTCTGCAGACACAACATATCACATCGCACATGGACCACACTAGGTAACCCGTCGGTGATGAATTCATCAATCACAAACGGTTATATACCAGCAAGCGTTTGCCCACAACACACACAACTTATTCCATCACAAATAACTTGGATGGATCAACAGTATGCCATCTATCGCACACACAACTCTAATCTGATTCATGCTTGATGTCTCTGACATCGCTTGCATAGTTCGTCTTATTTGCCACGTAGCACTGTGTCGGCCTCTCCTCGCGTCCCTCGGCAAGCTCTGCTCGCTGTTATGTGCTGCAGCACGCTGTGCTTGCCATTAGGCGACGCGGCACGTTCTACTCGCGTCCGTCGGTGCGCTCGGCTTGTGGACAGCTCTTCCTTGCGTGTTCAACTGCTATATGCATATATATGGTTGCTCGCCGTTGAGGCGACCGCGGAGCGCTCTGCTCGTGTCCCTCCACGTGCGCTCTGCCAGCGGTTGGTCCTATGCATGATCACGTCGGGGGCCCCATATGCATGCGGTTGTGCTGCGCGCATCGCCACACGATGCACTTACATGCGGCACGATGGAGTTACACACTGCAAACTAGAACTGCCATCTGGGCGTGCCGATATTCCAGGCCGTCCGGCTTCCCCTTTAATTCCCGCAGCCATTCTAACCTTAGTCTCTTCAACCTTTCAATCGCACCCGATAAGACAACAAGCACACCCACGACGACACATCGAGATGGGATGTCTAGCGGCGCTCTAGTGGAGTTCGGCGAGCATAAAGTGGAGACCCATGCGAGGGAGACGGATCTCTCGGTGGTGTACACCATCGACCCGGCCGTGGTGGAAGACTACATAAATACTGTTGAGCAGTTGCTTGCTCGAGACAAGTACAAGGTGGTCGGCATTAACCTCCAGTACACCGGCGGTCGTCCCAAGATAGATCAGAAGGTTGTCGTCGCCGGGTTGTGCATGCGCCATCATGCAATTCAGGAATCAGGCACTTTGCCATCAGCCATGGCTGATGGCAAATGCATGCCCGACGGACGGCAAATGCCTTTGCGGTCTGCTAGCAGATGTCAACATGTCCTGCTGAATAAACTACGGCAAAGGGTTCTTTGCCGTCTGCTGGCGGACGGCAAAGATGAAATGGTCTTTACCGTCCCCCAGAGGACGGTAAAGAGCCTGGACGGCACACGTGGCAGGTTAGGTCTGTTAGGGGGTTAACGGCGTGCTTTGTTGTCTGCTCGCAGACAACAAAGGCCTTTGCATCTTTGCCGTCTGCCAGCAGACGGCAAAGTTCCCATATAGGCCAGCCCAGGTAGCTGCCATGTGGCATGCTATGCCATCTGCTCGTAGACGGCAAAGATGCGAAGGTCTTTGCCGTTAGCCAGCAGACAACAAAGCAACCATATAGGCCAGCCCAGTGCCCCCAGGTTGCACAGGTAGTTACCACATGGCAGCTTTGCCGTCTGCCAGCAGACAGCAAAGTACCTTTATAGCCCCTGTTTTTTCTTAAATTCATTCAATTTGACAGAATTTCATATATATATATATATATATATATATATATAGACACACACACACATTTGAAAATAATTTTAAAACCATACCAACAATAAGTTTCCACTGAACATATCCAACATACAAGTTTCCAACAACATATACAATGTCAATAGGATCCTCTCCTACTGTCTTTGACTGTTCAAAAAAAACAACATATACAATGGTTTGCAACAGCATATCCATACATACATATCCAAAACAAGTTTCCAACAACATATCAACATATCCAAAAGGAAGCACATGGAGAAGAGTACACTCCATCAATGCAAGCTTCCTCATCTAAATCAAATCTGCAAATTAGGAAAGATGAAAGTTAGAAGAAGAAGAAGAAGACTAGCTAGAAAAAGAAGAAGAAAAAGAAGAAAAAGAAGAAGAAGAATTTAACTTCTCTTTCTTTTTCTCCTCTCCTCTTCTTTATCTTCTTCTTCTACTAACTAAGGTAGGAAAAATGCCATTTTTAGCTAAGCTAGGTAAAAATGCTAAGTGTGTAGGTCATTTTAGAGCTAAGCTAGGTAAATAGGTCATTTTGGAGCTAACCTAGGTAAAATGGATCATATTGGAGCTAACCTAGGTAAACTTGGTCATTTTGGAGCTAACCTAGCTAATTATGCCATTTTGAGTTAACTAAGCATATTATGCCATTTTTTACATAGTAAGCTAATTATAGGTATTTATTGAGCTAACCCAGGTAACTAAGCATATTAGAGCTAATTTAGCATTTTAGAGCTAACTTAGGTCATTTTGGAGCTAACTTAGGTAAAATTGATCATTTTGGAGCTAATTAGGCTTATTATGTCATTTTTGAGAAAAATAAGCTAACTATATGACATATATGATGTTACCAAGATTATTATGCCATTTCAAACCTAAGTAAGCTAATTATTGAGCAAACCTAGGTAACTAGGCATATTAGAGATAACTTAGCATATTAGAGCTAAATTAGGTCATTTCGGAGGAAACAAAGCTAAGTATAGCTCATTTTGGAGCTAAGTCAGGTAATTATGTCATTTTGGAGGAAGATAAGCTAAGTCTAGGGCATTATGGTAAGCATTTTGGAGGAAATAAAGCTAAGTCTAGGTCTTTATGCATTTCGTAAGAACAACACTAGAGAAAACTTACCGTCATCATGGAGGTGAAGGACCGGTCGGGTTTGCGCCAGTGCCAAACGGAGAAGGACCGGTCGGGGTCGGGGATGTGCCAGTGTGAGACGGAGAAGGATCGGCCGATGCTTGTCGGGAGGCATGCTGCACCAAAGATCATTTGCAATGTCTCGTTAGCATGATACAACTGAAATGTGAATACTAGTAACTAATGACCATTCAAATGGAACTCACCATGTCCGCTATAGCAATATGGGGCATCGGCGGAGGGGTCTGGCCGTTTTCTCGCACACGGACTGCACATTTTGTTTTCACGAGTCAGTCATATTAGTTAGTAATGAAACGAACATTATGTGCATGATATGGCTAATATGCAGGAGAAACTTACCACGAGGAGCTCGTATAGGGCCCGGTGAGACGCGTCGTTCCGGTTCCTCTACGCCTCCAACAGACTAGCTGTCCTCTCCTCCAACTCCCTCTCCCTCTGCGCCACCTGCCTGTTTGCCTCCGCCAGAAGCTCCTGGGCCCTAGCCTTGATGGCGAGCTCCATTGGCCGTGGACGAGGTGATATCTCAGGAAGAGACCTCGTCTCACTTCTTGATCTCCGGGAGACTTCTAGGACAACATATTAGTCCATCCCCAATGGCTACCGAGCCATGTTTCCTCCCCTCACCAGATAGCATCACGAGCTCTGGATCAAAAGGACTCTGGCTCGGGTTGAAGTCATCCCTTTTCGTCACCTTCCCAAAGTCTATGTACCTCACGAGCTTGTTGTGGGAGGAGATGTTGGTGAAGCTCTCTGGATGATTGAGGTCATCCTTAGAGAATGCCTTGGCCTTCTTGAACGGGGCAGTATGGGCCATGGCATAGAGGTCGTACAGCGGTGGCACATCCTTCTTGTTGTGTTTCGCCTAAAAGAGAGGAACAACATACTAGTTAAGGGTTCAAGCTAGCATGAAGAATGAAATTGCATGAATCGTTAAGGGTTCAAACCACATACCCAGTGATCCCCGTACTCAAACAAGTTGGAGCTCCCTTGATGGTGTGGCACACCTTGCATTTGGGCACACTTATCCCTGGCCTTGTTGTGGACTGCTAGCCATTGGGGAGAGCACCACTCATCCACCATCGCCTCCCAACTGTTCCTATCCGCAGACCATCTCGAGGGCACCTAAGTTAGGCAAAGCGAAATTTCAGCGCTACGCCTACGAATGAAATCAAGGAAACTAAGTACAAGGCCTTAAGAATAGGTAATTACCTTCATGTACTTCTCCTTACTCAGATACTTGGCGCAGCACTTTTTCTTGGCCCTCCTAATGTTAGTCAAGGTGTAGTAGTCTCGAACAACCTGCACCCTAGCCTCGTGTCGTATGTTCTGAAGTAGGCGCTTGCACTCGGCTTCGAGAACCCTAGCCGCCTCCGCCTCATGTTCCTCAAAACACATGTAGAAGGTCTGCAATCGAACAAGACAACAATGATTAGTACAATCACTAGGTAATGTTGATTTTTAATTTGTAAAGAGGAAATTACCCAAAACCGCCGCCTCACAATGACAGCCACCATCTCGCACAAGACACCGTCTACCCTCTCCTCCGGCGGGCCGGGGCAGCCACGTATAGCTCCCAGCTTAGTGCTAGCTGTGGAACCTGACCCTCACCGGGCAACGTGACCCACCCCAGGAAGTGGTGCCGACAAAGCACACCAAGGACTTGGTTGGGCCTGTGGACACCATCGGCGTGTATCCAACCCCTGCAGTATGATGAGGCCAACACATTAGATATTAATTTGAAGAAACAAGAAGGACAATGGTTAAAAAAGAGTAAATGCACTTACTTCTCCCCATTAGGCATGCCCGGGGGCTTCGTACCACCACGCTGGTAGACCTTCTTGCCCCCCTCAACGAGCTCGCCCTCGCTATAACTATCGTCAGACCAGGTGTCCTCGCCATCATCATGGCCACTAGTCTCCGGAGCCACGCAGGACGAAGACTCTGGGACCGGAGTCTCGTGGGACAAAGACTCTGGGGCCCGAGTCTCGTGGGACGATGGCTCGGCGATCCGAGGCTCGTCGGCCCGAGGCTCGTGGATCAGAGTCCGAGACGGGTCCAAGTCTGATGGTTCCACCTGAGACGGAACACTCCGGTGGTCCGGAGAATTGGCTGGGGGTGGCGGCAAGGAAGGCGTAGCAGCCTTCCTACCTCTCCTGCGGCCACATCCACCTCTATATGCACCCCTCTTCGTCTTCCTCTGACGTCTCCCGACCGAAGAAGAAGCGCCCGCCGGTGTCTGCATGCTGTCTACCACCGCTCTCCGAAGGTGCTGGGGTGGAATTACAGCACCCCTCCCAGCACGCGCCAAGGAAGGAGGCTTGGAGCGCTCTCGACCCGGGCCAACCATCTGTCAACACCTATAATGACAAAGAGTAAACGAAATTAGTACAATATAAACATAATAAAAAATTTAAGTGTGTATCATCATCATGAACATAATAAAAAATTGAATACCTAATAACATGAACTAATTAATAATATATATATGTACATAATAATAATACATGTGTCAGGGGTCGGGTTGTCGGTGGTGTCGTGTCGGGGTGCTGTGTCGGGGTTGGGGGGTGCTATGTTAGGGTCGAAGTGCTGTGTCGGGGTCGCGGTGTCGGGGTGTTGAGGCGGGGTCGGGGTGTCGTGTCGGGGTGTCGAGGCGGGGTCGGGGTGTCTTGTCGGGGTGTCGAGGCGGGGTCGGAGTGTCGTGTCTTGGGTCGGGGTGTCATGACGGCGGTCGGGGTGTCGATGGTGTCGTTTCGGGGTGTCGAGGCGGTCTCGGGGTGTGGTGTCGGGGGTCGGGGTGTCGGGGGGTGTCTTGTCGGGGGGTGCCGTGTCTGGGTCAGGGGTGCCGTGTCGGGGTTGGGATGCTGTGTCGGGGTCGCGGTGTCGGGGTGTCGCGGCGGGGTCGGGGTGTCGTGTCGGGGGTCGGGGTGTCGGTGGTGTCGTGTCGGGGTGTCGTGTCTGGGGTCGGGGTGTCGGGGACCGGCGATCTTCTTCTTCTTCTCCTCCTTTTTCTCTTCTTCTTCTTCTTCTTCTTCTTCTTCTTCTTATTCTTCTTCGTTTCTTCTCCTAATAAATTTTTTCAACAACTAACCTACAAACTAACCTAGTCTAAAGATAATTAACCTAACTAACCTGGAAAATCAAACTAACCTAGAAAATCAAACTAACCTAACTAACAATACTAACTAACCTAATTACTAGTAGTAGAAAAAAAGAAACTAACAATACTAACTAACCTAATTACTAGCAGTTGAAAAAAAGAAAAAAACAGGGGGGAGCTCATCGGAGTGGGTAGGTGGGGCACCGGGGTGGCGGGGTGTCGGGCCGGCTAGAGCGTCGGGATGGTGGGGCGCCTGGTTGTCGAGGCGGCGGGGCGCCGGGCCGGCGGGGGCGGCGGGGCGGCTAGGGCGTCGGGGTGGTGGAGTGAGAGACCGCGAGGTGGCGAGGGCGTCGGGGCAGCGGGGTGGAGGGGCGGCTAGGGCGTCGGGGCGTTGGTTGTAGGGGCCGTGGGGGCGCAGCGGACCGCGGGGTGGCGGGTGGTGGACCGGCGCGACAGGGCGGCAGGGGGGTCAGTGGCGGCGAGGGCGGTGGGGCTCGGGAGCGGCGGCGGCAGTTAGGGTCGGGGTCGGTACGGTGGAGTGAGAGAGAAAGAGAGATGGAGAGTGGGAGGTGGTGTGGGCCGTATGTAGCCGTTAGCTGCCGTTCTCTTTGCCGCCTGCTAGCGGACGACAAAGAATCTTTGCCGTCCGCTAGCAGGCGGCAAAGAAAGCGGCGTTAGGTGGTACTCGTTAGTGGGCCACCCTCCCTCATTGCCGTCTGCTAGCAGACGACAAAGCTTCTATGCCGTCCTCTAGCGGACAGCAAATAGCTTGCTGACGGCAAACATGATCTTTGCCGTCAGCTCTTTCTTTGCCGTCAGTTTTCTGTAAGCTGATGGCAAAGACCTTCTTTGCCGTGAGCTGGCTGACGGCAAAGAGCTGGCTGACGGCAAAGATCCTGATTCCAGTAGTGATGTCCTCATGTACCACTAATGCATGGCCACAAAGCCTTGTGACTGTTTCACCAGGTTTGTCAACAACACCGACTACAAGTTCGCTTGACACCGACTACAAGTTCGCTATGGTGGAAACACCGACAATGTAAAAGCGCTCAGGGTTACGGGCTTGGCCTGCAAGAACCTTGTTAAAATCCGTGAGCACTACAGGGTCTGGGGCAGCATGAAGGACTTTCTGGTTGAACTCGCCTCGGCCATCATCGACTCATACTACTAAGAGATGAAGCAGGATGCCAACAGAACAAATCCCGTATCCTGCCACGAGGCTTGGATGCGGCAACTGGATGAAGCTCACCTCAGGTTCGCGGCAAAGAGTGTGTAAACATGCTACAAGATGCACAAGCGGATCGTTGACATGAGGAAGTGCCTCGTTACCGAAATCGACGAGGCCGGATCGAGCCACAAGCAGAGCAGTAGCGGCAAGCGTCATAAGAAGTAGATGATGATCAGATGATCGTTTATCCTAGTTAATTATGCATGTAATATATAGTTGACTTTCGTGTGTGAAAATTTCATGTGTGTAGTAGCCAGCTATGTAATTATGCATGTAATAGTTTACTTTGGTGTGTGCAAATGTCATGTGTGTAGTAGCCACCTATGTAATTGGATGTTTAATTTGGTTATGCAACCATGTCCTTATAAGTGTATATATATATGTTGTTGTTCTGTATGCAATCCCAACGCACAACACACACGTCTTATTAGCAGTAATCGTGTGTGTTATTATCGGTCCTCGCACACATTTCTGATTATAGACCTGTTTGCCGCGTATCACACACATCTTGTTATATTGAACCATTTCTGTTATCTTGGCTCAACGCAAACAGTTCATCCGAGTGAACTGTTTGCCATCTATCGCACACACCTTGATCTGGCTGACCGTTTCTTTTGTTCCGCCTAATAAAAAACAATTCATCCGAGTGAACCATATGCCGTATATCGCACACACCGTCATCTGGCTGCCCGTTTCTGTTCTTCTGCCTCATCGCAAACAGTTCATTGAATTGAACCGTATGCCCTTCATTGCACACGCAACTAGAATCTGAACCGTGTATGATGCATCCGTCATCGCAAACATTTTGCTACTTTTTAACGGTTTCTACATCACCGTTTGTGATTATTGCATCGCACATAGTTTCATTGAAGGGTCTCTAATCACAGTGTCGCGTTAACAGCATCCTGCAATAGTGACATTACTAAACAAGGGATCAATAGAAGAAAAACCAATCATTTTAACCTCTTCATCATTACTACGAAAGAAACCAGGTGGAATCACTTTTCCTAAAAATTCTCTTTTAGCTCTTAGCATAACAGTTCTTTTCTTACTTTCATCCATAGAGACATTTAAAGCTTTAATTGCTTCATTAATATCAATATTTGGTGGCAAAATTTTAGTCTTAAGATTTTACACATCATGAATTATTCTATCGATGCTCCTAGACATATCATCAAGTTTACTCAATTTCTCTTCTATCGTAGTGTTGAAAACCTTTTGAGCATTGATAAATTCTTTAATATTACTTTCAAGATCAGTGGGCATCCTATTATTATTATTACTATTATTATTATTATTATAAGAATTACCATAGGAATTACCATAATTATTAGAGGAATTTCTAGGAAATGGCCTAGGATTAAAATTACCTCTATAAGCATTACTATTAAAATTGTTTTGCGAGACAAAATTCACATCCATGGGATAATTATTTTGCTACATCAAAGTGGACAAAGGCGCATCATTAGGATAAATAGGATCATTTTTACTAGCAACCAATTTCAAAAGTGCATCAACTTTATCACTCAATGTACTAATTTCTTCAATAGAGTTCACTTTTTTACTAGCAGGAGCTCTTTCAGTATGCCATTGTGAATAATTTCCAATAATATTAACAACCAATTTAGTAGCTTAACCCAATGTAATTTCCATAAAAGTACCACCCGCGGCGGAATCTAAAAGATTTCTAGAAACAAAATTGAACCCTGCATAACTTTTTTCTATGATCATCCACAAATTTAGACCATGAGTAGGGCAATTTCTTATCAGCACTTTAATCGTTTCCCAAGATTGGGCAACATGTTCATGCTGAAGTGCTTGAAATTCATAATTTTATTTATAAGGGAAATAATTTTTGTAGGAGGAAAATACTTAGTAATGAAAGCATCTTTGCACTTGTCCCAAGAATGAAAGCATCTTTGCAACGATAATAGGAACAATTTTAACTTCACAATATCATTGTCCACATCCTTTTTCTTTTGCATATCACACAATTCTATGGAAGTGTTCAGATGGGATGCGACATCCTCATTAGGACTACCAGAAAATTGTTCTTTCATAACAAGATTCAACAAAGTGACATTAAGATCATAAGACTCCGCACTAGCCGGAGGAGCAACAGGATTACTAATAAAATCATTATTAGTAGTATTGGAAAAATCACACAATTTTGTATTTTCTTGAGGCATCATGACTACGCAAACAAGATAACAAGAAATCAAAGAAGAAAACAAGAAAAAGGCAAATGGAAAATATTTTGTATTATTGTAAAAGCTTTTTGAAGTGGGGGAGATGACAATGAGAGGCAAATGAAAAATAATTTAAATTTAAGGAGATGAAAGTTTATGCATAGTTACTTGATAGTTGATGATGATGTCTCCCCGGCAACGCCGCCAGAAATTCTTCGTGCTACTTGTGAGCTGCGTTGGGATTTCCCCGAAGAGGAGAGGATGATGCAGTGTAGTAGAGATAAGTATTTCTCTCAGTTATGAAACCAAGGTTATCAATCCAGTGGGAGAACCAAGCAACACTATGTAAATAGCACCTGCACACAAAAAAAACAAATACTTGCAACCCAACGTGTAGAGGGGTTGTGAATCCCTCAACGGTTACAAGCAAGATTAAAGGATATAGTTTTTGATAGATAGATAGATAAAAAAATACAAAATAAAATAAAGAAAATAAAACTGCAGCAAGGTATTTTTGGTTTTAATATATGATAGAAAATAGACCCGGGGCCATTGTTTTCACTTGAGGCTTCTCTGATAAAAATAGCATACAGTGGGTAGACAAATTACCGTTGGGCAATTAACAGAAAAGCAAATAATTATGACAATATCCAAGGCAATGATCATGTATATAGGCATCATGTCTGAGACAAGTAGACCGAAACGATTCTGCATCTACTACTATTACTCCACACATCGACCGCTATCCAGCATGCATCTAGTGTATTAAGTTCATGGAAGAACGGAGTAACACCTTAAGCAAGATGACATGATGTGCACAAGATAAAATCACGTATGAAATAAATCCATCTTGTTACCCTTAATAGCAACGATACCTGTGTGTCATGTCCCTTTCTATCACTTGGATTGAGCATCGCAAGATCGAACCCATCACAAAGCACATCTTCCCATGGCAAGATAAATCAATCTAGTTGGCGAAACTAAACCAATAAATTAGAGAAGAAATATGAGGATATAAAAATCATGCATAATAGAGTTCATAGAAAAATCAAATAATATTCATGGATAGATCTGATCATAAACTCTCAATTCATCGGATCCCAACAAACACACCGCAAAAAGTCATTACATAAAATAGATCTCCAAGAACACCAAGGAGAACATTGTATTGAAGATCAAAAAGAGAGAAGAAGCCATCTAGATACTAACAATGGAACCATAAGTCCATGGTAAACTACTCACGCATCATCGAAGGGCAACAAGGATGATGAAGAGCCCCCTCCAGCAGAGTGCCGAAAAAGGCCCCTAAATGGGATCTCGTGGTTCTGGAACTTGCGGCAATAGAAAAAGTATTTCATGGACTCCCTAGTAGGTCTCCTGATTTTAGAGTATTTATAGAGGCGAAGTTAGGTCAAACGAGGCTTGTGGGCCCCACTATGTACCAGGGCATGCCCTCGTGCCTAGTGGGTCACTCCTTCATCTTCTTGTTCCTTTCAGAAGCTTCTTGGGTCTCTTATTGCCAAAAAATCTCCAAAAAGTTTCATGGCATTCGGACTTCGTTTGGTACTGATATTCTGCAAACTGAAAAACAAGCAAAAAACATCAACTAGCACTGGGCACTAAGTTAGTAGGTTAGTCCCAAAAATGATATAAAGTTTCTTGTAAATGTATATGAAACATCTAAGATTGATAATATAATAGCATGGAACAATCAAAAATTATAGATACGTTGGAGACGTATCAGAGCTATATTTTTATTCATCACATGATATGAGTTTTGGTTGGAGCGTCTTGTATTATAGTATTCTTTGCTTTGTTTGCTTTGTAGTTTTCCACAATCATTGTTTGCTGCACACACCTTTTGAGAGGGACACTCATTCATTCATGATTTGTTAGAATACTCTATGTGCTTCATTTAGATCTTTCGATCTAGGCAGTTCCTCTAGTTCTTCACTTATATCTTTTAGAGCACGGCGATGGTTATATTTTAAAGAAATTGTTACACTCTCATGCTTCACTTATATATATTTGAGAGACTAATAAATAGTAATGGCAATATGCACATGTTATGAAATTGGTCCTGATATGATAGGTATTCAAGAGGGATATAATAAAACTTTCATGTAGATCACTGAATATGATAAGTTTGATTCCTTGCAATAGTTTAGTGATTTGAGATGGTAATATGTGTGATGTACTAGTAAATAATCATGGTTTAGTAGGAATATTGGTGTTAAGGTTTGTGATTCCCGTAGTATGCACGTATAGTCTCTAGTTATGCTAAGAAGTTGGACCATCATTTATTATTGAGTGTCTTTCTTTGCGTGGCAGTCACGGGGGCGCGATGGTTAACTCCTACCAACCTCCCCCAATAGGGGCATGCGTAGTAGTACTTTGCTTATAGGGCCAGTAAACTTTTGCAATAAGTATGTGAGTTCTTTGTGACTAATGTGAGTTCGTGGATTATACGCGCTCTTACCTTTCTGCAATTTGCTAGCCTCTTCGGTACCTTGCATTGCCCTTTATCACCTGTGAGTCGGTGCAAACTTCGTCAGTGCATCCAAACCCCGTGATATGATACGCTCTATCACACATAAGCCTCCTTATATCTTCTTCAAAGCAACCACCATACCTACCTATCATGGGATTTTCATAGCCATTCCGAGATATATTGCCATGCAACTTCCACCGTTCTGTTATTATGACATACACCTTCATTGTCATATTCCTTTGCATGATCATATAACTCACATAGTATTTGTGGCTGAGTCACCGTTCGTCATTATCATACATGTTATGCTAGCATCATTTCACATCCTGGTACATTGCCAGACGCATTCATATAGAGTCATATGTTGCAGTTTTATCTTCAGTGGGAGAGGTGCTTTGTGATGGGTTCAATCTGGCGGTGCTCTATCCCAGTGATAGAGAGGCACAAGAAACGTATTTGTATTGTTGCTATTAAGGGTAAAACAACGGGGTTTATTCATATTGATTGGTTTTACTTTGTCTACGTCATGTCATCTTGCTTAAGGTGTTACTCTTTTTTATTAACTTAATACCCTAGATGCATGTCGGATAGCGGTCGATGGGTGGAGTAATAGTAGTAGATGCGGGAAGGAGTCGGTCTACTTGTGATGGACGTGATGCCTATATACATGATCATTGCCTTGTATCAATGGCCCAACAGTAATTTTTCTACCCACAATATGCTATGTGTTCGAGAGAGAAGCCTCTAGTGAAAACTATGGCCCCGGGTCTACTTTTATCACATATATAAACAAAATATCTTTGCTGCAAGTTTTTATCTTTTATTTTTTTTGCAATTTATTATCTACCACTGCAAGATTTGATCCTTGCAAGTAACGAGTTCAAGGGGATTGATGACCCTCTTGCCCGCGTTGGGTGCAGGTATTTGCTTTTGTGTGTGCAGGTGTTGTTCATGAGGCTATGCGTGATTCTCCTACTGGATTCACACCTTGGTTCTCACTGACGGAAATAATTATCTCTATTGTGCTGCATCTCCTATCCTCTTCGGGGAAAATCCCAATGCAGCTCAGAAGTAGCAGCCACCACATAGAGAGAGTGAGATAGTTGATAGGTCTTGTGAGGCCATTTTCAACTCTAAGGACTTGACCTCTGCCTATATTGTGTCTTCTCATTTGGTGCTAGGTGACATATATGATGACACGCCGATCCTCGACGACTTCGTCCTTCATATGGATGAGACGATGGCCATGGTGGAATATGATGTACCCCCCACATGGTTCCATCAAGATGAAGATGACTACGAGTTAGTCTTTAGCACCTCACCTACACCACATGAGTGGAATGAGAAATATAACATAGGTGAAGGTGATGCTCTTGTCCCACTTGTGGGCATTGATTTCTTGCATGATGTTGATCTCCCTATGCCATGCTTCATGCTAGTTCGACTTCCTTATGTGATATTTATTACCCATTTATGATGAGTTTGATAATTCTCATGTGGAGTCTATTAGTTTTGGTGCCATGTTGCATAGGATTTATCGTGACAATTATTTAGGTCACATCATGTTTGACAATCCGCTTGACATGCCATATGCTATGCATGAGATCACCGATATGTCATATTTGCAATCTCATCGTAGTAACTATGCATATGCAATTAAAATGAACCCAATCTGCACATATGGCATAGATGACAAGCCCATGATTATTGGCATTTGTTTTTATTGTGATGATATTGATATGCTCCCTTTGCATCATCGCCATCATATGCCATGCCATGACTACCTAACTTCGAACATGCATTGTTTGCCATGTTTTCAATATTCTTCATATTATGTTTTCGACGTTGCCAGGAGACCCCCATAGTTTCCTCATACATGTTAGGATATTTTGATTCATCCCATCCATTGCATAATTCCCATGATTGTGTGTGCCATATGCATCCCATGACTAAAAATGCTATTGTTGTGCCACATACTTGCTATAATTGCATGCTCAAATTGTGTACCCATTGTGTTATACATAACAACTATTCTTTCATGATGGATGACATGTTCTTATACCATGCTTCAAATTTATTTGAGCGATGGCTATTGGTCTTGCACCCAATTTGTCCTCTTGCTGCTTTAATCATTGCCGCTTTGAAGATGGCTTACTAATGTAGGCTTGACGCTGATAGTCGGGCCAAGATGTAATTTTCCATTCAGACCAGATGTCTTCAATAAGATGTTGTCAGCTGTAAATTTCATTGTGTTTAACTGAGCTCCGAGTACGTATAAACTTCTTATGGATTCTTCTGTTCCGGTGTTGGTTGACGAGCAACTTTCATAAGGGGAAATGGGGTAACGCTAAAGATTCAAATAAAGAAGCACAAGAGACGATCAGTTTCAACAAAGCACACAACCTACAAGTCACATTACTACTCCACACAGCCACACGCAAACATGATGCTACAACAGATGCAACATGAACTACACGGGCGCCTACACCTTATGATTGGAAAAACGCTTGGTGGCTGATGGAGAAGCTAAAGGAGTAGTGAGTGGAGCATCTGACACAGAAACTCCGGTGGGACTAGGTAGAGGGGTTGGTGGAGAAGTCGACTGAGATTGAGTTAGGGTAGCACCAAGAAGTCTCCTGGCTCTGGTGGCACCTCGGGCTAGCTCAGAAATAAGAAGACACTCGGCCATCATGTAATGGACATGGCGAAAATGGCCGCATCATCCTGAGGACGAACAGAGGGGAACCTGACTCACCGATGAGGTTAGGATAGTACTGATGAGCATGGTTCTCTTGCATCATACTCTCTTGATGATGAAGAATCATGACTCCTGCCATTGCAGGTAGATGAACCGCACGTTCTATAGTGGCACCATATCCACCTTGGAAATTCTAGGTGCACATCCCAATAGGAATCACGGCTGTTAGATGAACATTGGCAACATATTCCAGGATTTTGCCTCCAACCGGAACCTGGAAGACTTGATAATTGGGTGGATCTCCATTGGGATAGAGACTGCACCACATGTCGCAAAGGAGGGTGGCAAAGTTAAGAGGTGCAGGGGTGGCGCTGAGCGCAATAGGGATGCCATTGAACTCACTGGGGGTAGCTGCCATCTATACGCATGGAATAAATAGTAAGGAATAATGAAATAAATCTACATGCATGCTATGCGATAGACAAATGCAACACCCAAATGCAGCAACCAAAGGCAACAAACAACTAGGCCCTATACTATTGCTTTCTAGCACTCGCGCGGACTAGGACGTTCTACAGCTAGACCTACTCCAATACAAAGCCTTGTGGCACCCCGGCCCAGAGAGACCGGAACACCCCGTATTCCAGTCCAGAGATCAAGTCTTCTAGAATACGACACTGCTTGACATAGAACAAATCAACTCTTATTACAATTGATATGGATTACATCGGCATGGCGACACTACGTCTGATAGGGTTGCTCTATGCTAGCAGCGGAACAACTCAAAGCAGGGGAATAACTTCTAGCAGCGGAACGATGATGACAGCGATGGACTCCACTCTGCAGGGACTCTGGCTGGAATGCTTATCCTAGATCACAAACTCGGGATCCTAGAGAATCAAGCAATCACAACATGACCTTCAAACTAGCATGACACGCCAGGTGAGTACTTTGAATGTACTCGCAAGCTCACAACAACCAAAAGCAATCAAGACAAACAACAACATGGTAGTTACAGGTTAAAGCAATAATGAACCTGATACCACTAGGATACTATAAGCATGGCATGAACATACGAACATGATACCACTAGGATATTATAAGCATGACATGAACATATGAACATGATGATATTAGCATGCAACATGTTAACCATATCATGTACCAACTTACTCTGTTCGGAGGTTACCTCGTAACCACCACATGTATCACTTACCATCCTGGTCATCACACGATCACCTCAGGATTAAATCAAGCTTGGTATTAACAATACCATAGTAATCATTACATGACCACAAGGAGCTTGATCTTTACACGTGACTATCACATAACACCACAAATATCCACCACTTCAGTATCCATGATACCCTTGTGATCCTCTCATGATCAAATAAAGATCAACCAACTTCTTTCCTCATCAAGCAGGGTTTTTTAATTTTTCAGATTATTATCACTGCTGACCCATAGTGTGACCTACTACGAACTGGACCCATATCTGCGGGCGCGGCTATCGATAGATTATACACTCTGCAGAGGTTAGTACACTGTACCCACACAACAGAACCCATGACCTCCTGCTCCCATTTGGGTAGACCAACGGCGTTCCGACAAAACCGAACTATTGCATGACACTCTCCCGGCCACTCTGACCTGTAAGTGCATCTAGTGCCCCTTAGTGATTTTGGTGTATTGAAGACTTATAGGTTAAGGGACTAATGTGTTTTTGAGTGTACACAGGTCTATAAGTCTATGAGGAGTTTGATATTTACAGAGAAAGTCAAGCCCTAAAAATGAATGTCTTCAACTGAAGACTTTGGATTTCTGAAGACTTTGAAAGTGAAGAAATTGGTGTGATCCTGAATACTTGATATTCATACGAGGAATACGAAGCGTGAAGTCTTTTGTTTTCGTAGTTTCTTTTTCTCCTTCTTGAGTCATAGGAAACACCGTACTATTAAAGGGGGTCGAGGTAAAACTAAGGAAAAGTTTCCAAGTGATGCTCATCTCAAAATCCTACTCCTACCAATTCTTTCGAGTGAAGCCATTGGAAATCTCATACAGTTCAATCAATTTGTTCGGTGATAGAGACGAAGTTCTTCTGGTCTCTGAGGAATTTGTTCTGATTGAGGAGTTAGGAATTCGCCAGTGCGGATTGCCTACACGTGAGGAACATGATAGCCCTGAGGAATTTGATAGATCAAATATCCGACCGTTGTTGTGCTATGCGCCAGCTGTCCCAAAATATCTACCCACCTAACGGTCATATCATTAAGGGCATTTATGTCTTATCATGTCGGGCTACTCCCTAGGCTATAAATAGCCGCCCCCTACAACCACTAGCTGGTTGGCTGCTCCGAGAGAAACTAACACTTGTCATTGAGAGCATCCCATCCTCCGGGGACTTTGAGCGAAAATCATCAAGTAAGGAAAACCCAAACCCAAATGCCTACAAACCCAAACACCTACAAACCCAAAGTGATTGAGCATCGCTGAAGAGATTGTTACTGTGTGGAACCAACGCTTGTTACCTTTGAGGACTGTGCATCCTCCAGACGGTTAGGCGTCATGGTCTAGAGCATCCAAGAGGAAATTGTGGATCGCCGAGTGACCGAGTTTGTGAAGGTTTGGAAGTCACCTGAATACTTACCACGAGTGATTGGGCGAGGTCTATGTGACCTTAGCTCAAGGAGAATACGGTGAGGACTGTGTGTCCTCAGGTTTAAATACCTAGCCGCTCCAACCGGACGTACAACTGTCACAACAGTTGGAACTGGTCTACCAAATCATTGTCTTCACCGAGCTACTGGTTCTATTTCCTCAACCCTTCTATTTCCTCATCATATACTATTGTACTTGATCGTTACTGTTGAAGACTTTGACTGAAGACTTCCACAATTTCCTCAATCCAATTTCTTCAGTCAGTTTGTCTTCAGCCTGCTTATCCTCTGTTTACGCTACTTGTATTATGTGCTTGTTTTCATTTCATCATGATGAATGTGCTTCTGTTCTGTTATGCATGCATCTGAGTGCTTATTCTACTGCGAAGTTGTTCGTTGCTTAGGAATTTCCTCACCCTCAAATTCCTCAGTGACGAATTTGTAAAAATCGCCTATTCCCCCCTCTAGTCGATGTAACGCACTTTCAATTGGTATCAGAGCAAGGTACTCCCTTGCTCTGTGTGATTTTGGTTTACCATCTGAAGTTTTAGTAATGTCGAACGTGGGAATGAAGACTGTGACATGCCCCATCTTTGACGGTCATGATTATCCCAAGTAGAAGGCCATGATGAAGAAGCGCCTCATGGCGATGAACAACAAACCATGGACCGTCACTGAGATTGGTCTTACCAATCTACGCAAGATGGCGGAGGCTAATGATATACGCAAGTACACCCTACTTGACCTCACGGCGAAGGACCTCATCTGCTCCTGTCTGTCCCAAAATCAGTTCAGGAACATTATGCATCTCAGCCATGCGAAGCTTATCTAGGACCGACTCTCTGAGGTCTATGAAGGTCATCGAACTCGTCATGATCCCTGGTTTGAGGATTTCAAGGAATCGCTCAAGGCGATGACTTTCGATCCGGAATCATCATCCTCTACACCATGCCTTATGGCAAAAGGTGCCAAGGTAACTGAATGCTACCTATCTGAGTCTAGTGATGAATTCGGACCCAGCTATACCAAACTTGCTTCCCTTGCCACTAAACAACAAAGAGCTTTGGAAAAATTTGAAAATATGCTTGATGAAAGCGATGATATGTTGGGTGAAGAAATGGATCAAACTCAAACTTTGATTGATAATCTTCACAGACTTCAGTCTAAGTTTGAAAATTTTCAAAGTCATCATAACACACTCTTATCTGATCATGAGAACCTTTCTTATGAATTTCTTCAAAGAAAGTAAGATCTTGAAAAGCTAAAGGAGAGTTATGAAGATCTTCAGAAGGAACGTGATTCATTGCTTGCTCAACAGATCAGTGCCGCTCGGGAAGAATTCATTCCACCATATTTGAAATGCATTGAACGTGAATCTACCAATTCTTCACCTGAAAGTTCAAATGCTTCTATCACTGCAAATTCTTCAACTATCTCTGCTATCACAAATTCCTCATCTAAGGATACCTCTAGTATCACTGACAGTGCATGGCTGAAGGAATTGTATGTGACAGGCATGTATAAAAGCCTCAAGGGGCATCAGGCTCTTTGTGATGTGCTTAAAAAGCAGATCCTCAACAGGAACCCTGGGAAAGAGGGTATTGCCTTTGAGAGGAAACTCAATGCTGATGGGACTTACTGGAAACCCGAGCAGTATCCCAAAAACTCATGGGTTGCTGCAAAGGGACCTCCAGTAGATCCGTCCACTTTATCTGGCTTTACATGTGAATCTTCATATTCTTCTGATGAGTCATTTGACTCCAACTATAAACTGTTCAAAAATAAGAATGGTGAAGTATTTGTTAGATATGTTGGCACTAACTGCAGGAATGGTCCCCCTATGAAGAAAATCTGGGTTCCCAAAAGGTGCCTTGAAAGTCTTCAGGTGAATGTTATCATGACACCACCTGTGAAGAATAGGAACCCCAGATCAAATTCTTCATATGGACCAAAGTCTTCATATGGACCAAAGTCTTCATATGGATCAAATTCCTCATATGGATCAAAATCCTCATATGAACATCATCGTGCTAACCCTTCTATTTCGCAGGTAAAGCCTAAGGGCTATGAATATGTGCATTATTCTTCAAATCATTATGTTCATAAGTCCTCGAAGAATTTCTCTGCTTATTTATATGCTTACTCTAACCCCTCTTCTGTGAAATGATGTGGACTGGCTTCTATGCCACCTTTCTCTTATGGAGCTCGCAGAATGATGAACTCTTTGCCACCCCTCCAGATGTGGGTGGTGAAGAAAAAGAACTAATCTCTTATGTAGGGTCAGGTCTCCAGGCGAACTTAATCGTCTGAAGAATTTGCTGGAGACCTGAATATGCTTGAAAGGACGCAAGCTAATCATGAAGAAATGAATTTTCATTTCTCACGTCCTTATACTGTTATATCTGTTCTGTTCCTTGATGAAATTGATCTGATGAATTTGATGTCATATTCTTCACTGATGAAGTATATGAGTTTGTAAGATGCACTAATTCATCTGCAGGATGATCAACCAAAAGCTACTGAGTGGGTCCTCGACAGTGGATGTACAAATCACATGACTCGTGACAGGAACTTATTGATGGACACTTCTTTATCTCCATCACATCTGAAGCATATCACATACGCCGACAAAGGCAAAAGCAAGGTATTGAGTGTAGGTAAGGTTGCGATCTCAAAGGATCGACACATGGACAAAGTCATGCTTGCCGAGTCCTTAGGATTCAACCTCATGTCTGTCTCAATGCTTTGTGATCTTGATATGGTTGTTGTCTTTGGCAAGTATCGTTGTGTTGTGATCATGGAAGCTGACCATTCCAAAGTCTTCGAAGGATTTAGGAGAGGAGACTTGTATCTTGTTGATGTCTCTACAGGACCACAACCTGCTACATGTCTACTTGCAAAAGCTTCAGAAGGTTGGCTATGGCATCGACGACTTGGTCATGCTGGCATGAGGAACTTGCACACTCTTGCGAAGAAGAAGCATGTAATTGGCATCGAGGATGTCAAATTCCTCAAGGATCACTTGTGTGGAGCTTGTGAAGCTGGAAAGATGACCAAGGCCAACCATCCCTCGAAGACCATCATGACTACCACTCGTCCATTTGAATTGCTTCACATTTATCTAACTTATGTGGGCACTTTGCTTTTGTCTCTATCACAGAGCCCACCAAAGTAGATGAGGCATTTCTGGAGCCTGAGTGGATTCAAGCGATGCAAGAGGAACTACAACAATTCGAGCTCAACAATGTCTGGAACTTGTCAAGCGACCAGACGCACACAAGCACAATATCATCGGCACCAAATCGATCTACCACAACAAACAAGATGAAAATGTCCTTGTGGTGAGGAATAAGGTTTTGAAGATCCAAAGCATCCTGACAAAGTCTTCAGACTCAGTAAGGCCCTCTATGGCCTCAAGCAGGCCCCTCGGGCGTCGTATGATACTTTGAATGAATTCCTCATGAAGGAAGGCTTCAAACCCGGTTCACTTGACCCAACTCTTTTCACCAAAACCTATGATGATGAATTATTTGTGTGCCAAATATATGTTGATGATATTATTTTTGGTTGTACTGACCAACGTTACAGTGACGAATTTGCCGATATGATGAGTGAGGAATATCAAATGTCTATGATGGGAGAATTGAATTTTTTTCTTAGGTCTTCAAATTCGTTAACAGCACAATGGCATCTTCATATCTCAGGAGAAATACCTCAAGGATGTGTTGAGGAAATTCGGCATGCAAGATTGCAAAGGCGTCAAAATCCCTATGCCCACAAATGGCCATCTATGCACTGATGAAAATGGTATTGACTTTGATCAAAAGGTATACCGCTCCATGATTGGCTCTTTATTGTATCTATGTGCATCTAGGCCAGATATTATGCTTAGTGTTTGCATGTGTGCCCGTTTTCAAGCTACACCGAAGGAATCACACCATAAGGCTATGAAGCATATTCTTCGATATCTAGCTCACACTCCAACACTCGGATTATGTTATCCCAAGGGCTCGGCTTTTGATCTCATTGCATATTCTGACTATGACTATGCTGGTGATCGTGTGGACCGCAAGTCAACATCAATCACATGCCATTTCCTCAGACGATCCTTGGTATGTTGGTCCTCGAGGAAACATAACTGCATATCACTCTCTACTGCTGAAGCTGAGTACATTGCTGCTCGTTCATGCTGTGCTCAATTGCTATGGATGGAGCAAACCCTCAAGGACTATGGCATCAATGTGAAGAATGTGCCACTCTTCTGTGACAATGAGAGTGCCATCAAGATTGCTCATAAGCCATTTCAGCACTCGAAGACAAAGCAGATCCAGATTCGTCATCATTTTCTTCGTGATCATGTGTTGAAGGGCGACATCTCTATTGAGCACGTGAAGACTGAAGAACAGTTAGACGATATCTTCACAAAGCCCTTGGATGAAAAGAGATTTAGCAAGTTGCGGTGTGAGCTAAATATCTTAGAATCTTCGAATGTTCTTTGAAAAGGACACACATCCTAACACTTATGCAAAATTGATGACTTAGATGTGCAACACACGAAGTAACATTTTTCTTCAATCAATGAAGACTAACCCTCTAAGTGTGAAGAAATTAACAAAGAATTTGATTCTCAGAGCCCTACGACAATTGTACGCGACGTCTGAAATCATCATTCTTACACGGTGGTGTAACGCCCCGAGACCGACACTTCAGAAGACTTCCATAATTTTGTTGTGATCACTGTGTGTTTCATTTGTGCTTGCTCTTTTATTTTTGCATTGCATCATGTCATCATGCCATCATGTCATTTAATTTTTAAAACTCAACTAAGTAAATTGTATGGATCTTCGATCCATTTAAATCGAGGGAAATGCACATGGTGACTTCTCTTTATAACATATCCTCCCAATATTAGGGAGCTATATTAAATATTTCTTAATTTGGAAATCTCCATAACACACTTGCAAGTAATCCCAATGCCTTTGTTATCTTAATTCTTGGTCTCCAATCTTGCCATATATTCTTTCATCATATTACGGAGCTCCACCAAAAATCCAAACATTTTTGGACCCTCCCAACCCTCACTTCCTATTCAAATCATTTGTATTTAAATCAAATGAGTTTGAATTCAAATCTTTCAATCATGGCCTTTTCTATTTTCTCGGAACAAGCACATTTTTGTGAGTCCGGAGAAATTATCCGCGTGTCCAACTTCTTTCCCTAACCCTCTCTTTCTTTTCTTCTCTCTAGTTCGTTTTTGTTAAAGAAAGTATGAGAGAGAGAGAGGAGAGAGATAGCCCAGGCCGGCCCATCCTTCTTCCCCGCAGTCCACTTGGCCCAAGGCCCGGCCGCGCCATAACCCTAGCCCTGAACCCCCCTCCTCTCGATCTCTCCCTCTCGTCCCTCCTCCGCCGCCACCTACAGCCTCCCCCTCTCGTTCCCGTGCCGCCGCCACACGCACACACGCATCGCACCAGGGAGAGGAGATCCCCACCCTCCTCCCTCCTCTCGCTCGCTCCCTCATCCCGCACCTCCACATCGTCCTCGTTGACCCGCGCCACCGGAGCCCAGCAGGTCGACGACCGCTCCTTTCTCTCCTCGGCGTCCGCCCCCGCTCAAGCATCTCCGCCGGAGCACGCCCGCTGAGCTCCGTCGCGCCCCCTTCTCGGCCCTCCTCCGCGCCGTTGCCTCGCCAGGACGCCGCGCCTGGCCTCCCGCGCCGCCACTGGAGGCCAACTCTGGCGCCCCCTGCCTCGCATCGCCCTCTGCTTCCGTCTACGCTGCGGCCACGACCCCATGTCCTGCGCGAGACCCGCATCGCTGCAGCTCTGCTCCACGCGCCCGTCCTGGAGCTCGTCCGCCTCCCCAAGCCGCCGCCCTAGCCTCGGTTCTGGCGGGTTCCCGTGCGCCCTCGCCCGGCCAAGTCCCCGCCGCCAAGATCCTGCTGTCACAGCGTCGCTCCGCCCCGCATCGACTCGCTGCCGCCCCTGCCTTGCTCATTTCCGCCACCCCGAGCCTCCTCTGCTCAAGCTCCACCTCCTGGCATCTCCGATGGCACTGCTGCCATCTCTGCTGCTCCATTGCCGTTGCCCGCCTGCTTGCCTGGGGCCCCGCTGTAGCCTCCCATGCACCCGCAGTCACCGCTGACCTCCTAAAGATCAGGACACAGGGCCCGAGACCCATGCCCTCCGCTGCTAATTTCCGTGGACGTTAAGTACCTCTACCACGACCCCGGATGTCTATGAGTCGTGTACCTCTACAGCCGGTGTGCATTTCGTCAAGTCCGACGACATAAAGGACTACGCGGATTTGCCATGTACACCTTCGTCAAGACCGATGACCGAACAAGCACCGTTTGCATGGATTGCGTCAAGTACCTCTACCGATGACCCCGAACATCTATAGAGTGTGCACGATTGCGAAACGTGAACCACTACTTCTACCACCGTCGCCGTGTACCACTACGACCGTTCCAAGAGCGTCTACTTCCCCTACACCGCATCGAACCCGATCCGCTCTGAAAATGCACGCTTCAATGGTATAACCCCGAGACGACACCGTGGACCGAATGCATGTGTTGTATGAGATGCTCGTGTTTGCACCGTGTCCGAGGGAGGTCTTTGCTCGTTCTTCATTTCCATACCACTAACCCGTGGGAACCCGGTAGTCGGGAGCACCCCACCATCTTGCATGACACGCTCACGCCACGCTTCCTTTTGCGCCGGTATCTCCATGAGCTACCGAAACCGATATGTTGCCGTGGCATCATTTTCGGATTCGTTGTCGTGGCACCCCTTTCTTCCACCACGGTGACAAATGCTTCATAACATGCTCATGTCAACATTTTCATAAAATTGCATAAAACTTGCATATGTCATTCGCATCATGATAACAACATTTAAATGTTTAAAATTGTGTTTGCATTTATATTGCTATATGCATATGGGGATTTTCCGTAATTGTCGTTTGTTATTTCCGGCCTCATTTAAACTTGCCTAGATAGGTTGTTTAATTATGCTTCACCCCTTGCCATGTTTAATAACATTTAATATTGTTGGGTACATAACCGAGAGAACTTAACAATTGATGTGGTGTTTCATCAATATGCAACTCGTTGCATATTGAGCTCCACTTAATTTGTAGTGTTGTTTGTTGCACTTTGCCATGCCATGCCTCATAAAACCGGACATGCATCATGTTTGTTTTTGCATCATGCCATGTGTATGTGTTGGTTGTTTACCATGTTGTTTGCTTCTTTCCGGTTTGCTTCTCTCGGTAGCTTCGGTTTTGTTCTGGAGTTGTGAGGATTCGTTCGACTACGTCCATTTGTCTTCTTCATGGACTCGTTCTTCTTCCTAGCGGGATTTCCGGCTAGATGACCATACCCTCGAAATCACTTCTATCTTTGCTTGCTAGTTGTTCGCTCTATTGATATGCCGCGCTACCTACCACTTGCTATATCATGCCTCCCATATTGCCATGTCAAGCCGCTAACCCACCTTTCCTAGCAAACCGTTGTTTGGCTATGTTATTGCTTTTGCTCAGCCCCTCTTATAGCGTTGCTAGTTGCAGATGAAGATTTCTCCATGTTGGATTATGTTTATGTTCGGATATCACAATATCTCTTATTTAATTAATGCATCTATATACTTGGTAAAGGGTGGAAGGCTCGGCCTTATGCCTGGTGTTTTGTTCCACTCTTGCCGCCCTAGTTTCCGTCATACCGGTGTTATGTTCCTTGATTTTGCGTTCCTTACGCGGTTGGGTGATTTATGGGACCCCCTTGACAGTTTGCTTTGAATAAAACTCCTCTGGCAAGGCCCAACCTTGGTTTTACCATTTGCTACCACCTATCCCCATTTCCCTTGGGTTCTGTAGACTCAAGGGTCATCTTTATTTTAGACCCCCCCGGGCCAGTGCTCCTACGAGTGTTGGTCCGAACTGAGCTGCCTGCGGGGCCACCTTGGGGAAACTTGAGGTCTGGTTTTACTCGTAGCTAGTCTCATCCGGTGTTGCCCTGAGAACGAGATATGTGCAGCTCCTATCGGGATTTGTCGGCACATCGGGCGGCTTTGCTGGAATTGTTTTACCATTGTCGAAATGTCTTATAAACCGGGATTCCGAGACTGATCAAGTCTTCCTGGGAGAAGGTTTATCCTTCGTTGACCATGAGAGCTTATAATGGGCTAAGTTGGGACACCCCTGCTGGGTATAAACTTTCGAGAGCCGTGCCCGCGGTTATGTGGCAGATGGGAATTTGTTAATATTCGGTTGTAGAGAACTTGACACTTGACTTATTTAAAATACATCAACCGTGTGTGTAGCCGTGATGGTCTCTTTTCGGCGGAGTCCGGGAAGTGAACAGGGTTCTTGGGTTATGTTTTACGTAAGTAGGAGCTCATGATCACTTCTTGATCATTACTACTTGACGACCGTTCCGTTGCTCCTCTTCTTGCTCTTATTTGCGTATGTTAGCCACCATATATGCTAGTGCTTGCTGCAGCTCCACCTTATTACCCCATCTTTTCCTATAAGCTTAAATAGTCTTGATCTCGCGGGTGTGAGATCGTTGAGTCCTCGTGACTCATAGTTACTTCCAAACAGTTGCAGGTGTCGAGGATACCAGTGCAGGCGATGCTACCAAACTCAAGTGGGAGTTCGACGAGGACCTTGGTCGTTACTATGTTTCTTTTCCTGTTGATCAGTAGTGGAGCCCAGTTGGGACGATCGGGGATCTAGCATTTGGGGTTGTCTTCTTTGTATTTGGTTTTGACCGTAGTCGGTCTATGTGTGTATCTTGAATAATGTATGATTTTATTTATGTATTGTGTGAAGTGGCGATTGTAAGGCAACTCTTTATCCCATTCTTGTTCATTACATGGGATTGTGTGAAGATGACCATTCTTGCGACAAAACCACCATGCGGTTATGCCTCTAAGTCGTGTCTCGACACGTGGGAGATATAGCCGCATCGTGGGTGTTACAAGTTGTGCATTTCCCTCGATTTAAATGGATCGAAGATCCATGCAATTTACTTAGTTGAGTTTTAAAAATTAAATGACATGATGGCATGATGACATGATGCAATGCAAAAATAAAAGAGCAAGCACAAATGAAACACACGGTGATCACAACAAAATTATGGAAGTCTTCTGAAGCGTCGGTCTCGGGGCGTTACAGGTGGGTCACGCCACCAACAAAAGTTGAAAATCTTCAATTTGAGCTTTCTTTCTACTTTTGAAATTCCTTAGTTGGTCAAATTCTTCAACTTTGCACTGTCTTCACTCTTTCCGACCTTGTTGTTCATTGACTATATATATTTGAGTTTTCTGTACTCTACATCATTCACTTATTGCTAATTCTTTGTAACGCCCCGAGACAGACGCTCCAGACGCTTTCCATGTTTTGCATTGTTGCCGCGTGTTATTTTTGTTTGTTGCATTAATCATGTCATCATGAGCATTGCATCGCATGTTTTCATAAAACTTGCATCTGCTCATAGTTGCCGCGTCCCTCCTTGCTTTTGTTGACCGTTCCAAGACCAACCGTGTTTTCGGTTCCCTCTTGTCAAACCAACCTCTCTCATCAGCCCGCGATCCCCTCCCGCGCGTCCGAAAACTTCTCCGGACCCGAACCGCTCAGTCGTCATCGTTGGATTCGGATCATCCCCAAACATCCCCAAAATATCATCGTTTTATTTATTGGACTCTCTAACCTATTTATTCTCGTCCATCGAATTTCGATCGGAAGATCAAAACTTCCTTCCTTTTTCATATATATAGGTCCAACCCTAGATCCTAGGGGCCTTGTCCCATCGATCCTCCTAGCCGCCGCCACCCCTGTCCATTCCCTCCTCCTCCATCGGGATCCCACCTGCCCAAACCACCGCTGCCATGTTCCCCTTGTTTTCAGCGCCACCCAATCAGCAGCAGCGCCCGAGCGCTCCTCTCCACGCCGGCATCCCCGTCCCGAACCTCATCGTCGCCGTGCACCCACCCTTGATCCATCGCCCGGGGCCGTTTCCCCAGTGGACGAACACCAGGCCAGCCCCGCGCCCCTGCTCTTCCTTCTTCTTCCCCTATCCCGCTCTTCTCTCTGTGCTCTCTCTCCGTCCCGTGTAGGAGGACAGCTATGGGACCACCTCGAGGAGAAACACCGCAACAGCCTCGTCCTTGCTCCGCCACCATCTCCGGCAACATTCGGCGAGCCGCGACGAATCCGACCTCCTCCCGTTCCCCTGCTTCGGATCTGGTGCTCCACACCCCCTTCCTTGCGCCTGCAGCCTCCCGCTCGTCACCATCGCCGCAGCAAGTTCAAGCTTCGCCGCCCGTTGCTGTTCATCGAGCCGTCCCACGCTCCAACCGGGAACCGGCTCCCCGTCGTCAAGACCTCCTGGATCCGTCCGTTCTGCCACCCAAGACCTCGCCGGAGTCCCTCAACTCGTCCGCACCGAGTCCTTGCACGCGCCCTGCCTCGCGTTGACCGCGCCTGCTGCCTCCCTGCTTCGCGTCGAACCGCTCTAGCCCCGCTCCAGTTGACCGAGCCCAGCCTCGCGGCTTGCTTCCTCGCGGGCCACAAGCCACGGCCGGCCCAACTTCCCTCAAAGGCCCAGCGTCTGCACCAGCTGGGCTTGGCCCAATGTGAGCAGCTTCCCCAGCTTTCAATTTCGTCCCGATATGTTTTTTCCCTGTTCCAGCGAATTTAGTTATTATCCAGAGAGTGCAGTTTTATAGAAAAGCCCGTGTTCATCATGCATTTAATATCTCACTAACCATGCATCGGATTAAAATGTTTTATATATGTAAAATGCTTAGAATTTTATCTAGTTTCATAATATGAAACTTTCATCCATGTTTAAAATGTTTAAACTTGTTGTTTGTTTAATTTTGCATAAATGCCATGTCAAAATGATTTATTTCATAACTAAATAACCGTAGCTCCAAATTAAATAAACTTTATATGTAAATGGGGTAGGAAAATGCATAGATTAACATGTTGCACTTTATTTTCCTGTTTGACAACGATAATATATGGTTTTAGGCAGAACAGTACCAAATCCAAAATATGCATATGAGGATTTTCCGGAATTGTTGTTTGTTGTTCCGGCCTCATTTAAACTTGCCTAAATAGTTAGTTTACTATGCTTCACCTCTTGCCATGTTTAACCAACATTTAATATTGATGAGTAGCATAAACTAGAGAGAACTAAATAATTGAATGTGGTGTTTTGTCAATATGCAACTCGTTGCATATTGAGCTCCACTTAATTTGTAGTATTGTTTGTGCACTTTGCCATGCCATGCCTCTTTAAACCGGACATGCATCATACTTGGTTGCGCGTCATGCCATGTTTATGTGATGGTTGTTTACTATGTTGCTTGCTTCTTTCCGGTTTGCTTCTCTCGTTACCTTCGGTTTCGTTCCGGAGTTGTGAGGATTCGTTCGACTACATCCATTTGTCTTCTTCATGGACTCGTTCTTCTTCCTAGCGGGATTTCAGGCAAGATGACCATACCCTCGAAATCACTTCTATCTTTGCTTGCTAGTTGTTTCGCTCTATTGCTATGCCGCGCTACCTACCACTTGCCATATCATGCCTCCCAAATTGCCATGTCAGCCTCTAACCCACCTTTGCTAGCAAACCGTTGTTTGGCTATGTTACCGCTTTTGCTCAGCCCCTCTTATAGCGTTGATAGTTGCAGATGAAGTTGAAGGTTGTTCCTTGTTGGAACATGGATATTTTTGGGATATCACAATATCTCTTATTTAATTAATGCATCTATATACTTGGTAAATGGTGGAAGGCTCGGCCTTATGCCTGGTGTTTTGTTCCACTCTTGCCGCCCTAGTTTCCGTCATACCGGTGTTATGTTCCTTGATTTTGTGTTCCTTACACGGTTGGGTGATTTATGGGACCCCCTTGACAGTTCGCTTTGAATAAAACTCCTCCAGCAAGGCCCAACCTTGGTTTTACCATTTGCTACCACCTATCCCCATTTCCCTTGGGTTCTGTAGACTCAAGGGTCATCTTTATTTTAGACCCCCCGGGCCAGTGCTCCTTCGGGTGTTGGTCCGAACCGAGCTGCCTGCGGGGCCACCTTGGGGAAACTTGAGGGCTGGTTTTACTCGTAGCTAGACTCATCCGGTGTTGCCCTGAGAACGAGATATGTGCAGCTCCTATCGGGATTTGTCGGCACATCGGGCGGCTTTGCTGGTCTTGCTTAGCATTGTCAAAATGTCTTGTAAACCGGGATTCCGAGACTGATCGGGTCTTCCCGGGAGAAGGTTTATCCTTCGTTGACCGTGAGAGCTTATAATGGGCTAAGTTGGGACACCCCTGCAGGTATAAACTTTCAAGAGCCGTGCCCGTGGTTATGTGGCAGATGGGAATTTGTTAATGTCCGGTTGTAGAGAACTTGACACTTGACTTAACTAAAATACATCAACCGCGTGTGTAGCCATGATGGTCTCTTCTCGGCGGAGTCCGGGAAGTGAACACGGTTCTTGTGTTATGGTTGTGCCTAAGTAGTTTCAGGATCACTTCTTGATCACTTCTAGCTTCACGACCGTTGCGTTGCTCCTCTTCTCGCTCTTATTTGCGTATGTTAGCCACCATATATGCTTAGTGCTTGCTGCAGCTCCACCTCACTACCTTCTCCTACCATAAGCTTAAATAGTCTTGATCTCGCGGGTGTGAGATTGCTGAGTCCTCGTGACTCACAGATACTTCCAAACAGTTGCAGGTGCCGATGAAACCAGTGCAGGCGATGCTACCCAGCTCCAGTGAGAGCTCGATGTAGAACTTGGCCATTACTGTGTTTCATTTTCCTGTTGATCAGTACTGGTGCCCAGTTGGGGACGATCAGGGATCTAGCATTTGGGGTTATCTTCTTTTCATTTGCTTTTGACCGTAGTCGGTCTATGTGTGTATTTTGGATGATGTATGAATTTATTTATGTTTTGTGTGAAGTGGCGAGTGTAAGCCAACTCTCTTTATCCCATTCTTGTTCATTACATGGGATTGTGTGAAGATGACCCTTCTTGCGACAATACCTACAATGCGGTTATGCCTCTAAGTCGTGCCTCGACATGTGGGAGATATAGCCGCATCGTGGGCGTAACATTCTTCAAGTTGAATTTTCTGCTAAGTGAATGTGATTGGACCCGTCCCCCTCTGTGCTAAACTCAACCCAGTCTGTTCACAAATTCTTCATCTGTGTTATTTTTGAAACCTGTTCAAAATCTTCACTGTGTCCTTGTCAGCTGAAGAATTTGCGAACAAAACTTTAAAATATTCATATCTCAATTTCCGACTTTTGCCGCTCAAACTGTTCTGCATCCCACGATAAGATTTATCTATTCACCCACGATCTCACACGATCTCCACCTCTCTGTACGTGGGTGACACATGTCGCTAGGATGAGAAGGGTCAGGGGCACGGTCATCCATTTTCCTCGGGCGAGCGGTTTTTCACCTTGGTTATAAATACCCCTCACCCTCCTCAGACCGCATTTACCCTGCTCGACCCCACTCCCCTCGCTCAAGCTCTCTGACCTAGTGCCGCCGCTACTTCCATCGTTGCTGGCAAGGAAGAGTTTCACTGCCCCGACCTCGTCGCCGACGTACTCCCGCCGGCTGCAGAAATCTTCACTCCGCCGCCGCCGTAGCTGTCTTCCGCCGCCAAGTTAGGGCGTGGAAGATCTGAAGGGACGAACTTCCCATATGCACCTCACAGTTTGTCCTATTCTTCGTCAAGGGTAAATAAAAATTATTTTTACTGCCCTTGTTGATTCTGATGATTTCCACAAAATCTTCAAAAGGTGTTTATTCTTTGACTTCCACACACGTAAACTCCTCACATGCATCTGTTCTTGATTTGTTTCTCTAAGCAACATTTTTCTTCAAGATTCCTCAATTGTGTGGATTTTTCAATCTATACAACTCCGAAACCTAAGTCAAAGAATGCTTAGTGAAATTCCTCAAGACACCTCTGGTCATATTCCTCAAACTTGTTCCTTTTGAAAAACTTCTGAGAACGCATATGACCTCTCCAAATTCTTCGCACCTGTACTCTGTTCACAGGTACATATGTCCGCTGCTGAATCACTAGGTTCTAATCAACTTAACTCATTTGGAGCATTCCTCGAATACAAATTGCATACCTCTTTAGATAATTCCATTGTTCAAAATCCTCAGCTGAAGAAAGTGGTTGATGGCAAGAGATCTCAGAAGGGAGGGAAGAAATTGGAAGTAAACATTGCATTTGAGATTCCAGATGACATCTATGAGGAATATTGCACTCCTGATGAAGCCAAATATGGCAAGAAGAACAAGAATCAGTGCAAGGTGCGCATACAAAGGATAGAGAGGAGATGGGCACGGGAATGGAGGGAGTACAGATATGTAACTCCTAACACTACTAGGTAAAACCTTACCAGTAGCGCTAGTTTTTGAGCTACTGGTAGCGCGGGCGCCAGCGCTACTGCTACGGTGCTACAACTATTTTGTAGCAGTAGCGCTTGTTTAGGCCAGCACTACTGGTAAGTTCAGGTACTAGTAGCACGGAACTGGAGAGCGCTACTGGTAAATGAGCGCTGCTGGTAATATTTTGGCCCGCGCCACTGCTAAAATTTATGTTTTTTTAGCATTTTGGAACTGTACATGTTTAAACAGATATATCTTTTATACAATAACAACTCATCATGAACTAGTCTGTTTAAATAGCATATTCATTACCACTTGTCATCACCACCAAACAATGTTCGTCAATGAGACATCATATAACAAGTTGGTCACTAGTCATAATCACAACTCCTCCTCATCATCAACAACTCTAACACATTGTAGCACATAATAACACATCCTAGTTACGACCTACTCCTCTCATAGGACCTACTCTACCCTCTCTTAGGTAAAATATCATAAAACAAGATAGGCATTGACTCTCCATTATGGAAAATTGACTCTCCATAATAAAGAACGGAGATCATCCTGTGTCCAAGTCTTGGCCTACGCACAATGTTGCTTCCAAGTAGCTCTCTACGATGGTTCAATTTTTTTTTGAAATCATTTATTATCATGGCTTCCTCGCTTTTAGAAATCCGTTATGGACAGGAGTGATGTGGATACTGCGGCTGACCTGGCCGTGGTGGCCGTATGCTCATAACATCAACGCGACCTCTCGGCAACATCAGATGAGGCACACAATCCATCGGAATTTTCTGTTCAAAAACATAGTAATAACTTTGTAGTTAGCAATGTAGTTTAGTTTTAGAAGAATTTATGTAAAAGATGCACGGATGTCGTAATAGTAGAAAATCTTACCATGCTATCTCCATTGATGTTACCATAGTTCAACACGTGCACTAGTGGCACGTATTGACCATAATGTGGAGGAGTTTGATAATAGCTATTGTAATTCTCAAGATTAGTAAAAAATGTGATAAGACCATCTTTCTCCTTATAAGTTAATTGTGCTTCATCATTGTAGTAGTAGGTTCTGTCTACCATTTCCGTACATTTTTTGAAGATTGAAAATAAGCTGTCAATGGAAATAACCTATCAAATATTTTGAAATAAACAATATAAATTACTTAATAAATATGTTTGAGAAACTCACACAGCGGTAGAACTGGAAGCGTGTCAACAAGGACCCAAATGGTCATATTATTTTCGTCGATGTCAGGATCACCAAGATCGAAGGTGAGAACCATACCCTCATGAAAATCATACGCCTTGCAAAGGGCTTCCCAATTTAGGCAACCAAAATTGGATGAGTTCACTGAATTGTATAGATTTACAGCAAAATCATAACCATGATGGGTCCTTAGTTGAATTATCTTTGTCTCCATGCTTTCATGATCTTCAAAAACCATCTTCTCCAAGACATAGCATCTTGCATGGCATGGGATAAGCTAGTCGAATTGTAAAATACGGAAACTAGACGTTGAAGAAGCAGAGAAGTCATGCAAAAAATAACAAAAAACACTTGTCGTCGTTGCGTACCGTTTCAACATCGAAGGTCTCTTCAAGCTTGATGCTGAAGCGCCGACCTTCTACCAGGTGAGGCCTGTCGCACAGACCGCGCTCATCTTCGCAGTACTCGCACATAGAAAATTCCCTTTCGTCGTCAGACATTTCCTAATAGGTAATTAATAATCCATCATCGAATACATATATAGTAGTTTGTAGCGAAGTTCATCATATAACAACTAAAACACCTAAAATTTGTAGTTTGTAGTAGTTTGTAGCAAAGATCATCATCGAACCTAGTTTGTAGCAAAGATCATCATATAATCCATCATCGAATACATATATAGTAGTTTGTAGCAGAAACCGCACTCATCTTTTGCATTCAATAAGCAAATAACAAATAGGTAATTAATAATCCATTATCGAATACATATATAGTAGTTTGTAGCAAAGATCATCATATAATATCACTAATACATCTCGAATAATAGTTCCTCTAGGTTCAGTGGGCCGAGGTGGACACCCAAAGAGAAGGAACCATCACCGGATCATAGCTCCGGTGAGATCCCCAAAGAATCTGCCAGGTATTGGAGAACCGGCCGTTCACCAACGCAACCATGTAGCGCTGGACATGCGCGTTCTCCTCCGTGACACGGTGCTGTACCACCTGCGCGGGGGACTGAAGCCTCTGCACCGATGCAGGCCCACGTGACCCCCACCAAAGAAACTCCGGGTCGACGACGGGCTGGCTCCTCACTAAGCTGCGCTCACCAGAAGGTAGCACAACCCAGTAGCCCGACGGAGCCCAGTCCCGGACATGGCCGCTCAGCTCAAGCAGGAGTCGTCCGCCGAGTCGACGACGAGGATGCGCGATAGGCATCGTCGACGTCGAGAACAAAATGTTTAATTATGAAAAAATAAACACTTAGCAAAATTCGGCATGACCTTTGCTAAAAGCAGGACATATCGAGCGCCAGAAATTTTCCAGAACGTAAACGAATCGACATTTCTGGCAAAACATAGGCCACTCGGAAAAATATGACATCTCCAAAATGTGAGATGTTCAAAATATGACATGTCCACTGCAAATTTGCATATAACAGGCAAAATTGCTTTCACTAAAAAAATAACAACAATTGCTTTAACTTAAAAAATACCTGGAATTCTGTTAACTACACCTAAAACAACTAAAACACCTAAAATTTCTGTCCTAACTTTAAAACCTAGCTAAATTTAAAAACCTAGGGTTCATACGAATTAACTAGGGTTCATACCTAATCTGTCCTAGCTAGGGTTCGATCATAACCTACATTATTCTAAGAACCTACATTTTTTCAACTACATAGGATTCAAAATAACTACTCTCTCATAACTATAACTAGGTAGGGAGGGAGGAGGAGGAAGGAGGGAGGAGTACCTCTCGGTGCAGGAGGGCCGGCGCGGGGGGGGGGGGGCGACCGGCGGGGGAGGATGGCCGGTGCGGGGGGCGGCCGGCAGGGGAGGAGGGCCGTCGCGGGGAAGGGCGGCCGACGGGGGAAGAGGGGCCCGCATGGGGGAGGGCGACCGGAGTAGGACGCAGGGGCGGCGGCCGGATCGGGGGACGATTGAGGGATTCGATCTGTGAGTGTGAGCGTGTGAGTGTAAGTGAGTGAGAGGGGAGAGGGGCGCACGGGCCGTCACGGGAGGAAGCAGAGTTGGGCTTAGCGGCAGCGCGGGGGAGGAGGCCCAGCGCTATAGCTAAAGCTGCAACAGGGTGCCGAGAGCGTGGCCCACCAACAGCAGCGCTGGCCGGGAAATCCAGCGCTACTGCTAACGTGCACTTGTAGCGCTGGTGTTGTCCGGTGCTACTGCTAAATATCAGTAGCGTGGGGTCTCTAACCAACGCTACTGCTAAATGTCTACCTATAAGCATTTTCCAAGTAGTGTAAGTACATGAAGAAATTCGCTTTACATCCTCCTTGAGCAAGATCTCCACTGGCACCAGGCCAAGAAGCTGATCCCACGAGCCTCAAGCGCGGTGAGGACTATCCAGATGAATGGGCCAAGCAGTAAGCCAAGTTGGCTAAAATGGCCAAGGAAGCAGTGAGCAAATTCAACGAAGATTCTGCTCCTGCCGCTACTGAGGCCTTTGTTAGCAAGCCCAAGAAGGCTATGCCCAAGAAGCCTACGCACAAGCCTAGTTACTACGCAATGCCCTCCCGGCAAAGCTCCTCAAAGCCCTCACAGCATATTCCTCAAGCAGCTCCAGTCCCCTCTGTTCCAAGACCTTCAGCTGCTGCTTCAAAATCCTCAGCACCTGCGCATCTCGCCTCTTGCCAAAGGACCACTGGCATCTCAATTGCATCAGGAGCATCTGCAAGTTCTTCAGCTCCTCCGCAGTCCTCAACAGGCCCAACTTTGCTGAAGACAAAGGCCACTGCTGAACGAGGCACAAGACCAAGTCCTCACAAGAAGCAGGTTGCCTTCCATGTGCCGTCTAGTGAAGACGAAGCTAATGATGAGGAACTAGCTGAAATCATCAGAGATAGACAGCAACGGGCCGCTAGAGCCAAAGGCACCAATGTGCCTCTTCTACTGGATCCAAGTTGATCCTAGACTTCATTGATCTCTGGCACAAGGACCCCAACACTCCTATGCCTAATTTCAATCTCACACCTGGCCAAAGTCACATGTTGATAGCCTTCGTAGGCGAGGAAAAATGGAAGTTTGAAAAGGCTAGGCAACTGAAGAAAGCTCGGTACGAAGGAGCGATTTCTGAAGAAGAACGTTGTCAAAATGACAACTGATGAACTTGTGGCCATGCAAACTGAGATCAAAACACTCAGTGATGAATATGACGCATACCGTGCAGATTGGTTGGGAGCCAAGGTCAGATTCGTCACAATGGCGGAGGGATTCATCTCAAATATTGCGGCCTCAATGCAACATGAAATTCCTCAGGCTGAACCATCTGCACAGCCAACTGAAGAACATGCAAGCACAGCTGATGATAATCAGGCTGTTGATGATTCTGAAAGCACCAGGGCTGATGAAGATATTCCATCAGCTGAAGAAACTGCCAGGGCAACCTCAAGTGTTGTGCCTGAAGAACAAGCCAGGCTAGTTGAAGCATCTACTGCTGCGCCTGAACAATCTAGGGCAACTGCATCAGTTGTGCCTGTAGAAACGTCACCAATTTCCTCTACTCCTCCTGCACAGATGACGAGTCCTATCCTTCCTTCTCCATCAGAAGCGAAGAAAACCAAAGCTGCAGAGTGAGCAGCTGTGAAGAAAAGGAAAGCATCTGCTTCCTCAGAGTCTTCAGCTCCAAAGCAAGTGAAGACTTTGACAAGCTCCTATGAAAATCCCATAGATGTTGTTCCTGTATCAAGCATGCCATCAAAGGAGATTATTCACTTTGGCGAGGAATATGTGATTCCAAGTGAATCTGATGAAGAAGATCCTTCAGCTGCTATGTTAGAGCAGACTGATGAAGAAATTGAAGTGGACAACATCACTTCAACTCCAATGGTATCCTCGCATATGCCTTTGTTCATTGCTGAAGAGGCCGGCATTGAAGAAATAGATGAGGAAGATGAAGATGTGGACATTGGGTGTACAACGCCAATTCTGAATGATGACTTCTGGGAAAGTCATCACCCCAATTCACCACTTACACCCCTCTGCAACAGATTCCTCAGTCCCCCGTTCAGACTGAAGAAATTCACACGGGCTCTGAAGAACGTCAAGCTTCTCTTCTCACCATTCCCGAAGAAGTTCCAGCCACTAGTGCTGATGTAAATGTTGCTGAAGAACTGGAGACCCAGGCTGCTACTGATGACATTGCTCCTAAAATTCCTCAGCCTGTGGCTCCAGTGGCTATACCTCAAGAGGATGTGAAGACATCAACTGCAAATCTTCAGCCCAAGCCACAGAACTCTCTCTCCAAGAAGCAGAAGTTCAAGGCTAAAGACTTCTTCAATGAGCACATTTTCTTCATTGACTACAATCCTTATGACTCTGCTCGTCTTTGACGCAAGCGTTTTTGGACCGCTATCCAGATGAATTTCTATTCTTCACTGCTATTCAATAAGGATGAGATCTTTGTCCATGAGCAAATTCCTCATGTGGATATGGAGTCGATGCCCTGCTTCACCGCAGTCCTCAGTGTTCTTCATGACGCTGGGCTGCTCAACTTCTACACCGACATCTGCGACTGGAATGAAGAACTCATTCTTCAGTTCTATGCCACGTTGCACATTACAAGCAACGTTGAAGATGTCAATTCATGGGTATTGGACTGGATGACCGAAAATACTCACTACAAAGCACCGACCTCTGAATTGCTTCATGCCGTCCGAATCAGTCCTCCCGTTGAAGGTGCAAGACGCATCTATGATGAACCTGAGCTATCCAATCATCTGATGCAAGTGATGATGAAGCCTTTGAAGCCAGGTCAAGATCCGAGAACCAAATTCCTCGTCAAGGAACTGCTCTATGTGCCAAGGACCATCTACAGGATATTGACCAAAACCCTCAGTCCAATCAAGGGCCACAACTCTGATAATGAAGATGTTGTTGGCATCATGAAGAATCTGCTTTTCAACATCATACATGGTATTCCTATCAACTACCACGATTTCTTCATGAGGACTTTGGCCAATGTCGCTTTGTCACCTTTTGAGTTGAAGCGTTACGCTCCTTGGATTATGAGATTCCTCAGATCAAGGTCTTCAATTCATTACAAGGCTGATTCTCAAAATCTTCTTAGCTATTTGCCCCCAATTGATGTCCTCAAATGGATTATTTCCTCAACTGATGAGAAGGGCAAGGCTGCTATAATTGATGAAGGCACTCTTCCATTGCATGGACAGTTTCGCGAAGCTGCATCCTACTCCAGCAATGATGACTCTGCCACTCATGACTCTACCGCAAATGCTTCAAAGCAAAATCCTCAAGCCACTACTCTAAGGGTGATGACTGATCGTGAGCTTCTCCTCAGTCTTCATCAGAAGGTCGATCGCAACCACAAATGGGTCAAGCGACAGTTTGGTTCAATTCTTCAGAACATGACAATCACGTAAAACACTTTGAAGAAGAACCACTACTACTTGCATGAAGTGTTTGATCACACCTGGGCTGTACTGTCTCACCTCTACAGTGAAGAAGCTCTCAAGCAAATGGGCTTCAAGCAGGACTTTGACTGGTCTCAACCACTGTCAAAGAAATTCAAGAAGGTCAAAGTTCCTCACTTGGTGGCCATCTCATATTCTTCATCGTGCGAGACTGATGAACATGAAGACTTGGACGACACTGTGGCAGGCCCTACATCAACAGACGACCCCAACAACGCTGGCGCTCCTCCATCGGCTTCGTGATGATATTCTTCAGGGGCGTTAGTCCTCATTTTTCATCCCTTTTGGTCATTCGATGACAAAGGGGGAGAAATTTGAGTTAGTCTTCAAGCGAGTCTATATATATGGGCATTTTTTTGCTAAGTTACAACTCTCGTTCTTCTGAAGTATCTGTTGGATCAAGTTGTAAACTTAAGTCCTATGGTGGTCTGATACTTTTGCTCTGTTTTTCTGCATGCTATTTCCTCAGTTCGTTAAAGCACGCATACTGAATTACATCAGTCACCATATTTCATCATGCATTTCAAATTCTTCATATCATATGTTAAATGCGTGTATGAATTACAAGATATAGGGGGAGATCTCCATGATTCTACTCTACAATGTGCATTGCTATACAAAGCAAATTCCTCACAGGTGCACATCTTCAGGGGGAGTTCTTCTATATCTTGCAATCAAATTCCTTAATAACATTATTTACACTTCATATGTTTATCCCCGTTGAAAACTTAACCTATATTGTCATCAATCACAAAAAAGGGGGAGATTGTAAGTGCATCTAGTGCCCCTTAGTGATTTTGGTGTATTGAAGACTTATAGGTTAAGGGACTAATGTGTTTGTGAGTGTACACAGGTCTATAAGTCTATGAGGAGTTTGATATTTACAGAGAAAGTTGACCCCTAAAAATTAATGTCTTTAATAGAAGACCTTTGCTTTCTGAAGACTTTAAAAGTGAAGAAATTGCTGTGATCCTGAAGACTTGATATTCATATGAGGAATATGAAGCGTGAAGACTTTTGTTTTGGTAGTTTCTTTTTCTCCTTCTTGAGTCATAGGAAACACCGCACTGTTAAAGGGGGTCGAGGTAAAACTAAGCAAAAGTTTCCAAGTGATGCTCATCTCAAAATCCTACACCTACCAATCCTTTCGAGTGAAGCCATTGGAAATCACATACAGTTCAGTCAATTTCTTTAGTGACAGAGACGAAGTTCTTCTAGTCTCTGAGGAATTTGTTCTAACTGAGGAGTTAGGAATTCGCCAGTGCGGATTGCCTACAAATGAGGAACATGATAGCCCTGAGGAATTTGATAGATCAAATATCCGACCGTTGTTGTGCTACGCGCCAGCTATCAAAAATATCTACCCACCTAACAGTCATATCATTGAAGGGCATTTATGTCTTATCATGTCGGGCTGCTCCCTAGGCTATAAATAGCCGCCCCCTACAACCACTAACTGGTTGTCTGCCCCGAGGGAAGCTGACACTTGTCATTGACAGCGTCCCATCCTACGAGGACTTTGAGCGAAAATCATCAAGTGAGGAAAACCCAAGCCCAAACACCTACAAACCCAAAGTGATTGAGCATCCTGAAGAGACTGTTCCTGTGTGGAACTAGCGCTTGTTACCTTTGAGGACTGTGCATCCTCCAGACGGTTAGGCGTCATGGTCTAGAGCATCCAAGAGGAAATTGTGGATCGCCGAGTGATCGAGTTTGTGCAGGTTTGGAAGTCACCTGAAGACTTACCACGAGTGATTGGGAGAGGTCTGTGTGACCTTAGCTCAAGGAGAATACGGTGAGGACTGTGTGTCCGGGACTATGTGTCCTCAGGTTTAAATACCTAGCCGCTCCAACCAGACGTACGACTGTCACAACAGTTGGAACTGGTCTACCAAATCACTGTATTCACCGTGCTACTGGTTCTATTTCCTCACCCCTTCCATTTCCTCATTCGTATACTGTTGTACTTGATTGTTACTCTTTGAAGACTTTGACTGAAGACTTTCACAATTTCCTCAATCCTATTTCTTCAGTCAGTTTGTCTTCAGCCTGCTTATCCTGTGTTTACGCTACTTGTACTCTGTGCTTGTTTTCATTTCATCATGATGACTGTGCTTCTGTTCTGTTATGCATGCATCTGAGTACTTATTCCGCTCCTAAGTTGTTCGTCGCTTAGGAATTTCCTCACCCTGAAATTCCTCAGTGACGAATTTGTAAAAATCGCCTATTCACCCCCTCTAGTTGATATAACGCACTTTCACGACCAACTCCCCTTTGGGCTAAGTCATGGGTGGCCTCAGATGCCACTCTGGACATCAAATGGCCACCGTGATGGCAAAACAAAAACGGTCCCAAACAGGGACAAAGGGACCTACAACAACTATGGGCACACAAGGCTTATGGCCGCCTACCTGATCAGGGTAGCGCGTGCACATAACCTTCCTTAGTTGGAGGGACTGGCGAGAGGCATAACAATAGACCACATTAAGGCCTTCCCATGCAGGCAAGTGTGGCTGCACTGGTCAGCTCGACTCGATGGTACTATGACTCAGCCAACAGGTGCTCAAGTTCGATTAAATTCCAGTTAAACTTGAATGATGATCAGCTGAGTCACAAAAGAATAGCATGATGCAATAACGATGCATATGAGCATGATATCAACATGAACATGGATGGGAAGCACAATCATTATACATGTCAACAACAATAAATCACTTACCCTACTAGCTGCAAACGAGTATGGCATGCTGATGATCATGAATAACACGAGTATAACAAATAATAGAACTCCACATGAGCATGGCATGACCACTAGCATAAGAAAAAAGTACTAGACAAGAGCATGAAAATAATAATAGCAAGTAAACAATTGACCAACTAGATGCGAATGACCATAGCATAAGGATGAGCATGGGTTTACAAGCATATATGAATCATTCACAAAATATTAACATGCACAAAGCATTTAGATATTCAAGTAGAAAACCATTGCTATTACAAGGCTCTCATGCATGTGGCTGTCGTGGCTTGCCTGGGGTTGATGGGTTCTTCGGGAAGAAGTTCGAGAAGCTCACGGAAAGATTCACCGGACACGTTTCTCTCTCGGTGGGGGCTAAATAAGGGCAAGGGCAAAATGGCCATTTTCAGTATGTGGCAACATAGTGAAAATGGTACCAATAGAATGAGCTTGACGAGACGAAGACATAGGCATTGGAATCACCTAATTTGGAGTTACAGTCACGAAGATACGGACGGTTGACGTCCAAGGACCTATCTATAAAAAGATCCTCACAAACAGGCCCCTAGCCGAAAAAACAGAAAACACATTCAGGAGATGTCATGGGAAAACATGGCCACCAATGGGGCCATCAGCCCCTTATGGTTTGGCGGGGGTAAGAGCACATTGCAGAAAGAGCGGAGGGCGCAGAGCAGCACGACAGCGATCACACCGACAGTTTTTACCCAGGTTCGGGCCGCCGCGAGGTGTAAAACGCTACTTCTACTTCGATGGATCGATGAGAGGACCGTGGTGGAGACGTAGCACTGTAGCTTGGCAGGGTTGCCTCGGGGCGAGAGCGACTATGCGCGTATGAGTGTACAAGGCTCCGAATCCTTTCTAAGGTTGCCATGGCCCTCCTTTCATAGATCAAGGTGTCACCACAATGGGAAATCAGTCATCGCATACTGATTGGATAGCAAACAATGCTATCATACCTAACTCTTCAGACAGGACAAGGCGCATTAAATGCACCGCTTTGTGTCACATCTTAGCATAGCCCGACAAGCCTTGTCATGCCGTTCGGCCACCTTCTCGCCTGCCCGCGTGACACGTCCCTGGACGGGTGTCAATTGGAGGTGATTTCCTTCGGAACTGGCTGCCACATGCCAAATAACAACCACTTAGTCACTTGGGGGATCGACACCGCACCGATCAGTGACTTGCGTTGCTGTGAGGTGGAGCGGTCGAGCCCTGGTGGAGTAATCCGCCCTCATCGTACACGGCAAGCTTGCCGGGATAGTCTTGAGACTTGTCTTCGGTGCAACCTCGACCTCGCCAGGCTCGCCAGCCCAGCAAGGGAGGCTATTCCGTAGTGGTGTCTTGCTCCTTTATCTTGTCTTTGTCTTCTTGATCCGCCCCTTGATTTATCAAAGAGCTGATCTGCTTGGTGTGGTCTTGGATGTTGCAGCCTAGCTCTTCAGCCCGTGTACAGTCTGGGCAACACACCTGGGGTTTGTTGCAGTGACAGGAGCCCCTGGGCCTGGCCTGAACGCGATGCCAAGAGTCGTTGGGGTAGGCCCTGTCCAGTACACAGGCGAGAGGGTGATGGTAGCTTGTCCTTTGAAATCTTCTTTGCTTCTTCATTAATCTGAGCTTGAATCAACTTCAGGCTTCCGCGTGCGTCGCGTAACACCAATTGTAGTGGGGACATCTCTGTAATGGCCCGTGAATTACTTTAATGCGTGGGGAAGTAACTGTCGGCGTCCTGTGAACGGGGGTCCCCAGACTTGCCTGCCTGTGGCCCAAGGCGTGGCTATGCTAGCAGGCCGTACGACCAATCTTCATCGACAGGCATTCGAGACCCTCGCGAGGGGCCAAGCCTCGCGGGGCGGACGTCGCAAGACCTCCTCAGGAGCAACCATGCTCAGTAGGCTCGCGAGGAGCGGAGATATCAAGGCGGGGCAAACCTCGCGAGGCTCTCGTGACGTGAGCAATGACGATCGACACCAGGCGGGCGCCACGCGGGAGCCAGCGTGCGCAGCGTCCTTGTTTCCTCTTTGGTGCTAAGGAGGCAGACGCAGGCGCGGAGTATCGAGGCATCAAGCAAAGGTTTCCGTATCGGTGCAACGACACCAAAGACCAGCAGGACGGCAAGGCGGAGGTCACCATGGAGCCCAAGACGGCGTCACCAGCAGAGCCTTTTGCAGGCGAAGACCACTTTTGTCGGGATAGCTTGTACTAGCTGTCCCCTTTCAAAATTGCCCGCTATTGTTGGCTCCCTTCCCGCTCAATATTTGGGGAGAGGACTAGGGCCTATATAAGTAGAGCTAGTCACCACCGTAGGGGATAACTGATTCAGAGGCATCTCGCCCACACAAGTTCGTCGAGCACAAGAACACCTCAACCTCAGGAGCCTGTTCTTCCCCTTGTACTGTTCATCATCAGCCCAGGAGGCAATCCACCACCACCACACTGGAGTAGGGTATTACACCACAACGGTGGCCCGAACAAGTATAAATCTCGTGTCTTTCTGTGTTGCGAGTTCGTCGAGTTCGTCCGCGAGATCTTAGCGAGCTAGGGCGTGGATCGGTAGGAGGGAAAGACTTCACGCGCACCCCAGAGTTCGAACCTTAAGGGTTTTGCCGGAACCCGAGATCCGACATTTGGCGCTCCAGGTAGGGGTGCACCGTAGCTTCTCCTCCGTCGATCTGCGCTTCGCCCTCATGGCAGGCGCCCCGCCACCGGCTCCAACGGCCGATGCTGACGACGGGGCCAGGGGGCTCCAAGCCCTAGCCCCCGCCCTTTGGCAGGTGCGATGGCCACCCAAGTTCAGGCCGGAGATGCCGCCGCGCTACGACGGCGCGGCGGACCCGTCAGCATTCCTGCTTGCATACGAGGAGACCGTCCTCGAGGCCGGTGGCGACGACAAGGTCATGGACAACTGGCTCCCCATGGCCCTCGCCGGCGAACCACACGCCTGGCTGCTCAACCTCCCTGGATCCCACGGTGGCATCCTGGAAGGAACTCCACGACCTCTTCACTGCTCGCTACGCGGTGCCGGCGCACCACACAGTCGCGGACCTGCTGGGCGGCTCTCAAGCACCGCCTTCAGATCGCCACGTCAAGCCATTCCTCCACCAGATTGGTGCCGCTTCCAAGCGCCCGGGGGCTCCGCCGGGTTGGGCTGCGCCAGAGGCCGACCTCACCTTTGGCTCAGAAGACCACCCCAACTCCACCACCAGCTCAGGCAAGCTCCCAATGCTCTGCACGCCGGCTCACAGGCAAGCTCCCAATGCTCTGCACGCCCACCATCTGCAACATGGTTGTTACCAAGACCCTCATCGACGGCGGTGCCGGCCTCAACTTCTCTCCGTAGAGGCCTTCAGCCTCCTTCACGTGTCACTCGAGCGGCTCAGCCTCAGCAAACCTTTCTCGGGAGTTGGTCGCGACACTGCCCGCTCTCTAGGACAGATCCGCCTCCCCGTCACCTTCGGCACACGCGACAACTACCGCACCGAGCTGGTTGACTTCGACATCGCCCGCATCAGCCTCCCGTACAACTCCATCCTCGGGTACCCAGCTCTCGCCCAGTTCATGGCGGCGACTCATCCGACCTACAACCTCATAAAGATGCCTGGGAGTAAAGGCATCCTCACCATCAAGGGGGACACCAAGGAGGCCGTGACGGCACTCAAACTCGCCCTCAAAACCGCTGCGGCGGCGCAGTCTGCCGACGCGGGTGCCTCCGAGCCCAAGGGAGCCATGTCGACCAAGAAGAAGCAGTTGTTCACACAAGACAAGGCGGAAACCAAGCAAGTGCCGGTCAACGAGGACAGGCCCTCAGGAGCCACCATTACCATAGGTGCCAGCCTTGACCCAGGGCAAGAGGAAGCATTGGTGAAGTTCTTGCGCGCAAACAAGGATATATTCGCCTGGGAGCCCAATCAGCCGGTAGGAGTTCCAAGAGTGGTGATTCAGCATCATTTAAGGGTATGCCCCAATGTACGCCCTGTGAAGCAGCGGGCGAGACGAAGTCCACCAAGAAGAAGGCCTTCATCATCTAGGAGCCCCGCAAGCTGGAGGCGGCGGGTGCCATTCGCGAGGTTCGGTACCCCGAATGGCTGGCGAACCCCATCGTAGTGCCAAAGAAAGGCGGGAAGGAACGGATGTGTGTCGACTTCACCAACCTTAACAAAGCTTGCCCCCAAGATCCGTTCCCGCTTCCGCGCATCGATCAGATCGTCGACTCCACCGCCGAGTGCGACCTACTGTGCTTCCTGGATGCGTTCTCAGGGTATCACCAGATCAAGATGGCGGTAGAAGATGTGGAGAAGACAGCCTTCCTGACCCCGTGTGGGGTATACTGCTACACCTGCATGCCCTTTGGACTGCGTAACGCGGGTGCAACCTTTCAGCGACTGATGCACATCGCCTTGGGGCGGCAGCTCGGGAGAAACACAGAGGCCTACGTCGACGACATTGTGGTGAAGTCTCGGCAGGCGAGGACCCTGATTCAAGACCTAGAGGAGACCTTCGCGAGCCTGCGCCAAGTGAACTTGCGGCTTAACCCAGAGAAGTGTGTGTTCGGCGTCCCTTCGGGAAAGCTGTTGGGCTTTCTCGTGTCCCACAAAGGGATCGAGGCGAATCCAGAGAAGATCAAGGCCATCGAGGACATGAGCCCGCCGCAGACCCTTAAGGAGATGCAGAAGCTGGCTGGTCGGGTAACTGCGTTGGGACGCTTCATATCCAAGCTAGGGGAACGCGCCCTACCCTTCTTCAAGCTGATGACAAAGAAAGGCCCATTCGAGTGGACCCAGGAGGCCGACCGAGCTTTTCAAGACCTCAAGTACTGACCAGCCCTCCGGTGACGGCGGCACCACGACCCCGCTAGCCCCTAGTACTCTACCTCGCCGCTACCCCGTACTCCGCCAGCGCAGCACTGGTGGCGGTTCGGGAGGAGCACCAAGCCAAGGGCGCGCTGCGCCGGGCTACAGCTGAAGCAATGCAAAACCAGGAAGGCGCCGCAAGAGCCGTGGCAGCGCGATAGAAGACCAAGCTCAGCAGGATGACGCCGACAAAACTCCTGCAAACCATCAGGCGCCAGGAGCCTCGTCACCTCAGGAGACGCCCCAACTTCCACAAGATACGAGTAAAGACAGCGCGCCAACACTCGTCGAACACCCGGTGTATTTTGTCAGCACCGTATTGCGAGATGCGAAGGCGCGATATCCCATGCCTCAGAAGCTCCTGCTCGCACTCTTGGTGGCCTCGCGCAAGCTGCGGCACTACTTCCAGGGGCACCCCATCAAGGTTGTCTCAGCCTACCCGTTGGAGAGGGTACTCAGGAGCCCCAATTCTGCTGGAAGGGTCACTGAGTGGAACATCGAGCTGCAAGCATTCCAATTAGAGTTCAGCACTACCAGGGTCATCAAGGGAGGAGCGCTCGCTGATTTTGTGGCGGAATGGACGGATGTCCCGACACTTGAAGTAGGCGAAGACCGGTCCACCTCGCCAGGAAGTGAGGCACCAGACGATTGGGTCATGTACTTCGATGGCGCCTTCGCGCACCAAGGCGCAGGGGCTGGAGTAGTACTCATCTCGCCCACTCAGGATAAGCTCTACTACGCCGTGCAGCTCTGCTTTCAGCATAGCGAGAAGGTATCCAATAACATCGCAGAATACGAAGGCCTCATAGCTGTCCTGAAGGCCGGGGCAGCTCTGGGGGTGAAGCGCCTTACCGTTAAAGGCGACTCGCAGCTCCTCGTTAACTTTTCCAACAAGGTATACCAGCCAAAGGACGAGCATATGGAGGCATACCTCGCGGAGGTGCACAATATGGAGAAGCAGTTCTTGGGCCTAGAGCTGCAGCACGTACCCCGGGGCACCAACAAGGAGGCCGACGACATCGCCAAAAGAGCATCCAAGCGGCAGCTGCAAGAGCCCGACGTCTTTGAGGAACGGCTCTTCAAGCCATCGGCGACACCACCACTTTCAAGCACAGCTCAGCCTCGGGAGGAGCTCCCACAGCCTCCTGCCACAGGAGCCCCGGCCTGTGGCCCGACCTTAGGAGCTCGCTTGCTCTTGGCACTCGAGCCTCAGGAGGGATGTTGGACCAAGGAATTCAAGGAATATCTGATGCAAGGGGCGCTGCCAGAGAAGGAGGAGGATGCAGAGCGTGTAGTTTGGCAAGCCACGGCGTACTGCATCCATGACGGTGAGTTGTACAGGAAGCGGCCAAACGATGTTTCTCTGCGCTGCATTTCCAGGGACCAGGGGAAGGAGCTGCTAACTGACATACACGGTGGGGACTGCGGGCACCACTCATCATCTCGGACCCTCGTCGGCAAAGTGTTCCGTAGTGGGTTCTACTGGCCCACTGCGCTCAACGACGCAGCTGAGCTGGTGAAGTCCTGTGAAGCCTGCCAGTTCCACGCCAAGCAGATCCATAAGCCGGCTCAGGGCCTCCAAACCATTCCGCTCACGTGGCCGTTCGTGGTCTGGGGGCTGGACATCTTGGGCCCGTTCCCTCGAGCGCCTGGGGGCTACCGCTACCTCTATGTCGCCATTGACAAGTTCACCAAGTGGGTGGAAGTAGAAGCTGTCCGTACCATCCCAGCCGGCTCTGCTGTCAAGTTCATCAAGAGCCTTGTGAGCCGCTTCGGGGTCCCCAACCGTGTCATCACAGATAATAGCTAGCAGTTCACTAGCAACCTCTTCAAAACCTACCGTGCTAACCTTGGAACGCAGATTTGCTATGCTTAGGTGGCGCACCCCAGGAGCAATGGTCAGCCCGAATGCGCCAACGCGAAGGTCCTGAGGGGCCTCGAGACCAGGACCTTCAAGAAGAAGCTCGAGGCCTGTGGCAGGGGTTGGCACAACGAGCTCTAGTCTGTGCTATGGTCCATCCGCACCACCACCACCACTAAGCCAACGGGCGAGACCCCGTTCTTCCTTGTCTACGGAGCTGAAGCGGTCCTTCCTCACGAGGTCAAGCATCGCTCTGCACGGGTCCTGGCGTTCGATGAAACACAGCAGGATGCCACGCGGGGGATGGACCTCGTGCTGGGGGAGGAACGTCGTCGCGAAGCTGTGCTGAGGGCGGCAAGGTACCATCAGGCGTTACGGCGATACCACTGCCGCAACATCCGCTCCAGGACGCTCGAGGCGGGCGACCTCGTCCTGAGGCGGGTCCTCTCCAGGGAAGGGCTGCACAAGCTTTCACCCATGTGGGAGGGCCCGTTCAGGGTCGTCCATGTCTCCAGGCCTGGCGCCGCGCGCCTGGAGACGCAGGACGGGATACCCATCCAGAACGCCTGGAACATCCAGCACCTCCGGAAGTTCTACCCATGAAGCAAGGCCCAGAGCCTGTAAAGAAGGCCCGGTGCCTGTGAAGAATCGCTACCCGTGACACTCTCACATAATAATGAGTGGGGCTGTACCCGCCCCGGAGTCTCAGGAGCGCCGGCCTCAGGCCCTGGGGCTCCCTCCCACGCCTAGTGGCAGCACTTAGCTCCGCGCTGGTGAGAAGACTTGAAGACTAGAGTAGGTGCCGGATGCGGCTTTTCATTTGCTTTCCGTAGTTGGCTCGCTTTTCCTTAATCGAAGTTTGTTTCTGGTGTTCCTTGCTGATTCGATTCCCCCCGTCTCTTGCCGCATTTTCTGGCTCTGGTTCGCTTGTATCCTCTCTCTCGCATACCTCGTGATGGGGGCTAGGCAGGTTCCCTCGCGAGCGTTTTTTCTCTCTGCCTTCTCTTGAGTGTTTTTCCTTCCCTTTGCCTTCACGCGAGCTACCCTCGTTCGAGTCCGAAAGATGGTGCAACTCTCCTAATCCATGCCCCTCGGGTATCGCGATACCAAGCGCCGGGTCAAGGCTTGGGTGAACGACAAGTCTCCTGGCAAACTCCCTAATGAATTTCCTGCAGTTCCTGAGCAATCATGGACCACAGGGTCAAGATGGACACAAGGAAACAAACGCCTCGTGAGGAGGAGCGCGCCCCGAGTGCACGAGGCTAAGTTATCTTTGCGCAAAATAGCAACACAGCGTTGAAACAACAAGCGTAGCTTAATAGTTAATAAGTTCAATACACGCCCCTCCGGGCCCATGCTGGTTTCATTTCGATGCAAGAAGGAAAAGGGGAACAATACAAAAGCGGCGCACGCCCCTACAGCAGCCGACGGGGGCAGGGCCTAGGCGACGTCCTGAGACTAGTCGGACCCCTCCTCGCGCTTCACCGATGCGCGACGATGAGACGACCCGCTACCACCCTCGAAGTGGGCGTGGCGGTGTTGTGGCTGGTCAAGGCCGCCGCTGCTGGAACTGTCGCCAAGGGGGAAGCCACCATAGCCAGACGCGGCGCGGCCGGCGGGTTCGTCCTCCTCCTCGTCCCGACCATCGCCAAGGCCGACCACCTCCTCGCCGTTGTTCGCCTCGGGGCAGCATCCAGTGCGGTGACCGCCTTCCCCGAACACCCTCACGTAGAGGGTCGTGTCGCCGTCGAACTTAAAGTGGAGGGTGCACCGCCTGCCCAGGCCGCGCGCGCGGGCGAACGTCTGCCAACCACGGGCCAGAGCTATGTTGCCCGCAACGGAGACCTCGACCGCGACCCAAGAAGCCCGGCTGCAGCAACCGTCTGCCTGCAGCCAGAGCCGGCCTGGACCGGAAGCAGGCAGCTCGTCGGCAAAGAAGCGGGGGAACTGGAGCCAGCTGCCGGCCGGATCCTCTGACCAGACACGAACTCCGGCAGCACCTCTAACGCATGGAGCCGTGGTCGGGGGGGGGGCACGCAACCACGGCGCATCTCCTCTCATCGACAGGACTGCCGCGGCCAGAGCGACTCCTGCCACGCACTGCGGCGCCACCCCGAGAGCTGGGGGCCGCGGCGGGGGTTGCCGCATGCTTGCGGGGACGTCCACGTCCTCGCTTGGGCTCCGGGGAGCCAGGTCCCTCCTGAGGGGCCTTGCCCTTCTCCGCAGCGGAGAACCTCTTCGACGGTGCCATTGCTGCCAACGATGGAGCAAATAGGAAGAAACAAGCAAGCAAGGAAGAGATGGGCGACGGGGGCTCCGCCCCTCCCTCATTTATAGCAGGGGAGGCCAACCAGCGCCCCTCACGATCACAGGTAATGATGGTTTTCCTTGCATGTCGCAGGGACTTGTCAAGTCGAGCAGTTGCCGAGGCAGCGTGGGAAGCGGAGACGCCCACGTCCAATCAACCGCCACGCGTCGACGAAGGCCGCAAGCTTTTGGGTCCCGCGGTGCTCCGCGCTTGACCTTTGGCTTCGCCTCAAGGCCAAGCCCGAGCGCGCCTTGGGCCCGGGGCCTACTGTTGGCGTCCTGGGAATGGGGGTCCCCAGACTTGCCTGCCTGCGGCCCATGGAGTGGGTATGCTAGCAGGCTGTACGGCCCATCTTCATCGACAAGGCATTCGAGACCCTCGTGAGGGGCCAAGCCTCACGGGGCGGACGACGCAAGACCTCCTCAGGAGCAGCCACGCTCGGTAGGCTCGCGAGGAGCGGAGATATCAAGGCGGAGCAAACCTCGCGAGGCTCTCGTGATGTGAGCAATGATGATCGACACCTGGCGGGCGCTAGGCGGGCGCCAGAGCACGCAGCGCCCTTGTTTCCTATTTGGTTCTAAGGAGGCAGGCGCAGGCGCGGAGTACCAAGGCATCAAGCAAAGGTTTTCGTATCGGTGCAACGAGACCGAAGACCAGCAGCACGGCAAGGCGGAGGTCACCATGGAGCCCAAGACGGCGTCACCACCGGAGCCTTTTGCAGGCGAAGACCACTTTTGTCAGGATAGCTTGTACTAGCTGTCCCCTTTCAAAATTTCCCAGTGTTGTTGGCTCCCTTCCCGCTCAATATTTGGGGAGAGGACCAGGGCCTATATAAGTAGAGCTAGCCACCACCGTAGGGGATAACTAATTCAGAGGCATCTCGCCCACACAAGTTCGTCGAGCACAAGAACACCTCAACCTCAGGAGGCTGTTCTTCCCCTTGTACTGTTCATCATCAGCCCAGGAGGCAATCCACCACCACCACACTGGAGTAGGGTATTACACCACAATGGTGGCCCGAACTAGTATAAATCTCGTGTGTTCCTATGTTGCGAGTTCGTCGAGTTCGTCTGCGAGATCTTAGCGAGCTAGGGAGTGGATCGGTAGGAGGGAAAGACTTCGCGCGCACCCTAGAGTTCGAACCTTTAGGGTTTTACCGGAAGCCAAGATCCGACAGTAACTTCCAATTCAATCTTCCCACCATGTTCTTATCCCTTGCCATGTATGTTGCATGCATTAAGTGGGGTAGTTAACGGAGGCGTGTGGTGTGGGAGCGAGCGTCTTGGAAGGGGCCCGGTCTTCTCGGATTGGTGGAGAGGGACGACGGTTACCCACTGAGGGATCAGCCCCCAGCCCCAGTACGCCTAGAAAAGAGGGGGTGAGGAGGAGCAGAAGTGCTCAACCATGCACCTCTCCTTCATTCCCTACATTCTTCAAGCTATGTTGAGAGGGAGGACTGGGCCAGGCCCCGGGCTCTAGCTTGGGGTCGACGATACCGAATGCATGTCGAGGATCGGGGAGTGAGTCTGTTCCGGGGCTTGAGGGGATGCGGTGGTTGAAGATGTGGGCGTCGAGCCGCTCACGGTGTGGGAGGTGTCAAGCTTCTCCAAAATGGTGAAATGCTTGTCTCCTCCGCCCGAGCCGGCCGTCGGGTGGGGAGCGCTAGTCCTCGCTGCGAGTCACCGAGGTTCGTCGTTCTGACGATGGGGCACCTAGGGCTTCTGGCGCCTGTCTGGAGTGTAGTGCTCAGGATCATGGGCAATCCCAGCACTGCTCCTCCCAGCAGAGCTGGGGTTAATGCTAAATACGGTGGCGCCTTCCTGCCTGCCAAGGTGGGGAGCGGTGCTCCATGCGCACCTTAGAAGTCGTAGTCGCCAGCTGCCTCTTCGGGGAAGGTGATGGGCCAAGGGTCCGGTGTCTCCCTGGAGCGGTGGTGATGGGGAAAAACGAGGGAAGACGGAGAAGGCGGGTTGCAGGGCATCAGGTCAGAGTACGATGGCACCGACGCCTTCGTCTCGTATTGCCGGCCCGCTGCCTCGTCTTTCCACTCTTTCCATGCCTCCCCGACACCATCATCACCGGCATCTTCGAGACGGTTGTCGGGGAGGGTGTCGCTCTCTTGGTGCCTTCGCCTCCTCCAGCAGTCTTCCAGCTGAGCTTCGGTGGCTCTCCCCGTCGGTGCTTGTGCTGGGGCTTCTTGCTGGCCTTGGGGGTGCTGACCAGGGCACCGCCGAGCTGATCCCTCCATCCTCATCCTTCGCAGCTTCGCCACTCCCGATCTTGTCAGCCTTCACCCGACATGTCCTGACGGCATCCGGTCGGGCTTCTGCTCAGGCACTCCTTTTGTCCCCTTCACCTCCCACTGCAGTGCCTAGGAGGAGAGGCACAAGAAAGGGGATTCCGGGGCACTTATCTTTTTTCAGTCTAAAACATGTAGGCACTTGCCAAACTTTAGTCTAAATTATGTAATCTTCTTTATCCATGTTTGTGTTCTGTAAGATCTGTATTTGCTTATCAGCATATTAATGAAAATGACATGCCTTGGTGGGTACTTGTGCATGTATCATATCCACGCAGAGGTGAAATGCCTATATACATTCAAGTAAACAAGTTTTCCCTGGCAGGCTATCCTGCCGGTACCCTCAGTATGTTGCCGCGGGGCTAGGCCTGCCGGGCATAAAACCACAAAAAGGGACCAGCCCCCCACCGAACCTTTTCCGTCAAAGGCCACCGCGACCATCCTGACCAAATTAACGTTCGAGTCAAAGGGTGGGAGCACCTATGTTTTGAAGGTGGCGAGGTTTTTATATGCACAAGTTTTCACTTTACAGAACAGGTATGGATAAGAAGGGATCAAGTCCACGGCAAGAACCCTACAACTTAGTGCAGATGAAAACAGAGCTACATGCGATCTTATCTACATGATCATGCTATGCTCATGATATGCTTATGCATGCATGCAATCTTCTTTGGGGCCCCCAAAGCTTCTTTTATTTCTCTGCTGCTCAGGGTCTGCTCCTGGCTTAGTACAAAGGGTTACATGCAACTTCGGCAAAGCTTGTACAAAAGGGTGGCTGCCGTGCAAGGCCCGACAGACGCGCCTTACGAGTAGAACTTACAAAAATGCTCAATGTTCCATGAGTTTTGAAACTGAATGTCATCTCCGGTCTCCAAATGGACCGCGCCGGGTCTGGTGACTCGTACTACCCGGTAAGGGCCTTCCCACTTTGGCGTCAACTTCTTTGTACCCTTGGCGGACTGAACGCACCTAAGGACAAGGTCGCCTTCCTCAAAATTCCGGGCATGAATCATGCGGCTGTGATAGCGACACATGGGTTGCTGCTAGCGTGCAACATGCATACCAGCCCGGAGATGGTTCTCCTCTAGTAGCACAACATCGTCCCAACGGTGCTGTTCTAGCGCTTCTTCATCATAGGCAAGTACTCAATGTGATCCATATATGAGTTTCGTGGGGATAACTACTTCTGCCCCATAGACTAGGGAGAAGGGAGTCTGGTCGGTAGCTCGATTTGGTGTCGTACGAAGGGACCAAAGAACCACCAACAGCTCATCGATCCATCGCCTGCCACACTTCTGCAGCTTCTCAAATGTTCTTGTCTTGAGTCCTCACAGCACTTCAGCGTTCGCCCTCTTAGCTTGTCCGTTGCTCCTGGGATGGGCAACCGAGGAAAATGGGATCTTGCTTCCGAGGGAAGGAATGTATTGCATGAAGGCACAACTTGTGAATTGGAAGCCATTGTCGGTGATGATTCGGGCAGGTACCCCGAAGCGGCACACCAATCCTTTCAATAACTTGATAGCTGACTGTGCGATCACCTTCCTCAAGGGCTCCACTTCTGGCCACTTTGTAAACTTGTCGATTGCGACAAACAATAATTCAAAGCCCCGGTAGCACGGGGGAAGGGGCCCAAGATGTCGAGCCCCCAGACGAAAATGGCCATGACAAAGCGATTGTTTGGAGAGCTAGAGCAGGCTGATGGATATTCTTGGAGTGGAACTGGCAGGCTTCACACTTGGTGACTAACTCAATTTCATCTTGGAGGGCTACGGGCCAGTAGAAACCCTGCCGGAAAGCTTTCCCAACCAAGGCCCTTGATCCAATGTGGGAGCCACACATACCCTTGTGTATCTCTGCCAGCAGTTCCTTTCCTTCTTCCCGACAAATGCACTTCAATTTCACACTGTTGGGCCTTCTTCTGTATAGCGTGTCATCAACAAACTGATACATACTGGCCTTCCGGGCTACTCTTTCAGCTTATTCTTGATCTTAGGGAAGTTTTCCTGTTTGGAGGAAACAGATGATGTGTCGTGCCCAAGTTGGAGCCTGAGGCTCGACAATGAGGACCAGCGGCACCTCCTCGTTCATGGGAGCGCATGCCTCAACCGCAAATATTGGTAGTTTGGTGGGAGGGTGCAGCTCACCTATGAAGGGGAGTTGTTCCTTCCAAGCTCTCTGCCAGGGGCTTCGGGAAGCTCTGCCGGGAGAAGCTTGCCGGAGTCTAGTTTCCTCCTCTTTTCTGGCCATTGTTGCCTGGGATACGAAGGGTCGAGTCAGATGGAGAAGAAAAGTCCCTGGTTCCACAGGGAGTTTTTGCGCAGCGCACTTTGGCAGATGATCATCAATGTTGTTTTCCGCACGTGGCACGTGCTCTATTTGCAATCCGTCAGAACGCTCCTCCAACTTTCTCAGTTCCTCGACGTATGCCTCCATCAATGGGCTTTGATAATCCTGTTTTACTTGTCTCACCACAAGTTGCGAATCTCCACGTATGATCAACTTCTTGATTCCTAGTTCTGTCGCAATCCTGAGCCCGACAAGGAGCCCTTCATACTCTGCAGTGTTGTTGGTAGCCCTTTCCCGAGGAAAATGCATTTGAACGATGTACTTGAGGTGCTCCCCAGTGGGAGCAACGAGAAGCACGCCAGCTCCTGCACCTTGTAGGGAGATGGCACCATCAAAGTACAGGATCCATTCTTGGGGCACTTCCTTGCCATTGGGGCACTTCCTTGCCGGGGACAACTATCTCGAGCACTCCTTCGTCAGGGGTAGCCGCCACTCCGCAATGAACTCTGCTTGTGCTCTGCTCTAAATAGTTGACGTGCTCTCAAACTTGAAACCAAAGACGGACAACTCTAAAGACCATTCCACAATTCTGCCAGTGGCCTCGGGGTTTCGGAGTATGCGTTGCAAGGGGAAGCAGGTGACAACCGTGATTTCGTGGGCTTGGAAGTAGTGGCGTAGTTTTCTTGATGCCATGATGAGGCCAAAATCAACTTTTGCACGCCAGAGTACCTCAAGCTAGCCCCCTGCAGTAGGGAGCTGACGAAGTACACTGGGTGCTGCACCACCTTCTTCCTTGCCATGATCATGGAACTATCTCCGCTGCCTTGCTCTTCCTTTTCTTGAACTGCATCTGACCTTGTCGGGACGGGTTCACTTTCCTCTCCAGAGGGGATATAGTGGCGTCTGCCGCTTCATCTACCTCCCGCTGTGCCACCAGCACTGCGCTAACCACTTGATTGGTCGCTGCTAGCAGCAACGACTCTTCTGCTTTAGGAGCGACTAAGGTGGGAACAGAGGCAGGTCTTCAAATCTTGTAGCATAGCGTCTGCCTCCGGGGTCCACTCCACGGGCCCTGCTTTCTTCAAGATTTTAAAGAACGGGAGGGCGCGCTCGGCGGACTTGGAAACGAACCTGCTCAGCGCGGCAACACATCCAGTCAAATGCCTCACGTCTTAAACCGTCTTGGGTGCTTGAATGTGCTCGAGAGCCTTGATCTTGTCGGGGTAGGCCTCTATCCCCTGGTGGGACACAAAGAAGCCAAGTAGCTTGCCGGAAGGAACGCCAAACACACACTTCTCTGGGTTTAGCTTCAAGTTGATCTTGCGTAGATTTGCAAAGGTCTCTTCCAAGTCCTGAATGAGAGTCATTCTATCCTTTGTTTTGACCACTATATCATCCATGTAGGCATCAATATTTCTGTGCAGCTGGGACTCAAAGCCAATCTGTATTGCTCTTGCAAAAGTATATCCGGCACTCATTAACCCAAAGGGCATCCGTACAAAGCAGTACGTGCCACATGGGGTTATGAACGTGGTCTTCTCTTCGTCTTCCTTGGTCATGAAGATCTGGTGGTATCCAGAGTAGGCATCCAGGAAGGAAAGTAGGTCACATCTAGGGGTGGAATCCACAATCTAGTTGATGCGCGGCAAGAGAATGGGTCCTTCGGGCATGCTTTATTTAGATCTGTGAAATCTATGCAAAGCCTCCATTTCCCATTCGCCTTGCGCCACCACTAGATTTGCTAACTATGCTGGATGCAATACACCTCTGACCAAACGAGCTGCCTCAAGTTTCTTGATCTCCTTGGCAATAAACTGCTGCCGCTCCACAGCTTGCTTCTGGACATTCTGCTTAACGAGCCGGGCATGTGGGCAGACAGCAAGGTGGTGCTCGATTACCTCCCAGGGAAGGCCAGGTATGTCAGCTGGTTGCCGGGACCATCAGCGCCAGCCAGCCCAGCCAGGACCTTCTTCACAGCGGGTGCAGTAGCCTTGGATCTCTTGCTATTGGAACTCTCTAGAAAGTCATCAACAGGCGCAGCACACTCTGAAGAGGTGTGCTCCCCGGATTCCTTGCTGGCATCCTTGCTAGCTTTCTTCTTTTTCTTTCTTTCCTTGGGGGGAGCAGCAACTTCCGCGGCCTCTGCAGCGACTGCTTCCCGGTACATCTTGTCCACGCATATGATTGCGTCTTTCTTGTCTGATGGAATGGAAACAACACCTATTGGCCCTGGCATCTTCAGAGTGTTGTAGGCATAGTGGGATGCCGCCATGAATTTGGCTAGGGCTGGTTGACCAAGGATTCCATTGTACAGTAGGGGGAGGTCAACCACATCAAACACGATCTTCTCAGTCCGGTAGTTTAACTCCCCTCCAAACGTCACCGGCAGTGTGATCTTCCCCTTAGGATGACTCCTGCCGGGGTTGATCCCTTGGAACATACCAGTAACCTTGAGCTCTTCGTCTGCTATCTGGAGTTTGCTGATGACCTTTGGAGAAATCAGATTCAACCCGGCCACGCCAGCAACCAACATCTTTGTGACCTTGAGGTTGCGGATCGTTGGTGGGACCAACAACTTCAAAAACCCTACAGCGGTGGTGCGGTCAGGGTGATCCTCTTCATCAAAGACGATGGGCGTGCGGGACCACTTGAGCGGCTTCCGAGAATCTGCCGCTGGCTCCATGACATTGACTTCACACGCCCACTGTTTAAGTTGGTGGTGAGAGGAGTGCAAAGATGCACCCCCGTCAATGGATAGGGCGTTAGTGGCTTTCTAGAACTCTTGCTCGCTAGTTTCCTCTTCATCTTCTTCATCACTCTCGTCATCGCAATCAATCTTCTCACGGCCTCTGGCAGGTTTCCCTTGATACCGAGGAGCCTTGCCGGGGCGACCTGCTCTACCACCTCGGCCCTTCCCGCCAACGGCATCTTGGTCTTTCTCCTTATCACGCTTCTCGTACCAAGCCCCCTGCTTCTTGATGAGTTGCTCAACCTGATGACACTCCTGAAGATCGTGGCCCTTAGTCCGATGGATCTTGTAGTACAACCCATCACCCTTCCCAGCCTTCTCGGCAGCCGCGGCTTCCCGGCAATCAGTGCACGTGGAAACTTCCATGCCTGGAGCCTCGCTCTTGGCCTTCTTACCAGTACTAGGTGTGCTCTATCATTCAACGGTCATCACTGCTTTATCCTTGCGCTTCTTGTTGTGTTTCTTGTTGTTGTTCTTCTGATTGGTGGCGTCGTCGTCGTCCTCTGAGTCAACATTGACGCCATATTCTTCACCGGGGAGTTGCCTCCCCTCTTCTACTCGGGCACATTTATCCACCAAAGTGTACATCTCATTCACAGTCTTGGGCAACCGAAAGTTCATTTTAGAACGTATCTGGTTGTTGCGCATGTTGGACTCGAATGCAGCTATCACAGCTGTCGGGTGGATGTCTGGAATGTTCCTATGCACCCGGCTGAACCTCTGCATGTACTTCTGCAAACTTTCTCCCTCCTTCTACGGAGGAGCTGCAAGTCACTGGGTCGTTGATGGCCGCCCGTGAAGGTGCCAACAAACTCATGGCATAGGTCAGCCTAGGTCGAGATAGAGTTCTCTGGCAAGTGCATCAGCCAAGACCTCACATTTGTCTTGAGTGCCAGAGGGAAGTAGTTGGCGAATACCTTCTCGTCTCTTCCCCCGGCAGCTTGAACGGCGATGGTGTAGATGCTCAAGAACTCTGTCGGGTTCAATCTTCCATCGTACTTCTCTGGTATATCTGGCTTGAAATGCGAGTAGATGGCCAACGGACTTGCCGCAGCTTGCGAGTGAAGGCGTGGCACCCAACCTCGTATGGTTAGTACCCACCTTTACCGGGCGTGGGCTCGTCGATGCCAGAGCCATTGCACCTATCAGACTGGCGGCGGGTTTCGCGGTGTCGTTTGATGGTGATGCGCGCGTATTCCCTCCGCGTGTCTTCCAGGACTCGCCGCTGGTCTCGACGTGCTCGAGGATCAGATGGAGACATCTATACGTCATCGGGTTCTTGGTCATGTGGCTCTGGCTGGGGCCCCTACGCTGGTTGCCTCAGAGGGGATTGCACCGTGGGGGTGGCCCTTTAGATACGGCCAGCGGCTCAGGCTGTTTTCGCCGCATGTGGTGGCCGTGATGGTCCCGCTCGCTGTGATCCTCCCGCCTCGGCGAAAACAACAAGGATGAATGGTGTCTCTCCACTCATCCATCTGACCGGCCAACGGCAGAAATCTCAACAGGAGTTGGGCCCACGCCATGGCCTCCGAAGTAGTGCTCGGCATGGACGAAGACGTAGACCGTAACGTCGCCTGGTTTCTGACGGTGCCGGTAGTGGCAACGTCGTGCTCTAGTCGCCGTGAGCCAGTCACCAAGGTGGCGTGGGGACGAGGCAGATGTGCTTGGGGATCGGCAGCTCTGTTCGGTGCATCGCTCGGCCAGCTTGTTCCGGGGGTGGCGCGTGCCCTACGAACGGACCTGCAGCGGGGGCGGCAGGAGGGTCACGGTTCGCCCCAGAGTGAGCGCCATCACTGTCGCTGCATCCTTTGATGGGGTGGAGAGGCGCAGATGGAACGATCTCTCCACCCGCACCTTATGGAGCGTGGCCGCTGGGATGTTGTTGGCGCTGTCCTCCTCCCGTGCCTCCTGCTCCCGTTTCGGCCACAAGGGAGGTGGTGACGACGCCGCCTGCGCTGGCCATGTCCGCCGGAGCATCCACGTCCCCGTGTTTCCCCGTAGCCCCCACGACATCGGCGGCCGCGTGCGAAAGGGCCTTCGAGGTGGACGGGTGAGCTGCAAAATCTGGCTTCTTCTTGGGCGCCATGGATGATGAAACCGTTGATGATGAAAACGATGATGAAGATGACACCCTGCATACATTCTCGGGTTCGTGCAAGCGCTTCCCTCTACCTGGTGCTCCATAGATGTCGTGGTAAAACATGACCACCTATGGGGCCATCAACCCCTTGTGGTTCTGCAGAGGGGAAGAACACATTGCACAAAGAGCGGATGGCGCAGAGAAGCACGACATCGATCACACGGGTAGTTTTTACCCAGGTTCGGCCGCCGCAAGGCATAAAACCCTACTCCTGCTTTGGTGGATTGATGAGAGGACCATGGTGGAGACGCAGCGCTCTAGCATGGCAAGGTTGCCTCGGGGCGAGAGTGACTACGCACGTATGAGTGTACAAGGGTCCAGATCATTTCTAAGGTTGCCACAGCCTTCCTTTTATAGGTCAAGGGGTCACCACATGTCACAACCCTAGATTTTTGCTTTTAAATAGTTGCATCAGAGTGCATTATTCATCATGTCTAAATTCCAGTGAAATTGAATTGAGGGAATTCTCAAGCCTCAAAAATATTTTAAAAATGATCAACATTGAAATCGTTCAAATGAGCCCAACAAACATGTTCCTGTTAATCTCTGAAGATATTGGCAAGAGCTAAAACTCAAACCAATATTTTTTGAATCTCAGAAATGATTATTTTGGGACTTTGAATCAAACCAATACTTATTTGAATTGGATTTATATTCATAATAACTAGTTTAAGAATCCAATAATTCTGAAAAATGGTGAGTGGCTCCGAATATATTATATCTAGCCACATGATAATTTTCAGAAGCTAAGAAAATGGTTTGGTTTTTGAACTAAACCAAAACAAATTGCAGAAATAGAAAACAAAAGAGAAAAGGGAAAGGGAAAGGTTTTACCTGGCCTTACCTAGAGCCCAAGTGGCCGTCCCAGCCCACATGGCCACTTGCCAGTCATCTTCAACCTCTGCCAGTGGGCAGAGGGAGAGACTTCACACACGGCCGAGCACGCCACCTCCTGCTTCGCGCTGGCTAGCCTCCCCCGAGTCCACCTGCACGCCCAGGAGATGAGAACGGTCACCCTCTCACTTTCCCCTCCTTCCTCTGCCTCGCCCCTTCCCCTGGCCTCTTTCCCTCGCGCCGCAGAGCACACCCGAGACCGCCGCTCGCCGTAGCCATGGCCACCGACCACCCCACGCCTCACCGACGCGCCCAGAAGCTCCGCCACGTCGTCCTCGAACCCCTCGCTGAGCTACACAACGCCGGACGCCTCGAAGCGCCGCCCCGACGCCTTCTTATTCCTCGGGTCGCCGAGATCACCTCTGCCGCCCCGCTCGCTTCGGACCTCCTCCGAGATCGTCGTCTGCACTGCTGCAACCGCCGTGAGCCTCTGATCCCGTCCATCCCTCTCTTCTTCCCTGTAGGCCGCCGTAGCCACCGGACCGCCTACGCCCGAACCCGACGCCACCTGCGCTCACCGCCGACATGACTCCGGCGACCAAATGGTCCGCCCGACGCGTCCAACCCATTCACCGCATCGCGTAGGCCCCCGCTAGCGCCTCAGCTCGCTAGCTCGCGCACCGCAGCACTGCCCGCACTCACCCCCGAGCTCCGGCCACCGCGGCCGAGCTCCTCGCCATCACTACAGGCCAACCTAGCTGCGGACATAGCCACCGTTGGACGCGCCGCGTCGTGGCCGTTCCAACTGGACCAGCCCCGCTGGCTCCCGTCGCCGGAATCGCCGGAACGATGAGCGCCGCCGCGTTTTCTTACCGCCGGTGGTTAGCCGCCCGATTAGCTGACGTGGCGCAGGATTAATTAGCGCTAATCACCAATTAGCTTAACCCCAAGGGTCAATGACAGTCGGGCCCCACCGGTTTAATTAACCAGCTAACGAAATTAGTTAGGATTAGTCTAATTCAACTGGACCCATGCGTCAGCATTGACCCTGCTGAAGTGGCCGTTGACCAGGCCCACCTGCCAGCGACACTAGCCAGCCATGTGTCCCTGACGTGTGGACCCCACACGTCAGGTTTGACCTGGACTAGCACCGTTGACCTGCTGACCTCATGGTTATGTCATGCTGATGCAGTAAATAATTTCTGTATTTAAAATAATTCAGAAATTCCAGAAATTATTTAAAACTTCTAAAAATCATGGAAATTCAACCGTAGCTCAGAATGCTTAAGTGCCCCTCTCAACTTATTAATCAACCTGATCTCTGTCCAGGAGTTGCAACTAGTTTCTGGTGTTTATAGGTTGTGTTAGTAGTCTACCAAGTGGTACCCGGTATAGGTGGGCTTGGGACAGACTAGGCACCGTGGCACGGTGTACCAAGCGTAGATCCATCCGTCGAGGTGGGCTTGGGAACCCCGCACACATCGTTTGGGGCCGTGAGAGACACCCCGGCCGGACCCCTTGCGGATGGAACCCGAATAGGTGATAAACCTGGACGAGAGACTTGTGTGGTTAGTCAGGTCGTGGCCGACTCCCTCGCCAGGCTTCCGCTTGAAGGTTGCCGAGATACACGACGTGTACATGGTGGTAAGTGGCGAGAGCATGTGTGAAGAAGTACACCCTTTAAGGGTTAACATCATCTATTCGAATAGTTGTGTCCGCGGTAAGCGACTTCTGGGTTGCCTGTACATTTCGTAGACAAGTGAAAGTGGATACTCTAAAATGTGCAAGATAAGCGTGAGTGCTAAGGATGGCATTCTCGTAGGGAGACGGGAGCGGATCCATAGTGGTGTATTGATATGGTGAATATGTGGACTCGTGTGCGCCACCTCAAAAGAGTTACTTGCAGTCGTAGTTCAGGATAACCACCAAGTCAAAGCTGGCTTCCTGCAGTTAAACTCCACCACCCCTTTTATTGATACTGATGCATATGTAGCTAGTTCTGATGTAAGTCTTGCTGGGTACATTTGTACTCACATATGCTTAATTTATTTTTTGCAGAGAGACTTCAGTCTCAATAGTAGTTACGCGTGGACTTCGACGTTTAGCTTGTTACCTCAGCTACGATCTTGTATCCTTGGGAGGGTCTTGTAGATAGTCAGGCTTCTCAGCCTTTTTCATTTATAGTTGTCTGTACTCAGACATGTTTAAGCTTCCGCTTGTGCTATTGCTTGTATGACTTGAATGCTGGGTCATGAGACCCATGTTTGTAATATCTGACTCTTCGAAGCCTTATGAATAAATACTTTGAGTTGTAGAGTTTTGTTGTGATGCCATGTTGTATTTACACATATCGAGCATATTGTGTGTATGATTGAAATGCTTGGTATGTGTGGGATCCGACAATCTAGTTGTCTATCCTTGGTAGCCTCTCTTATGGGGAAATCTAGTCTAGTGCTTCCACTGAGCCGTGGTAGTCTGCTACAGCCCGGTTTACCGGAGTCCTATTAGCCCAGTTGCTACTGCTCAGGAACACTTAGACTGGCCGGCATGTGTCCTTCTTCAATCCTGTGTCTATCCCTTCGGGGAAATGTCACACAGTGTCTTTCGGAGTCCTGTTAGCCTGCTACAGCCCGGATTCCCGGAGTCCTGCTAGCCCAGTTGCTACAGCCCGAATTCACTCGCTGATGACCGACACGTTCGTTGTTGGGTCATGTATGCATGTCCCTGTAAGTTAGTGCCACTTTGTGTTCACGACTAGTCATGTCGGCCCGGGTTCTTTGTCATATGGATGCTAGCGACACCATCATATACGTGAGGCAAAAGGCGCAAACGGTCCCCGGCCAGGTAAGGTGGCACCCGTGGGAATACCGTGCATGAGGCCGCAAAGTGGTATGATGTGTTACATGCTAGATCGATGTGGCTTAGGATCAGGGTCCTGACAGCTTTGGTATCAGTGCCTGACTGCCTGTAGGATTACCAAGCCAAACTGGTCGAAGTCGAGTCTAGAAATGCTTTAGTTATATAAGGGAATTGATTGTGGAAGGGAACGTAAGGCTCTTTTTACTTCTTTACCTTATGCCCTTCTGATCTGAGTCAACCTCTTCTTTTCTACAAGGATTAAGAACTAGGCTTCTCATCTTTCTATCAGGATCACGTGTTACTACTCCGTAGACTTATAGGATTGATGGTTTCAAGCCCCTGTTCAGTTCCTACTACTTACGTGTGTTGTTACTTAATCTCAGAACCTTGATATTATGATGTTGAGTGGTTATACCACCATTTTGCCGGATGTCTCATATCTTTTTGAGCATTTACAGCCGTTATGCTGTCCGAGTCATCCCAGGTTTCTACATAGTCTCATGCACTTGCAAATCTTCCTTCCCGTTCCCGATGTTCCTTTGGGCCAGTTTAACCACACTAATCAGTGAGTTGAGGTACTCTGTTGCCTCAACTTATATGTTGGAGCTATTATTATGACCCTATGTGTCTTAGAGGATCACCTAGTAATCTCGCCATTCTTTGTGTTCCGAGTGTGATGATTCTGGCCATTATTCTCGAAAGCATCCCGTGATGCCATTTAGTAGTAGGTATTCTATTCCTGGGTTCTTGAACCCGAGATTCACCCTACTTACTTCATGTTGATAGCGTCTGCTAGTTCCTTTACGATATTAGTATCCTTGTGATAGTCTTCGAGGTCCGTGGTATATCATTCTTACTGATACCATGAACCATCCATGGCAGAAGTTCTTTTGAACCAAAAGATCACAACTAGAGTGCTCTTGATGAGTTCTCTATTCTACATTGTGAATCTGCCAGTTCTACATTTCTGCATGAGTTATCCGGAAGACATATGTTGAACTCATTCGACATGCTAATCTACGCACCCATAACTCCGAAAATCGTATGTTCCTTTGAGTTGTCCCTCTTTAGTTTTTTTCTGACCTTTGTCTATTAATTGATAGTCAAGAGTAGGCGTGCATTCGTTCATCGATGCCTATTATTCTGTGGTCCGCCAAGCCATTCTACTCCGGAATGACTAGGAGAAACAAACTCCAGTACCCCATCCACATGTAGGATTGGGTCAAAGTAGTTGTATTCCGTGGACCAAAATGCCAACCCAGCTTTTGCTCTGTTCTACCTTGGAGTGTTACCATCTTTATGTCAAGAATGTCATGAGAATTGCATCCTGTCTTATGAATTCTTGACGAAGTGATACTTCTCGCCATCGTTCTTCATTCCTTGGTCTCTGTGTTGTTGCAACCGGAATGCGGACAAGTGAACTATGATGTGTGAAATCAATACTCTTAGCAACCCCATTGCTTGGTAGATAAATGACAATAATTTCATTCTTAGTGTGTTGGTTATTGAATCACCATACTAGGACTGATTGTGCTACCTAGTCCTTATTTTCGGTGCACTCTTCGATCAATGGGTTAGGATTGTGTCAATCCATCACTCTCTTGACCACATCGTCTTGCCTGAAAAGCAAGATTGTTTTCGAGCTTAGTAACATATCGGTGGTTCGTGATTTCCTGAATAACTCCTCGGAAGTATCACCAGGCTATTCCCTGACCGCTATGTTGAGCTCGTGATCAAGTTGGTTCCTTGTAACCACCCCTTCTCCAAGAATCTGTGTTGGGTACCCCTAAGCTAGTTGGTTAAGCTGAACAACAACTTGGACAGTTGGGAGATAAAGCTTTATCCGAATTAGTTCTCTAAAGGGATATCTTTGTGTCTGCGTGTGCGTGTTGAAGAAACATGATATCTACATCAATTGGTCCTCGTGTCAGTTGTTGGATCTATTGTCTTGTCCAAACTTTGATTTGGGTATGGGCTATCCTCAAATCAAATCAGAACCAACAATGTTCGTAATGTTGTCTTACTCGTGGTTGATCCCTCGAGCATACACCATTACATCTTTTGGTCTGACCAATGCTATAACCGTGTTCACATGATTATGGAAATCAATTTTTAAGGAAATCCCGATGACTTGTTGTTGAGCCCATCAGCAACATTTTATCTCCTCCATGATTCATGTTGAACATTAAGCTAGTGTTGGAAACTTTTGTAACCATTATCTTCGTGTCCCGTTCATGGAGCATATGTTTGGATGAAAGAAGTGTCTTCCTTTAATTCACGCGCATATCATGCAAGTTGTCACCGTGAATTTGAGAAAGTTTGTTTTGCTTCCTCTGGAACTATCCCAAGTCAGTCATGCATATGTGTGAAGTATTCTGTGGTCTAGAGACTTGCAACCTTCATTCTATATGTATCCCTCGCACACCATGCCACTGATTGATTTGTTCAAGGATAAAAAGTCCCTTCTTAAGAATCATGACTTATGTTAGGACTTCGTTATCCTCGATGATGGTTCCCCACCTAAACCCGGTTGTGTTTTATCGTAAGACTTCTACGTGGTCATGCTTGTTTTGGACAACATGTTCACATGTGTGTAGCAGAACCAGCTCATGTTTTGAAGCTTACTAGCGTAGTTCATTTCCCGAGAATCTCGCAACGTCATCTCGTCGGGTTGTGTTGCAAACTTTCTTTTCCAGACATGTTGTCTGAATTATCCTGTTACCAACCAGATCTGAATCTCATGCAGATATGATGGTTGGAACTTTTCCATGACCTATGATGTTGGTTCTGGCAACGTTGCTGTTTTGGCCGACACACCTAGCCAGAAAATCTATTATTGTAGTATCTTGAATGGGCAATTTGACCATCTTCCCTATGAGGATTTCATGCGACTTTTTCTAGAAGTTGTTCCGTATGGATCCTTTGTCTTTCCGAAGTCCGACCTTTACTTGATGACCATGTTGATGCTTTAAGCATGATTCTCGAAAGCATCCCGTGATGCCATTTAGTAGTAGGTATTCTATTCCTGGGTTCTTGAACCCGAGATTCACCCTACTTACTTCATGTTGATAGCGTCTGCTAGTTCCTTTACGATATTAGTATCCTTGTGATAGTCTTCGAGGTCCGTGGTATATCATTCTTACTGATACCATGAACCATCCATGGCAGAAGTTCTTTTGAACCAAAAGATCACAACTAGAGTGCTCTTGATGAGTTCTCTATTCTACATTGTGAATCTGCCAGTTCTACATTTCTGCATGAGTTATCAGGAAGACATATGTTGAACTCATTCGACATGCTAATCTACGCACCCATAACTCCGAAAATCGTATGTTCCTTTGAGTTGTCCCTCTTTAGTTTTTTTCTGACCTTTGTGTATTAATTGATAGTCAAGAGTAGGCGTGCATTCGTTCATCGATGCCTATTATTCTGTGGTCCGCCAAGCCATTCTACTCCGGAATGACTAGGAGAAACAAACTCCAGTACCCCATCCACATGTAGGATTGGGTCAAAGTAGTTGTATTCCGTGGACCAAAATGCCAACCCAGCTTTTGCTCTGTTCTACCTTGGAGTGTTACCATCTTTATGTCAAGAATGTCATGAGAATTGCATCCTGTCTTATGAATTCTTGACGAAGTGATACTTCTCGCCATCGTTCTTCATTCCTTGGTCTCTGTGTTGTTGCAACCGGAATGCGGACAAGTGAACTATGATGTGTGAAATCAATACTCTTAGCAACCCCATTGCTTGGTAGTTAAATGACAATAATTTCATTCTTAGTGTGTTGGTTATTGAATCACCATACTAGGACTGATTGTGCTACCTAGTCCTTATTTTCGGTGCACTCTTCGATCAATGGGTTAGGATTGTGTCAATCCATCACTCTCTTGACCACATCGTCTTGCCTGAAAAGCAAGATTGTTTTCGAGCTTAGTAACATATCGGTGGTTCGTGATTTCCTGAATAACTCCTCGGAAGTATCACCAGGCTATTCCCTGACCGCTATGTTGAGCTCGTGATCAAGTTGGTTCCTTGTAACCACCCCTTCTCCAAGAATCTGTGTTGGGTACCCCTAAGCTAGTTGGTTAAGCTGAACAACAACTTGGACAGTTGGGAGATAAAGCTTTATCCGAATTAGTTCTCTAAAGGGATATCTTTGTGTCTGCGTGTGCGTGTTGAAGAAAGATGATATCTACATCAATTGGTCCTCGTGTCAGTTGTTGGATCTATTGTCTTGTCCAAACTTTGATTTGGGTATGGGCTATCCTCAAATCAAATCAGAACCAACAATGTTCGTAATGTTGTCTTACTCGTGGTTGATCCCTCGAGCATACACCATTACATCTTTTGGTCTGACCAATGCTATAACCGTGTTCACATGATTATGGAAATCAATTTTTAAGGAAATCCCGATGACTTGTTGTTGAGCCCATCAGCAACATTTTATCTCCTCCATGATTCATGTTGAACATTAAGCTAGTGTTGGAAACTTTTGTAACCATTATCTTCGTGTCCCGTTCATGGAGCATATGTTTGGATGAAAGAAGTGTCTTCCTTTAATTCACGCGCATATGATGCAAGTTGTCGCCGTGAATTTGAGAAAGTTTGTTTTGCTTCCTCTGGAACTATCCCAAGTCAGTCATGCATATGTGTGAAGTATTCTGTGGTCTAGAGACTTGCAACCTTCATTCTATATGTATCCCTAGCACACCATGCCACTGATTGATTTGTTCAAGGATAAAAAGTCCCTTCTTAAGAATCATGACTTATGTTAGCACTTCGTTATCCTCGATGATGGTTCCCCACCTAAACCCGGTTGTGTTTTATCGTAAGACTTCTACGTGGTCATGCTTGTTTTGGACAACATGTTCACATGTGTGTAGCAGAACCAGCTCATGTTTTGAAGCTTACTAGCGTAGTTCATTTCCCGAGAATCTCGCAACGTCATCTCGTCGGGTTGTGTTGCAAACTTTCTTTTCCAGACATGTTGTCTGAATTATCCTGTTACCAACCAGATCTGAATCTCATGCAGATATGATGGTTGGAACTTTTCCATGACCTATGATGTTGGTTCTGGCAACGTTGCTGTTTTGGCCGACACACCTAGCCAGAAAATCTATTATTGTAGTATCTTGAATGGGCAATTTGACCATCTTCCCTATGAGGATTTCATGCGACTTTTTCTAGAAGTTGTTCCGTATGGATCCTTTGTCTTTCCGAAGTCCGACCTTTACTTGATGACCATGTTGATGCTTTAAGCATGATCGTGGTATCTAGTACATCAAGGAGAACATGAGAAGCAGAGTGCTAGATGTCTCTTGGTCGATCATCCAGGTTTTGTCTCCTTGGCATTGCTAAGGTAAAATCTGAGAAGGTGTTGTCTTCCTTTGCATCTGCATCGTCCATCACTATTCATCATGGTAGTATGATGTGTTGCCAGGATCCTCGAGACGGATGTTGGTAAGACCCTGATGAATATGGAAATGCTCAAGTTCTTGAGAGCATGCTTAGACACTAGGTTATATCCTCGGTATCAATTGGAATGTGCCTTCCGTTTGCCGAGTTGTCCTATAACTCTAGTTTCCTTTCCAAACTGAGTATGCCATTCTTGCGAATTCTTTCAAATGATCAATTGTGAATTACCTTAGGCTGGTATAAAGAGTTCCAATGATCTTTATGTCAAAAGTAATTCTTTTTGCCACTTAAGGGAATACTTCTATGAGTCACCTACCCTAAGGTGCCCCGTTACGGAATCATGGCAATCAACTCCTCGCTACTCTGAAATCTTGCACCTTCTTACATAAGCGTTGTGCTACCAAATTGAACCCTCGTCATCTGTTACTATCCACCTCTCTCGATGTATGTGTTTGAGTCTCAGCTCAAGAGATGATCTAATGTCTCACTCCATGAGTTGATCCTGAGTGCTCGATCTACGAGGAGATCAATTCCTGTAGAGTCTCTCTCTATCGTCATCATGCTGGATGAAGATCTCGAAAGCAAAGATGTCAAAATCAATTGGAGCAATAAATCAACATCTCCGAGAAGGGCGATTGGATCATGAAGTTTGTGCCAGTTCCATGTCCCATATGTCTTCTTACCTCACGTCTTGAATCTCGGGACGAGATTCTTGTTTAGTGGGGGTGAGTTGTCACAGCCCTAGTTTTTTGCTTGTAAATAGTTGCATCAGAGTGCATTATGCATCATGTCTAAATTCTAGTGAAATTGAATTGAGGGAATTCTCAAGCCTCAAAAATCTTTTAAAAATGATCAACATTGAAATCGTTCAAATGAGCCCAAAAAAATATTCATGTTAATCTCTGAAGATATTGGCAAGAGCTAAAACTCAAACCAATATTTTTTGAATCCCAGAAATGATTATTTTGGGACTTTGAATCAAACCAATAATTATTTGAATTGGATTTATATTCATAATAACTAGTTTAAGAATCCAATAATTCTAAAAAATGGTGAGTGGCTCCGAATATATTATATCTAGCCACATGATAATTTTCAGGAGCTAAGAAAATGGTTTGGTTTTTGAACTAAACCAAAACAAATTGCAGAAATAGGAAACAAAACAGAAAAGGGAAAGGGAAAGGTTCTACCTGGCCTTACCTGGAGCCCAAGTGGCCGGCCCAGCCCACCCGGCGACTTGCCAGTCATCTTCAACCTCTTCCAGTAGGCAGAGGGAGATACTTCGCACGCGGCCGAGCGCGCAACCTCCTGCTTCACGCTGGCTAGCCTCCCCCGTGTCCACCTGCACGCCCAGGAGATGAGGACGGCCCCCTCTCACTTTCCCCTCCTTCCTCTACCTCGCCCCCTTCCTCTGGCCTCTCTCCCTCGCGCCGGCGAGCACACCCGAGAGCGCCGCTCGCCGTAGCCATGGCCACCGACCACCCCACGCCTCATCGACGCACCCAGAAGCTCCGCCACTTTGTCCTCGACCCCCTCGCTGAGCTACACAACGCCGGACACCTCGAAGCGCCGCCCCCGACGCCTTCTTCTTCCTCGGGTCGCTGAGATCGCCTCCCCCGCCCCACTCGGTTCGGACCTCCTCCGAGATTGCCGTCTGCACTGCTGCAACCGCCATGAGCCTCTGACCCCGTCCATCCCACTCTTCTTCCCCGTAGGCCGCTGTAGCCACCGGACCGCCTACGCCCGAACCCGCCGCCGCCTGCGCTCACGGCCGACGCGACTCCGGCGACCAAATGGTCCGCCCGACGCGTCCAACCCACTCACCGCATCGCGTAGGCTCCCGCTAGCGCCTCAGCTGGCTAGCTCGCGCACCGCAACACTGCCCGCACTCACGCCCGAGCTCCGGCCACCGCGGCCAAGCTCCTCGCCGTCGCTACGGGCCACCCTAGCTGCAGACACAGCCACCGTTGGACGCGCCGCGTCGTGGCCATTCCAACGGGACCAGCCCCACTTGCTCCCGTTGCTGGAATCGCCGGAACGACGAGCGCCGCCGCGTGTGCTTACCGCCGGTGGTTAGCCGCCTGATTAGCCGACGTGGCGCAGTATTAATTAGCGCTAATCACCAATTAGCTTAACCCCAAGTGTGAATGACAGTCGGGCCCCACCGGTTTAATTAACTAGCTAACGAAATTAGTTAGGATTAATCTAATTCGACTGGACCCACGCGTCAGCGTTGACCCTGCTGACGTGGCCGTTGACCAGGCCCACCTGCCAGCGACACTAACCAGCCATGTGTCACTGACGTGTGGACCCCACATGTCAGGTTTGACCTGGACTAGCGCCGTTGACCTGCTGACCTCATGGTTATGTCATCCTGACACAGTAAATAATTTCTGTATTTAAAATAATTTAGAAATTCCAGAAATTAGTTTAAACTTCTAAAAATCATAGAAATTCAACCGTAGCTCAGAATGAAATAATTTATATATGAAAAATTATCAGAAAAATTCAATCTATCCATCTGTACTAGTTTCATGCATGACAAACCAATCTAAACCTACTGTATAGATGAAAACACATAAAGGGCATTTGAAATGCTTAAGTTTGGAGTTGGAATTGAATCCTTGATTCAAATGAGCTCCATTGAAATTGTTGTTGTTTGCATTAGCACAAACAACATCACATATACGTGCCATGTTCATGCATCATATCACGCATTGCATTGATTGTGTTTATTCTCTGTTCGCCGGTGTTGTCCCCCCTCGGTAGACGTTGTTCCGACGCTGTGATCGTTGACACTGATGAAGACCCAATGCTATCTTCAGAAGTGCCAGGCAAGAAAAACCCCCCTTGTTCATGCCGATACAATCCCACTCTCTCGGTCCTGCTCTCTTTTACTACATTAGGACAAGAACGTTTCAACTGTTACATGCTACGGTAGCTGAACCCCTTGCCTCTGCATGACCTGTCATTGCCAGAGAAAATAGATGAAACCCACTAGCATGAGTAGGAGTTGTTTGAGCCCTGATGTGCCTACTCATTCATGCTTGTTGTCATGCCTGCTACTGCTTAGAGTTGAGTCAGGTCTGGTTCATCGGGGATGAATTGGAATGTGGTGAACATGTCCTACCATTGAGAGCTAAGTGTGTGAACACGATTTGGTAAAGGTAGCGGTGAGAGGCCATGTAGGAGTACATGGTAGGTTGTCTCATTGAAGCCGTCCTCACGAACTGAGTTCTGTGTTTGTGATCCATGAACATCTTCTACCACGCATTGGAACGCTCAAGTGCCCCTCTCAACTTATTAATCAACCTGATCTCTATCCATGAGTTGCAATTAGTTTCTGGTGTTTGTAGGTTGTGTTAGTAGTCTACCAAGTGGTATCCGGTACAGGTGGGCTTGGGACAGACTAGGCACCGTGGCACGCTGTACCAAGCATGGATCCATCCGTTGAAGTGGGCTTGGGAACCCTGCACACATCGTTTGGGGCCGTGAGCGACACCCCGGCCGGATCTCCTTGCGGATGGAACCCGAATAGGCGATAAACCTCGATGAGAGAATTGTGTGGTTAGTCAGGTCATGGCCGACTCCCTCGCCAGGCTTCCACTTGAAGGTTGCCGAGATACACGACATGTACATGGTGGTAAGTGGCGAGAGCGTGTGTGAAGAAGTACACCCCTACAGGGTTAACATCATCTATTCGAATAGCCGTGTCCGCGGTAAAGGACTTATGGGTTGCCTGTACAGTTCATAGACAAGTGAAAGTGGATACTCTAAAATGCGCAAGATAAGCGTGAGTGCTATGGATGGTGTTCTCGTAGGGAGACTGGTGCGGATCCATAGTGGTGTATTGATATGGTGAATATGTGGACTCGTGTGCGCCACGTCAAAAGAGTTACTTGCAGTCGTAGTTCAGGATAGCCACCGAGTCAAAGCTGGCTTGCTGTAGTTAAACTCCACCACCCCTTTATTGATACTGATGCATATGTAGCTAGTTCTGATGTAAGTCTTGCTGGGTACATTTGTACTCACGTTTGCTTAATTTATGTTTTTGTAGAGAGACTTCAGTCTCACTAGTAGTTCCACGTGGACTTCGACGTTTAGCTTGTTACCTCAGCTACGATCTTGTACCCTTGGGAGGGTCTTGTATATAGTCAGGCTTCTTAGCCTTTTTATTTGTAGTTGTCCGTACTCAGACATGTTTAAGCTTCCGCTTGTGCTATTGCTTGTATGACTTGAATGCTGGGTCATGAGACCCATGTTTGTAATATCTGACTCTTCGGAGCCTTATGAATAAATACTTTGAGTCGTACAGTTATGTGGTGATGCCATGTTGTATTTACACATATCAAGCATGTTGTGTGTATGATTGAAATGCTTGGTATGTGTGGGATCTGACAATCTAGTTGTCTATCCTTGGTAGCCTCTCTTATGGGGAAATCTAGTCTAGTGCTTCCACTGAGCCATGTTAGTCTGCTACAGCCCGGTTTACCGGAGTCCTGTTAGCCCACTTGCTACTGCTCCGGAACACTTAGACTGGCCGGCATGTGTCCTTCTTCGATCCTGTGTCTGTCCCTTCGGGGAAATGTCACACGGTGTCTTTCGGAGTCCTGTTAGCCTACTATAGCCCGGATTCCCGGAGTCCTGCTAGCCCAGTTGCTACAGCCCGAATTCACTCGCTGATGACCGACACGTTCGTTGTTGGGTCATGTATGCCTGTCCCTGTAAGTTAGTGCCACTTTGGGTTCATGACTAGTCATGTCGGCCCGGGTTCTTTGTCATATGGATGCTAGCAATACCATCATATACGTGAGCCAAAAGGCGCAAACGGTCCCAGGCCAGGTAAGATGGCACCCGTGGGAATACCGTGCATGAGGTCGCAAAGTGATATGATGTGTTACATGCTAGATCGATGTGGCTTGGGATCAGGGTCCTGACAGCTTTGGTATCAGAGCCTAACTGCCTGTAGGATTACTAAGCCAAACTGGTGGAAGTCGAGTCTAGAAATGCTTTAGTTATATAAGGGAATTGATTGTGGAAGGGAACGTAAGGCTCTTTTTACTTCTTTACCTTATGCCCTTCTGATCTGTGTCAACCTCTTCTTTTCTACGGAGATTAAGAACTAGGCTTCTCATCTTTCTATCAGGATCACGTGTTACTACTCCGTAGACTTATAGGATTGATGGTTTCAAGCCCCTGTTCAGTTCCTACTACTTACGTGTGTTGTTAGTTAATCTCAGAACCTTGATATTATGATGTTGAGTGGTTATACCACCATTTTGCCCTATGTCTCATATCTTTTTGAGCATTTACAGCCGTTATGCTGTCCGAGTCATCCCAGGTTTCTACATAGTCTGATGCCATTTAGTAGTAGGTATTCTATTCCTGGGTTGTTGAACTCGAGATTCACCCTACTTACTTCATGTTGATAGTGTCTGCTAGTTCCTTTAGGATATTAGTAACCTTGTCATAGTCTTCGAGGCCCGTGGTATATCATTCTTCCTAATACCATGAACCATCCATGGCAGAAGTTCTTTTGAACCAAAAGATCACAACTAGAGTGCTCTTGATGAGTTCTCTATTCTACATTGTGAATCTGCCAGTTCTACATTTCTGCATGAGTTATCCGGAAGAAATATGTTGAACTCATTCGACATGCTAATCTAGGCACCCACAACTCTGAAAATCGTATGTTCCTTTGAGTTGTCCCTCTTTAGTTGTTTTCTGACCTTTGTCTATTAATTGATAGTCAAGAGTAGGCGTGCATTCGTTCATCGATGCATATTATTCTCTGGTCCGCCAAGCCATTCTACTCCGGAATGACTAGGAGAAACAAACTCCAGTACCCATCCACATCTAGGATTGGGTCAAAGTAGTTGTATTCCGTGGATCAAAATGCCAACCCAGCTTTTGCTCTGTTCTACCTTGGAGTGTTACCATCTTTATGTCAAGAATGTCATGAGAATTGCATCGTGTCTTATGAATTCTTGACGAAGTGATACTTCTCGCCATCGTTCTTCATTCCTTGGTCTCTGTGTTCTTGCAACCGGAATGCCGACAAGTGAACTATGATGTGTGAAATCAATACTCTTAGCAACCCCGTTGCTTGGTAGTTAAAGGACAATAATTTCATTCTTAGTGTGTTGGTTATTGAATCACCATACTAGGACTGATTGTGCTACCTAGTCCTTATTTTTGGTGCACTCTTCAATTAATGTGTTAGGATTGTGTCAATCCATCACTCTCTTGACCAAATCGTCTTGCCTGAAAAGCAAGATTGTTCTCGAGCTTAGTAACATATCGGTGGTTCATGATTTTCTGAATATCTTGTCGGAAGTATCACCAGGCTATTTCCTGATCGCTATGTTGAGCTCGTGATCAAGTTGGTTCCTTGTAACCACCCCTTCTCCAAGAATCTGTGTTGGGTACCCCTAAGCTAGTTGGTTAAGCTGAACAACAACTTGGAGAGTTGGGAGATAAAGCTTTATCTGAATTAGTTCATTCTGAAGGGATATCTTTGTGTTTGCGTGTTGAAAAAAGATGATATCTTCATCAATTGGTCCTCTGTCAGTTGTTGGATCTATTGTCTTTTCCAAACTTTGATTTGGGTACGGGCTATCCTCAAATCAAATCAGAACCAACGATGTTCGTAATGTTGTCTTACTCATGGTTGATCCCTCGAGCATACACCATTACATCTTTTGGTCTGACCAATGCTATAACCGTGTTCACATGATTATGGAAGTCCATTTTTAAGGAAATCCCGATGACTTGTTGTTGAGCCCATCAGCAACATTTTATCTCCTCCATGATTCATGTTGAACATTAAGCTAGTGTTGGAAACTTTTGTCACCATTATCTTCGTGTCCCGTTCATGGAGTATATGTTTGGATGAAAGAAGTGTCTTCCTTTAATTCACGCGCATATGATGCAAGTTGTCGCCGTCAATTTGAGAAAGTTTGTTTTGCTTCCTCTGGAACTATCCCAAGTCAGTCATGCATATGTGTGAAGTATACTGTGGTCTGGAGACTTGCAACCTTCATTCTATATGTATCCCTAGCACACCATGCCACTGATTGATTTGTTCAAGGATAAAAAGTCCCTTCTTAAGAATCATGACTTATGTTAGGACTTCGTTATCCTTGATGATGGTTCCCCACCTGAACCCGGTAGTGTTTTATCGTAAGACTTCTACGTGGTCATGCTTGTCTTGGACAACGTGTTCACATGTGTGTAGCAGAACCAACTCATGTTTTGAACCTTACTACCGTAGTTCATTTCCCGAGAATCTCGCAACGTCATCTCGTCGGGTTGTGTTGCAAACTTTCTTTTCCAGGCATGTTGTTTGAATTATCCTTTTACCAACCAGATCTGAATCTCAGGCAGATATGATGGTTGGAACTTCTCCAAGACCTATGATGTAGGTTCTGGCAAGGTTGCTGTTTTGGCCGACACACCTAGCCGGAAAATCTATTATTGTAGTATCTTGAATGGGCAATTTGACCATCTTCCCTATGAGGATTTCATGCGACTTTTTCTAGAAGTTGTTCCTTGTGGATCCTTTGTCTTTCCGAAGTCCGACCTTTACTTGATGACCATGTTGATGCTTTAAGCATGATCGTGGTATCTAGTACATCAAGGAGAACATGAGAAGCAGAGTGCTAGATGTCTCTCGGTCGATCATCCAGGTTTTGTCTCCTTGGCATTGCTAAGGTAAAATCTGAGAAGGTGTTGTATTCCTTTACATCTGCATCGTCCATCACTATTCATCATGGTAGTATGATGTGTTGCCAGGATCCTCGAGACGGATGTTGGTAAGACCCTGATGAATATGGAAATGCTCAAGTTCTTGAGAGCATGCTTAGACACTAGGTTATATCCTCGGTATCAATTGGAATGTGCCTTCCGTTTGCTGAGTTGTCCTATAACTCTAGTTTCCTTTCCAAACTGAGTATGCCATTCTTTCGAATTCTTTCAAATGATCAATTGTGAATTGCCTTAGTATAAAGAGTTCCAATGATATTTATGTCAAAAGTAATTCTTTTTGCCACTTAAGGGAATACTTCTGCAAGTCACCTACCCTAAGATGCCCCGTTACGGAATCATGGCAATCAACTCCTCGCTACTCTGAAACCTTGCACCATCTTACATAATCGTTGTGCTTACCAAATTGAACCCTCGTCATCTGTTACTATCCACCTCTCTCGATGTATGTGTTTGAGTCTTAGCTCAAGAGATGATCTAATGTCTCACTCCATGAGTTGATCATGAGTGCTCGATCTTCGAGGAGATCAATTCTTGTATAGTCTCTCTCTATCGTCATCATGCTGGATGAAGATCTCGAAAGCAAAGACGTCAAAATCAATTGGAGCAATAAATCAACATCTCCGAGAAGGGCGATTGGATCATGAAGTTTGTGCCAGTTCCATGTCCCATATGTCTTCTTACCCCACGTCTTGAATCTCGGGACGAGATTCTTGTTTAGTGGGGGTGAGTTGTCACAGCCCTAGATTTTTGCTTGTAAATAGTTGCATCAGAGTGCATTATGCATCATGTCTAAATTCTAGTAAAATTGAATTGAGGGAATTCTCAAGCCTCAAAAATCTTTTAAAAATGATCACTATTGAAATCGTTCAAATGAGCCCAAAAAAATTGTTCATGTTAATCTCTGAAGATATTGGCAAGAGCTAAAACTCAAACCAATATTTTTTGAATCTCAGAAATGATTACTTTGGGACTTTGAATCAAACCAATAATTATTTGAATTGGATTTATATTCATAATAACTAGTTTAAGAATCCAATAATTCTGAAAAATGGTGAGTGGCTCCGAATATATTATATCTAGCCACATGATAATTTTCAGAAGCTAAGAAAATGGTTTGGTTTTTGAACTAAACCAAAACAAATTGCAGAAATAGAAAACAAAACAGAAAAGGGAAAGCGAAAGGTTTTACCTGGCCATACCTGGAGCCCAAGTGGCCGGCCCAGCCCACCTGGCGACTTGCCAGTCATCTTCAACCTCTGCCAGTAGGCAGAGGGAGATACTTCGCACGCGGCCGAGCGCGCCACCTCCTGCTTCTCGCTGGCTAGCCTCCCCCGAGTCCACCTGCACGCCCAGGAGATGAGGACGGCCCCCTCTCGGTTTCCCCTCCTTCCTCTACCTCGCCCCCTTCCTCTGGCCTCTCTCCCTCACGTCGCCAGCACACCCGAGAGCGCCGCTCGCCGTAGCCATGGCCACCGACCACCCCACGCCTCATCGACGCGCCCAGAAGCTCCGCCACTTCGTCCTCGACCCCCTCGCTGAGCTACACAACGCCGGACACCTCGAAGCGACGCCCCCGATGCCTTCTTCTTCCTCGGGTCGCCGAGATCGCCTCCGCCGCCCCACTCGCTTCGGACCTCGTGCGAGATCGCGGTCTGCACTACTGCAACCGCCATGAGCCTCTGACCCCATCCATCCCTCTCTTCTTCCCCGTAGGCCGCCGTAGCCACCGCACCGCCTACGCCCGAACCCGCCGTCGCCTGCGCTCACCGCCGACGCGACTCCGGTGACCAAATGGTCCGCCCGACGCGTCCAACCCACTCACCGCATCGCGTAGGCCCCCGCTAGCGCCTCAGCTCGCTAGCTTGCGCACCACAGCACTGCCTGCCTGCACTCACGCCCGAGCTCCAGCCACCGTGGCCAAGCTCCTCGCCGTCGCTACCGGCCACCCTAGCTGCAGACACAGCCACCGTTGGACGCGCCGCGTCGTGGCCATTCCAACGGGACCAGCCCCGCTTGCTCCCGTTGCTGGAATCGCCGGAACGACGAGCGCCGCCGCGTGTGCTTGCCTCCGGTGGTTAGCCGCCCGATTAGCCGACGTGGCGCAGTATTAATTAGCGCTAATCACCAATTAGCTTAACCCCAAGTGTCAATGACAGTCGGGACCCACCGGTTTAATTAACTAGCTAACAAAATTAGTTAGGATTAGTCTAATTCGACTGGACCCACGCGTCAGCATTGACCCTGCTGACGTGGCCGTTGACCAGGCCCACCTGCCAGCGACACTAACCAGCCGTGTGTCACTGACGTGTGGACCCCACACGTCAGGTTTGACCTGGACTAGCGCCGTTGACCTGCTGACCTCATGGTTATGTCATCCTGACACAGTAAATATTTTTTGTATTTAAAATAATTCAGAAATTCCAGAAATTAGTTTAAATTTCTAAAAATCATAGAAATTCAACCGTAGCTCAGAATGAAATAATTTATATATGAAAAATTATCAGAAAAATTCAATCTATCCATCTGTACTAGTTTCATGCATGACAAACTAATCTAAACCTGCTGTATAGATGAAAACACATAAAGGGCATTTGAAATGCTTAAGTTTGGAGTTGCATTTGAATCCTTGATTCAAATGAGCTCCATTGAAATTGTTGCTATTTGCATTAGCACAAACAACATCACATATACATTCCATGTTCATGCATCATATTGTGCATTGCATTGATTGTGTTTATTCTCTGTTTGCCGGTGTTGTCCCCCCTCGGTAGACGTTGTTCCGACGCTGTGATCGTTGACACTGATGAAGACCCAATGCTATCTTCAGAAGTGTCATGCAAGAAAAAACCCCCTTGTTCATTCTGATACAATCCCACACTCTCGGTCCTGCTCTCTTTTACTGCATTAGGACAACAACGTTTCAACTGTTACATGATACGGTAGCTGAACCCCTTTCCTCTGCATGACCTGTCATTGCCACAGTAAATAGATGAAACCCACTAGCATGAGTAGGAGTTGTTTGAGCCCTGATGTGCCTACTCATTCATGCTTGTTGTCATGCCTGCTACTGCTTAGACTTGAGTCAGGTCTGGTTCATCGGGGATGAATTGGAATGTGGTGAACATGTCCTACCGTTGAGATCTAAGTGTGTGAACACGATTTGGTAAAGGTAGCGGTGAGAGGCCATGTAGGAGTACATGGTGGGTTGTCTCATTGAAGCCGTCCTCACGAACTAAGTTATGTGTTTGTGATCCATGAACATCTTCTACCACGCATTGGAATGCTTAAGTGCCCCTCTGAAATTATTAATCAACCTGATCTCTATCCAGGAGTTGCAACTAGTTTCTCGTGTTTGTAGGTTGTGTTAGTAGTCTACCAAGTGGTATCCGGTACAGGTGGGCTTGGGACAGACTAGGCACCGTGGCACGGTGTACCAAGCATGGACCCATCCGTCGAAGTGGGCTTGGGAACCCTGCACACATCGTTTGGGGCCGTGAGTGACACCCGGCCGGATCTCCTTGCGGATGGAACCAGAATAGGCGATAAACCTGGACAAGAGACTTGTGTGGTTAGTCAGGTCATGGCCGACTCCCTCGCTTTCTTTTTTGAGAACATACCCTTCAAATCAAAAAGAAAAAAGAAAGAAAAGTTCCTCGTCTGTGATTTAATCGGCCCTAAGGGAGTTTACTCAGGCTTCCGCTTGAAGGTTGCCGAGATACACGACATGTACATGGTGGTAAGTGGCGAGAGCGTGTGTGAAGAAGTACACCCCTACAGGGTTAACATCATCTATTCGAATAGCCGTGTCCGCGGTAAAGGACTTATGGGTTGCCTGTACAGTTCATAGACAAGTGAAAGTGGATACTCTAAAATGCGCAAGATAAGCGTGAGTGCTATGGATGGTGTTCTCGTAGGGAGACTGGTGCGGATCCATAGTGGTGTATTGATATGGTGAATATGTGGACTCGTGTGCGCCACGTCAAAAGAGTTACTTGCAGTCGTAGTTCAGGATAGCCACCGAGTCAAAGCTGGCTTGCCGCAGTTAAACTCCACCACCCCTTTATTGATACTGATGCATATGTAGCTAGTTCTGATGTAAGTCTTGCTGGGTACATTTGTACTCACGTTTGCTTAATTTGTGTTTTTGCAGAGAGACTTCAGTCTCACTAGTAGTTCCGCGTGGACTTCGACGTTTAGCTTGTTACCTCAGCTACGATCTTGTACCCTTGGGAGGGTCTTGTATATAGTCAGGCTTCTTAGCCTTTTTATTTGTAGTTGTCTGTACTCAGACATGTTTAAGCTTCCGCTTGTGCTATTGCTTGTATGACTTGAATGCTGGGTCATGAGGCCCATGGTTGTAATATCTGACTCTTCGGAGCCTTATGAATAAATACTTTGAGTCGTACAGTTTTGTGGTGATGCCATGTTGTATTTACACATATCGAGCATATTGTGTGTATGATTGAAATTCTTGGTATGTGTGGGATCCGACAATCTAGTTGTCTATCCTTGGTAGCCTCTCTTATGGGGAAATGTAGTCTAGTGCTTCCACTGAGCCATGGTAGTCTGCTACTTCCCGGTTTACCGGAGTCCTGTTAGCCCAGTTGCTACTGCTCCGGAACACTTAGACTGGCCGGCATGTGTCCTTCGATCATGTGTCTGTCCCTTCGGGGAAATGTCACATGGTGTCTTTCGGAGTCCTGTTAGCCTGCTACAGCCCGGATTCCCAGAGTCCTGCTAGCCCAGTTGATATAGCCCGAATTCACTCGATTGTGACCCACACGTTCGTTGTTGGGTCATGTATGTCTGTCCCTGTAAGTTAGTGCCACTTTGGGTTCACGACTAGTCATGTCGGCCCGGGTTCTTTGTCATATGGATGCTAGCGACACCATCATATACGTGAGCCAAAAGGTGCAAATGGTCCCGGGCCAGGTAAGGTGGCACCCATGGGAATACCATGCGTGAGGCCGCAAAGTGATATGATGTGTTACATGCTAGATCGATGTGGCTTAGGATCGGGGTCCTGACACCACAATGGAAAATCTGTCATTGCGTACTGATTGGATAGCAAACAGTGCTATCATACCTAACTCTGCAGACAAGACAAGGCACATTAAATGCACCGCTTAGCGTCACATCGTGGCATAGCCCGGCAAGCCTTACCGTGCCGTTCGGCCACCTTCTCGCCTGCCTCCGTGACACGTCCCTAGAGGGGTGTCATCTGGAGGTGATTTCCTTCGAAAGTGGCTGCCACGTGCCAAATAACAACCACTTAGTTACTTGGGGGCTCGACACCGCACCGATCGGTGACTTGCGTTCCTCTGAGGTGGAGCGGTGGAGCCTTGGCGGGGTAATCTGCCCTCATCGTACCCGGCAGGCTTGCTGGGACAGTCTTGAGACGTATCTTCGGGGCAACCTCGACCTCGCCAGGCTCGCCTGCCCGACATGGCAGGCTATTCCGTAGTGGTGTCTTGCTCCTTTAGCTTGTCTTGTCATTCTTGATCTGCCCCTTGATTTCTCAAAGAGCTGATCTCTTCCGCTTGGTCTGGTCTTGGATGTGGCAACATAGCTCTTAAGCCTGTGTATAGTCTGGGCAACACACCTGGGGTTTGTTGCACCGACAGGAGAAATACATTTTCGCTGCGGGAAAGTGTACTTTTAGTTAGAACTGTGCCTGATTACACTTTTAGACAAGGAAAACGTATTCGCGAAAAAACTATCTTCACTTACTGCCGACTAGGTCGGCCCTGGGTCGATGACAGGTGGGGTCGGGAGCGACGCATGGCCCACCTGGCTCGGTCGTCTTCTTCCTCGCTCTGTCCCTGACAGAAGTAGAGGAGAGCAGGGGAGGGCGCGCGGCCGGCGGCAGCCCGGCCGGCTCCGGCCACCTCCGGTCGAGCGGGTGGCACCGGCGGACTTGGGGAGAGATGTCGCACCTGTCTAGACGAACAACATGCACCGATAAGGTCTCCAACCACGGCGGCTAGCGGAGCCAGAGAGCTCGGGAGGCGGCGGTCGATCTTGGGGCCGGCGGTCACAGGTACTCCGGTGATGAAACGAGGATGTCGGGAGGGTCACTGGAGCTTGGGGAAGACGATGCTGTGGTCATGAGGGAGAGAGAGTGAGGGCTCGGGCGGCCAGGATTTAGCCGAGCCCGACGGTGGCCATGGCGGAGGGAGGCAAGGCAGAGGAGCTCCGGTGGACTTGGGAGGGTGTTGAGGAGGCGATGAGGAGCGGAGGGACCCTGGAAACCTACTTATAGCTGCGGGGATGTCTTAGGAGAGCTCGAGAGCTCGCAGGCGTCCAAACAATGGAGGAGGAGAGGAGAGCAGGGGAGGCCGCGCGGCAGGCGGGAGCCCGGCCGGCTCCGGCGACCTCTGGCTGAGCGGGAGGTACCGGCGGACTCGGGGAGAGATGTCACACCCGTCCAGACGAACAGCATGCGCCAGGAAGCTCTCGAGCCACAGCGGCTAGCAGAGCCAGAGAGCTCGGGCGGTGGCGGTCGATCTCGGGGCTGGCGGTCACAGGTACTCCGGCGATGAAACAAGGGGTGGGGAGGGTCACTGGAGCTCGGGAAAGATGACAGTGTGGTCAGGAGGGAGAGAGAGGGCTCGGGCGGCCAAGATTTAGCCGAGCCCGACGACAGCCATGGAGGAGGTAGGCAAGGTAGAGGAGCTCCTGTGGACTTGGGAGGGTGCTGAGCAGGCGATGAGGAGTGGAGGGACTCAGGAAACCTACTTATAGCCGTGAGGAGGCCTCGGGAGCGCTCAAGAGCTCGCAGGTGTCCAAACAATGGAGGAGGAGAGGAGGCAGGTCACGGGCGTGGCTACCAGCGCACGAGGACGTAGAGATCGGAAGAGGCCAAGACGGTGGAATGACTGCATGATCACGAGGGAGCTCCTGGACATGAAGAGCATTCGAGAGGAGGAGGAACAGACGAGAATAGTGGATTCGGTTTGCCAGAGCACAAGAACATGCATGCCAGGCACATAGTCATCGCATGAACAGGTGCACGCGGTGCACTCTGGCCATGCAGACTGTGTCTGGCAGATAAGGCAAGAAGGAGAGAGGGCCAAGGAGGAAAGAAACGAGCATAGTATCTACTAAGGTGACCACAACTTGCTAGATGCCACTGGAACAACAAGGTGTTTGGAGTGGGGTGAGGAAGATGGGTCTCGAGATAGACTCTGATCTTCGGCCGAGGGTGATCACATACTAAGATGATCATCTCCGTAAATTTTCAGCTCAAGGCAATGAAGATAGCTAGCACTTGCTGTTCAAACCACCACACTGGACAAAAATACAAATGGTGAAGTACCATTCACAGAATTTATTGGATTAAGCTGAATTTTGGTGAAGGCTAGTTATATGGGCATATGAACACAATGTAAAAATTCCATACTATTTGGATATACCAAAATGGTACTTCCTTCATAGTGGTCCTCTTTGGACAGAAACTAACAAAAATTCTAGAGAAATATTGGATAAATGAAATGAGCCCAAATTCTGTGGAGGGATGTTATATGGGTAGGAGCATGTCCTGGTAAAATTTCAGCAATAATGAAGCAATATATAATATGGTTGCTTCACAACCTGAAAATCTGACCAGAAACAAAGATTGCATGATGAGCTCACATGGATTAATGCATAAATCTCAAATTTGAAGGAGAGCTTTTATTTGAGCATATTAAGGAGCTTGCAAAATTTCAACTCATTTTGATATTCCTACCTAGTACTTCCTTCACCAAGGCTTCCATCTGACAGAATTTTTGGAAATTTGCTGAGCAAGATTCACTAGGCAAATGGAGTTGAATTTTGGTATGAGGCAATAATATGGTTAGGAAAAGGTGTCCAAAAAGTTTGGGGACAGTCAAGAAGATGAAAATGACACTTCCTTCACCAAGTGCCACCCACGGCAGAATAGGAAAATGAATATTTGTGAATTATTTTTGAGCAGTGAAGGATTTTGACATATCTATGGAAGACATGTCCCAAAGGATTTATGAGAATTTTGTGGGACTCAAAGGCAAGACACAAGTATAGGTTGCTTCACAACCTAGAGCAAATAGGGTTTTCTATATATATCCTAAATAGTTCATCCCCACTACATGATTTCTCTTGACATGCAACCTATCCACCTCAGCAAGCTGCAACATCAACGTTTTTTCACCCACTAACTATTTTTACTGTTATTTATTTAAGCCACGTCATTGCAATTTCAGTTGTGGAGAGCCGCATCAGTTTGTAATCAAGGGGGCACGACCATCATGAACCCATCGTTTCCTTCCCCATTAGGCGGCTACCGAACTCCTTTTCACCGCGCGCGTCTACTTCAACTAGCCACAACTAGGTGCTCCCTCCACTGCTAGGGATTCTTGCTGTCTGTCTTCCTCGAGTGTGGTGATAGATAAATGAGGCGACCTTCTATCTACAGGTTATCTATCAATCTCAATCTCAACCTCGATCCTCATCTGTCCGATTTTGATCCCGGATGTACAGGAGCAGATCATCGATATCTGTCTTCCTCGAGTGTGATGATAGATAAATGAGGCCACCTTCTATCTACAGGTTATCTCTCAATCTCAATCTCAACCTCGATCCTCATCTGTCCGATTTTGATCCCAGATGTACAGGAGCAGATCATCACACCTCATCACTGTTGCCGGGACGCCCGCCTGCGCGCCGCACTTACATCTGGTGGTGTATTGATTCCGCTGCGGCACATCCACATGTTGTACGGGTAGAACCTACAGGTTCGGATCTTAAATCCAGTGATTCCTTTGTTATGCAAGCGGCAAATTTTCTCTCATTTTCCTCTGTCAAAATCGAGCTAGCACTACTAGGAAAATGCTTATAGACAGTAGCATAGTAGTAGTGGTTTTTATAATAAAGCGATGCTACTACTTATCAGTAGCGCTTTTTATAAAAAAGCGCTACTACTATGCACTTACCAGTAGCGCAGTTTTAGTAAAAAAACACTGCTACTCTAATTGCCAGGTCGTTGCCGGCAGGCCAGGCTTAGTAGTAGCTCTTTTATGTACGAAGCACTACTACTACCGGACGTAGCAGTAGCGCTTTCTACATACAAGTGCTACTACTAGAGGCCCTTTATCCAACCCAACGGCCCGCGCTCGACCTCTCTCTCTCACTCCCCCGCCCTCACACTCACTCGCCTCTCTCCGCCTCGTCGCCGTCGCCCTCCCCCGCACACCACCGTCCCCCGCGCCGGAGCTCTCCCGCCGGCCGCCCTCGCCCGCGCCGGCTTTGCTCCCCCGCCAGCCTCCTCCCCCGTTGGCCACCCTCGCCCACGCCGGCTCTGCTCCCCCGCCGGCCTCCTCCCCGCGCCAGCCTCCTCCCCCGCCGGCCTCCTCCACCACCATGAGGTACTCCACCTCCCTCCATTTAGTTCATTAGGTTAGGTAACTTAGGTGAATTTAGTTAATTAACTTAGATGTTTTTAGTTAGGGAAGTAGGTTAGGTAACTAATTAAGTAGATGCTAATTTAGGGCAGTGGTGTTTAGTTTATAGAAAAAAGTCAATATAGTTTTTTTTACTGTTTTTTAGTAAGTGTTTAATAGAATTAGTTGGAAAATTAATAGAACTAGTTAAACTAGTTTATTTTTATAAGTACTAGTTTATTTTATTTATAGTAAGTGCTTAGTTGAACTAGTTGAATTAATAAAACTAGTTTATTTTTAGTAAGAAAATTTAGGTATATGAGATTTGATGATCTAATTAAAATTTTACTATAGAACTAGTTTATTTTTAGTAAGAAAATTAAGAGAACTAGTTTATTTTTTTAGTTAAACCAATTATTCCCGCATCCACGTCGACGATTCCTATCCCGCAACCTCGTTGTCGACTCGGCGGAGGAGGCCTGGGCTTGGTGAGGAGCCATGTCCGGGACGGGGCTCTGCCAGGCTGGTACTGGGAGGTGCTACCTTCCGGCGGGCGCAGCTTGGTGAGGAGCCAGCCCGTCGTTGACCCAAACCTTCTTTAGTGGCGGTCGCATGGGCCAGTGATGGTGCGGAGGCTTGAGGACCCCGCGGAGGTGGTACGTCACCGTGTCAGCCAGGAGGACGAGCACGTCCGTCGCTACATGGTTGCGTTGGAGGGCAGGTTCTCCAATACCTGGGAGGTTCTTCAGGGATATCACTGGAGCTATGATCCTGTGATGGTTCCTTCTCTTTGGGTGTCCATAGGCCGCGCCGATACCCGTCGTTCGTTACAGTTTTAGATGTATTAGTGATGTTATATGTATGATACTATTCGAGATCTATTAGTGATAATATTCGATGATGTACGGACGAAAGAGATGATTTAGTTTTACTTATTGAATGAATGCTAATTTGAATAGTAATTTATTTTAGGATTTCGATATGTGCTTGCCCATATGATGTAGATATAAACATGTATATGTTGTGTTGCTCAAATAGGATATGTGCTTGCCCACGTGGCCGGCCATGTTCGTAGGTTACACCTCCTATAGTGGCCTATGTTTTACCGGAGTGTTGATTAATTTCCGTTCCGGCAAATTTCAGGCGCTCGATATATCCTTTTTTAGTAAAGGTCATGCCGGATTTTTTGTGAATTCTGGCATGACTTGTGTTAGAATATGTAGGAAATATCGAGTGGCATGGATTTTCTAGAAAAATAATTAAACAACATTTCGGGTTGACTTTAAGTCTATCGAGGCTCCATCACCGAAGGTCGAAAAAACAGTGAGCGAGTGTATCCACCATATATGAGAGAGGACGAAGAAGCCCGACTGTTGTCGTGGGGGTCGTTTCTCCTTCTTCTCCGGGTGCTAGACCTTTGTTATGCACTAGGGGAAGGAGGGGTAACGACCATCACCGACGGTCGCAGAGAGGAAACAGTGTGTGAGAGTCTCCACCACATATGAGAGGACGAAAAATCCGGACTGTTGTTGTGGGGGTCGCTTCTCCCTCGTTCCCGTGTGCTAGACATTTTGGTGTAATGCACTCGGGAACGAAAGGAGGAGCTACCATCACCAACGGTCGAATGAATACACCACGCGAGCTGAGAGTTTTCAAGAAAAAGACTCGACAGACCGATAGTCAACCCGTGATGAATAATAATGATCTAATTTAATTTTTGTAGTACATATATTGAATTGTACAAGTTTAATCTTTGAATTATGAACGTAGGAAATGTCCTCATCGGACAACGAAAGTCTCCCGGGGGAGTGCAGCTGGTGCAACGACGACCGAGGTCTGTGCGACAGGCCTCACCTGGACGAAGATCGACGCTTCAGCATTAAGCTCCACAAGACCTTCGATGTTGAAATGGTACGCAATGACGACAAGTGTTTTTTCCATAATTAAGCATGACTTCAACTATTTCAACGTGTAATTTTCATCTTTTACAATTCGAGTAGCTTATCCCATGCCATGCAAGACGCTATGTCTTGGAGAGGATGGATTTTGAAGACCATGAAAATTTTGAAACAAAGAAAATTCACCTAAGGACTCATCATGGTATGGATTTTGAAGTAAATCTGTATAATTCTGAGAGCGTAACCCATTTTGGTTGCAAAAATTGGGAAGCACTTTGCAAGATGTATGGTTTTATGAGGGTATGCTTGTCACCATGGATCTTGGTGATCCTGACATCGACCAAGACAATATGGACATTTGGGTCCTTGTTGACACGCTTCCAGTTCTACCGCTATGTGAGTTTCTCAAACATAGTCATTAACTAATTTATATTGTTCATTTCAAAATAGTTGATAGCTTATTTCCATTGACAGCTTATTTTGATTGTTCAAACAATGTGCGGAACATGGTAGACAGAACCTACTACACCGATGGCTCTGAGTTAACTTATCAGGAGAAAAATCATCTGGTCGCATTTTGTACTGATCTTGAGAATTACAATACCTATTATAAAACTCCTCCACATTATGGTAAATACGTGCCACTAGTGCACGTGTTGAACTACGGTAACATCCATGGAGATGCCATGGTAAGATTTTTTAGTATTACTACATCCGTGCATCATTTGCATAAATTCTTTTAAAACTTAACTACATTGCTAACTACGAAGTTATTACTATGTTTTTCAACAGAAAATTCCGAATGATTGTGTGCCTCATCTGATGTATCAGAATGGTCGCCTTGATGTTTTGAACATACGGCTAGGTCATCCTAGGAATCTCACCTGTCCATATCGGATTTCTAAAAGAAGTGGAGACATGAAAATTAAAGAATGGAAAAAATGTATGGACAGTCGTAAGGAGGTACTTGGAAGCAACATTGTGCGAAAGGCAAGAATTGAAGACATGATAATCTCCATTCTCCATAATGGAGAGTCAGTTCCTATCTTGTTTTATGCTAGTTTACCTAAGAGAAGGTAGTAGGTCCTAGTTAATAATACTCATGATCATGTGCTAAGAACAACTAAGTAGGATTGGTTAGATGACTATGATGATGATGATGTGGTATCGAGTAGAAGTTGTATGATCGATGATGATGAGTATGACTTGTTATTATGATACCAATGATGAGTTATTTATTATTATGATCGATGATGCATGATGCTAAGTTGTTATATGAGCATGATTACTTATTATATATAACAGTGGGTGAAATGAAGCTGGATTAGATTCAAGTGAAGCCAACATGTGGTGCACATCGAAAGTACTACTAATCCAAACTAGATCAAGTTTGGATTAGAGTAGTACTTTCGACATGCACCATATGTTGCCTCCACTTGAATCTATTCCATGTTCACTTCACCCACTGTTATATATAATAAGTAATCATGGTCATAAAATCATATGATGGAAGTACAGTATATAAAACCACACAATGAAAATAAGCTGTATTTTTGAAAATACAGGAAAATTTAGCAGCAGCGCTTTTTAGAACAAGCACTACTGCTACATACAAGTAGCAGTAGCGCTGTCCAAAGGAGAGCGCTATCGCTAACTAGGTATAGCAGTAGCGCTCCCTTTCCAGCGCTACTGCTACTAGCTAGCTGTAGCATGCGTATTTCAAGCACTACTACTAGGGTTTTCCCTAGTAGTGTAGCAGCAGCTCGAGTTGGACCTCTTCTAAATTGCAAATCACGGAGTACTCCGACGTCTCTCCGGGCGTTGGTACATGGGCCGGGCGCCGTTCTGTCGCTAGCACTCAGAATCGCAGATTGTCGATGAAGTTCTAACCTATGATGACTTTGCGTGCTGTTGCTCTTCTCCTCAGCCGCCTTAGGCGTCCACCAGCAAATATGGTGAAGTGTCATGTAGTCGACCTTCACATGACACCACTAAGGGAATCACAACATACATACTATCAAAATATCGAAAACATATCAAGTTCACATGATTACTTGCAACATGATTTCTCCCGTGACCTCAAGAACAAAAGTAACTACTCACAAATAATAACCATGCTCAAGAACAGAGGGGTACTAAATAGCATAATGGATCTGAACATATAATCTTCCACCAAATAAACCATATAGTAATCAACTACAATATGTAATCAACACTACTAGTCACCCATAAGCACCAATCTATAGTTCTGGTAACAAGATTGAACACAAGAGATGAACTAGGGTTTAAGATGAGATGGTGCTATTGAAGATATTGATGGATATTGCCTCCCCAACATGGGAGAGTTGTTGGTGATGATGGTGACGATTATTTCCCCCTCTGGGAGGGAAGTTCCCCCGGCGGAATCGCTCCGCCGGAGGGCAAAAGTGCTCCTGCCCAACTTCCGCCTCGAGACAGCGGCGCTCCGTCCCGAAAGTCCTCCCTTATTTTTTCTAGGTCAAAATGACCTATATACCAGAAGATGGGCACCAGAGGTGGGCCTGGGTGAGCACAACCCACCAGGGCGCGCCCAGGTGGGTTGTGCCCACCTGGTGGGTCCCCTCTGGTAGTTATTTGCTCCAATATTCCTCAAATATTCCATAAAAAATCTCTGTGAAGTTTCAGCTTGTTTGGAGTTGTGCAGAGTAGGTGGCCTGACGTAGCTTTTCCAGGTCCAGATTTCCAGCTGCCGGAATTCTCCCTCTTTGTGTATACCTTGCATATTATGAGAGAAAAGGCATTAGAATTACTCCAAAAAGCATTATTATGGATAAAAACATTATAGATAACAGTAAGAAAACATGATGCAAAAGGGATGTATCAACTCCCCCAAGCTTAGACCTCGCTTGTCCTCAAGCGAGAACCGAACTCGAAAAACATGTCCACATGCGTAGAGAGAGAGGTGTCGATAAAATCAAAATACGGACATATAAGCATCATGTAGATTATTATAACAGCAACAAAACTAAACATAAGACTTTTGTCATAGAACTTTTATCATAAACTTCTATCATATACTTCTCATGAATAAGTAACAATTCATCACACAATTGAAGTATAAAGAAAAAACTCTATTAAAAAAAACAAACTATGTTCTCAGTCAACTTTGCAACTACAATTTATCATCTTTTCAGGAAGGGTCACGTATCGGAGCCTTTAAGCAAGTCCACATACTCAACCATCATATAGTCTTCTATGATTGCTAACACTCACCGCGTATACATGAGCAAAACATTTCAACCGGACACAAAAAAAGATAGGGGTCTATAGTTTTGCCTTCCAACATATTCTCCTCAAGGGTGATGTCAACAATAATTATTCATGCTATCTATATTCAACTGGACATATGTGCCTAGATCTTTCCTCACCACATGATGCTTGCCAAAGGAGAAAAATAAAAAGGGATAGAAAGAAAACTATGACTCTTTGCATAAAAGTAAATACATGACAGTAAAATATAGGCCCTTCGCAGAGGGAAGCAGAGGTTGCCATGCCCTTATTTGTTTGTATGCTCAACCCCTTAATGCAAAAGAACGTCACGTTGCATTGCCCCTTGTGATGGCGACCTTTAGTATGTAGTCTGTCGCTTTTATTCTTCACCATCACAAGTTCGTGCAACGCTCAATTTTTTCTTACACAAAATGACCTCACACTTTTAGAAGCAATTTTAATTGCCCTTTTGCACCGATGATAACTTACTTGAGGGATCTTGCTCGATCCCTAGGTAGGTATGGTGGACACTTGAAAATAAGATTTGGGTTTAAGGTTTTTTGGATGCACAAGTAGTATCTCTACTTAGTGCGGAATTTTTGGCTAGCAAAGATACGGGGCAAGCACCACATGTTCAAGGATCGATGACAATATGACTTCTATGTGAATATAAACAAAGATAAACCATTAAGTTGTCTTCCTTGTCCAACGTCAACAATTTTGGCATATAATATTTTGATGAGGGCTCACAATCACAAAAAGATTTCTAGGATAGTATATTTATATGTGAATCTTCTCTTCCCTTATTAATTCTTTCATGAGTTGCATCATTGACTAATGCTATGTTTCTCAATCTCTAATAAAATTTTCTACTTATACTTTTCCTTATGTGGTGTCATCACCTACCATAGAATTAGTATATGATCCTTTTGATTTATTTCCTTTCTCTTTTCTTCCTTATTTCTTTTCTTTTATTTGCAACATGAAAGTAAAGAAAGCAAAAACTCAAACTAAACTTTATTATATAACTTGCACACGATTACAAGGATAGATCACTAAGCAAACTCTCAAAGAAGAAAGGATCGGACTAACTTTTATTCATCTAAAGAAAAAGATCAAACTGAAATAAGTAAAGGCAAAAAGATAGTGGGATGATACGATACCGGGGCACCTCCCCCAAACTTGGCAGAAGCCAAGGGGAGTGCCCATACCCGATACTCAGTTTTCCTTTGGTGGTGAAGAAGATGATGGTGATGAAGAAGAGATCTTGTCCTCGGATTTCCATGGCAGTGGTCCACCATCATAAGAGGAGGAGTGAGTCTCACGGGTCCTACAACTAGCAGCCAAACTCATACCTTTAAACCTTGCCTCATATTCAAATACTTGGTTTTGGAGATCATAGATCTGGCTTTGGAGGAAGTTGATTTGCTTGTTGAGGGTGAATATGATGTACTTCATGGGCTTTCCATCCACCTTGAGATCACGGAAAGTTTCGTGATCATAAGGTGATTGGCGTTGAGTCCACGCTCCACCATCCCCTTGCACCGTAAGACATCTTGTTCCATAGCTTCAAGCCTGGCCTCCACGGTTCCTATCCCTTTGGGGCCTTGCACATCGCGGATGTGGAGCAACCCCTAGTGCGTCTGGATGACCTGAGGGTGCTGCACCACCTCCTGCAGATATGGGTTGATGACGTTCTTGAAGAACTTGTCCTTAGAGGAACCGGAGGTGGCCATGGTAGATTGGATCTGACAGAAAATAACAAGGAAAAGAAGACAGAGGATTTCTCCGTGATACGGTGGTTAACAGGTTCAGGAAGTATATACATAATTTTTATCTTGGGGGACTAGCAAACTGTAGAAAAACGGAATCCGGAAGGTGTCCCAGGTGGGCACGACCCACCTGGGCACGCTAGGCAAGCCTGGCGCGCCCTGATGTCTTGTGCCCACCAAGGTATGCTTCCTGGAAGTTTCTTATTTTCCTAATTTTCTAAATATTCCAAAACTGATAAAAAATATTTTTGCGGATTTTTCGGAGTCCGTTTACTTACCGTATCACGTACCTCCTTATTTTCACGATTCTGGAGTGTTCCGGAAGGACTCTTTTATGTGTTCTTCCGGTGTCAAAGTTTGAATAATATTACATTCAACATTAATGGGTGTACCTGAGATATAATGTTTTATTCGTTGCCCATTAACAACCTTCGGGATAGTACCTTCGGCATTATTTATTTTGATGGCTCCAGACCGATAAACCTCCTCGATAACGTAGGGGCCTTCCCATTTTGAGAGGAGTTTTCATGCAAAGAATCTGAAATGAGAGTTGTACAAAAGAACATATTCTCCGACTTTAAACTCACGCTTTTGGATTCTTTTATCATGCCATCTTTTAACTTTTTATTTGAATAATTTTGCATTTTCATAAGCTTGGGTTCTCCATTCATCTAAAGAGCTAATATCAAATAACCTCTTTTCACCAGCAAGTTTGAAATCATAACTGAGCTCTTTGATGGCCCAATATGCTTTATGTTCTAACTCAAGAGGCAAATGACAAGCTTTTCCATAAACCATTTTATAAGGAGACATACCCATAGGATTTTTATATGCTGTTCTATAAGCCAAAAGTGCATCATCTAATTTCTTAGACCAATTCTTCCTAGACCTATTGACAGTCTTTTGCAAAATTAATTTTATTTCTATATTGGTAAGTTCAACTTGACCACTAGACTGATGATGATAAGGTGATGCAATTCTATGGTTAAGATCATACTTGGCAGGCATTTTAAGAAAAGCACCATGAATAAAGTGTGAACCACCATCAGTCATTAAATATCTAGGGACTCGAAACCTTGGGAAAATAACTTCCTGAAGCATTTTAATAGAGGTGTTGTGATCAGCACTACTGGTTGTAATAGCTTCTACCCATTTAGTAACATAATCAACAGCAACCAAAATACGTGTATACCCATTAGAGGAAGGAAAAGGTCCCATGTAATCAAATTCCCAAACATCAAATGGTTTAACAGCAAGTGAATAATTCATAGGCATTTCTTGACGCTTACCGATATTACATATTCTTTGACATTCGTCACAAGATAAGGCGAACTTACGGGCATCCTTGAATAGAGTAGGCCAATTAATAAAATCCAGATTGCAATACCTTGTGAGCAGTTCCATCTCCGGCATGATGTCCTCCATAAGCTTTGGAGTGACATTTCCGTAGGATTTGTCCCTGTTCATGCTCAGGTACACAACATCTAAGAATACCATCTACTCCTTTATAAACATGTGGGTCATCCGAAAAGTAATGTCTTAAATCATAGAAGATTTTTTTCTTTTTTTGGTATGTAAAGCTAGAAGGTAAATATTTAGCAACAATGTAATTAGCATCATCAGCAAACCAAGGAGTATTATGAGCAACATTTATTGCAGCTAACTGCTCATCAGGAAAACTATCATCAATAGGTAGTGGGTCATCAGGCACATTTTCAAGCCTAGACAAATTATTAGCTACGGGGTTCTCAGTTCCTTTTCAATCAATGATATGTAAATCAAATTCTTGTAACAAGAGAACCCACCGAATAAGTCTAGGTTTAGCATCTTTTCCATAAGATATTTAACAGTAGCATGGTCTGTGTGAACAATTACTTTAAAATCAACAATATAAGGTCTAAATTTATCTCAAGTAAACATCACTGCTAAGAATTATTTTTCAGTAGTAGCATAGTTTTGTTGAGCACTGTCTAGAGTTTTACTAGCATAATGAATAACATTCAGTTTCTTATCACCTCTTTGTCCTAGAACAACACCAACAGCATAATCACTAGCATCACACATAATTTCAAAAGGCAAGTTGCAATCAGGTGCTTGAACAATAGGTGCAGAAATTAAGGCTTTCTTGAGTGTTTCAAAAGCTTCTATAAAATCACCATCAAAAACAAAAGGGATATCCTTTTGCAAAAGATTCGTAAGAGGAATAGAAATTTTAGAAAAGTCTTTGATAAATCTCCTATAGAAACCAGCATGACCTAAGAAACTACAAATACCTTTTATATCTTTAGGACATGGCATTTTCTCAATTGCATCAACCTTAGCTTTGTCCACTTCAATACCTCTTTCAGAAATTTTGTGACCCAAGACAATGACTTCATTAACCATAAAGTGGCACTTCTCCCAATTCAAGACAAGATTTGTTTGTTCACATATCTGAAAAACTCGATCAAGATTGCTTAAACAATCATAAAAAGACTTCCCATAAACAGAGAAATCATCCATGAAAATCTCAACAATCTTTTCCCAAAAGTCAGAGAATATAGCAGTCATACATCTTTGAAAGGTAGCAGGTGCATTACATAAACCGAAAGGCGTACGTCTATAAGCATAGGTTCCAAAGGGACAAGTAAAAGTGGTCTTTTCTTGATCAGGTTGAGAAACGGGTATTTGTTAAAAACCAGAATATCCATCAAGGAAGAAAAAATGTGTGTGCTTAGATAATATTTCAAGCATTTGATCAATAGAAGGAAGAGGGTAATGATCTTTTCTAGTTGCTTTGTTTAATTTTCTAGAATCAATTACCATTCTATAGTCAATAACAATTCTTTGTGGAATAAGTTCATTCTTATCATTAGGAACAACAGTTATACCTCCCTTCTAAGGGACACAATGAACATGACTTACCCATCTACTATCAGCTATAGGATAGATTATACGTGCTTCCAGAAGTTTTAGGATTTCTGTTCTTACCACTTCCTTCATTTTTGGACTTAACCGACGTTGGTGATCAACAACAGGTTTAGCATCAAGTTCCATATTAATTTTGTGCTGGCATAGAGTGGGACTAATGCCCTTTAAATCATCCAGAGTATATCCAATAGCAGCTCGATGCTTCCTTAGAACTTTCAATAATCTTTCTTCTTCATGTTCTGAAAGGTTAGCACTAATAATAACATGATATATCTTCTTTTCATCAAGATAAGCATATTTCAGAGTGCCCGGCAATTGTTTTAATTCAAACACAGGATCACCTTTAGGTGGAGGAGGACCTCCCAGAGTTTTAATAGGCAAATTGTGTTTAAGTAGTGGACGTTGTTCAAAGAAAATCTTATCTATTTCATTTCTTTCATGCATATGTAAATCATTTTCATGGTCTAGCAAATATTGTTCTAAAGGATCAGTAGGTGGTACAGCAATAGAAGCAAGACCAATTAATTCATCATTACTAGGAAATTCTTTTTCATGAAGCTTTCTACTAAACATGGAAAAATTAAACTCATGAGACACATCACCAAAACAAACACCGACAGTTTGTTTCTCAGAATCTATCTTAGCATTAACGGTGTTCAAGAAAGGTCTACCAAAGATAATGGGACAAAGGTCATCTTGTGGGGAACTAAGAACAAGAAAATCAATAGGGTATTTTATTTTCCCACACAAGACTTCAACATCTCTAACAATCCCAATTGGTGATATAGTGTCTCTATTAGCAAGTTTAATAGTAACATCTATGTCTTCTATCTCTGCGGGTGCTATGTCATTCAAAATTTCTTGATATAAGGTGTAAGGAATAGCACCCACACTAGCACCTATGTCACATAAACCATGATAACAATGATCTCCTATTTTAACTGAGACAACGGGCATGCCAACAATAGGTCTATGTTTACCATTTTATCAGGTTTTGCAATTCTAGCAGCTTCTTCACAGAAGTAAATAACATGCCCATCCATATCTTCTTCCAAGAGATCTTTAACCATAGCAATACTAGGTTCTACTTTAATTTGTTCATTGGGTTTAGGTGTTCTAATATAGCTTTTGTTGACCACAGTTGAAACTTTAGCATGTTCCTTTATCCTAATAGGGAAAGGTGGTTTCTCAATATAAGCAGTGGGAACAACTGGATCAATATTGTAAAGTATAGGTTCTTCTTTAACTGGTACTAGTTCTTTGATTTCTTCTTTAATAGGTGGGTGATATTTAAACCACTTCTCTTTAGGGAGATCAACATGAGTACCAAATGATTCACAAAAGGAGGCTAGTATCTCAGAGTGAAGTCCATATTTGGTGCTAAACTTTTGAGCGGTATCCATAAAATATTTAACACAATCAAACTTAAGTTTAGTACCTGACTCTTTACCTTCGTCGAGTTCCCAATCTCCAGAGTTGAGTTTAATTCTATCCAAAAGATTCCACTGGAATTCAATAGTCTTCTTCATAAAGGAACCAGCACAAGAAGTATCAAGCATGGTTTGATCATTACGAGAAAGCCGAGCATAAAAGTTATGGATAGTAATTTATCTTCAGAGCTCATGATTGGGGCATGAATATAACATTGACTTCAGCCTCCCCCAAGCTAGTGCAATACTTTCTCCTTCACGAGGCCAAAAATTATATATATAATTCCGATCACGATGAACTAGATGCATAGGATAATTTTTTTGATGGAACTCCAATTTCAAACGATTCCAATTCCAAGATCCAATATCATCGCATAGCCTATACCATGCCAATGCTTTTCCCTCCAAAGATAAAGGGAAAATCTTTTTCATAACTTCATCTCCGGGTAAACCTGCAAGCTTGAACAATCCACAAATTTGTTCTACATATATCAAGTGCATATCAGGATGTTCGGTTCCATCTCCTGCATAAGGATTAGCTAGCAGTTGTTCTATCAAACCCAAAGGAATTTCATATTAAATATTTTCAGTAGGTTGAGGGGTAGCTAATTTTGGTTCCGGTCGAGGTGAAGATACCCCGAACAAACCCCTCAAAGGATTGTTTTCCATAGTAACAAGTGACAATAAATTTCAGCACACTATATAAATGTTTCCTTACCAAATTCCACTTAGAAAAGGCGCTTCGCCCCCCGGCTACGGCGCCAGACAATAGCCTTGATGACCCACAAGTATAGGGGATCAATTATAGCTCTATTCGATAAGTAAGAGTGTCGAACCCAACGAGGAGCAGAAGGAAATGACAAGTGGTTTTCAGCAAGGTAATGTCTGCAAGTGCTGAAATTGTAAGTAACCGAGTACTTTGATAGCAAGGTAATTGGTAACGAGCAAGTAATGATAGTAGTTACAGAAGTGCAGCAGGGTTGTCCAATCCTTTGGAGGCAAAGGACATGCCAAAATGGTCTTTTATGATAAGCAAAGCGTTCCTGAGGGTACACGGGATTTTTCATCAAGTCACTTTCATCAAGTTGGTTTAATTCGCGTTCGGTACTTTGATAATTTGATATGTGGGTCGACCGGTGCTTAGGTGTTGTTCTTACTTGAACAAACCTCCTAGTTATGATTAACCCTCTCGCAAGCATCTGCAACTACGAGAAAAGTATTAAGAATAAATTCTAACCATAGCATTAAACTTTTGGATCCAATCGATCCCTTACAAAATAGCGCATAAACTGGGGTTTAAGCTTCTGTCACTCTCGCAACCCATCATCTAATTGCTACTCCAGAATGCATTCCCTTAGGACCAAATATGGTGAAGTGTCATGTAGTCGATGTTCACATGACACCAATAAGGGAATCACAACATACATACTATCAAAATATCGAACACATATCAAGTTCACATGATTACTTGCAACATGATTTCTCCCGTGACCTCAAGATCAAAAGTAAATACTCACAAATAATAACCATGCTCAAGATCATAGGGGTATTAAATAGCATAATGGAACTGAACATATAATCTTCCACCAAATAAACCATATAGTAATCAACTACAAGATGTAATCAACACTACTAGTCACCCACAGGCACCAATCGATAGTTCCGGTAATAAGATTGAACACAAGAGATGAACTAGGGTTTGAGATGAGATGGTGATGTTGAACATGTTGATGGAGATTGTCCTCCCCAAGATGAGAGAGTTGTTGGTGATGATGATAACGATGATTTCCCCCTCCGGGAGGGAAGTTCCCTCGGCAGAATCGCTTTGCCAGAGGGCAAAAGTGCTCCTGCCCAAGTTCCGCCTCGAGACGGCGGCGCTCTGTCCCAAAAGTCCTCCCTTATTTTTTCTAGGTCAAAATGACCTATATACTAGAAGATGGGCATCGGAGGTGGGCCTAGGTGAGCACAACCCACGAGGGCGCGCCTGGGCTCCCTGGCGCGCCCAGGTGGGTTGTGCCCACCTGGTGGGCCCCCTCTGGTAGTTATTTGCTCCAATATTCCTCAAATATTCCATAAAAAATCTCCATGAAGTTTCAGCTTGTTTGGAGTTGTGCAGAATAGCTGCCCTGACGTAGCTTTTCTAGGTCCAGATTTCCAGCTGCCGGAATTCTCCCTCTTTGTGTATACCTTGCATATTATGAGAGAAAAAGAATTAAAATTACTCCAAAAAGAATTATTATGGATAAAAAATTATAAATAATAGTAAGAAAACATGATGCAAAATGGACGTATCAGTGGGCATCTCCGCACTTACTTTCACCGGTGAGATACGAATACAATTGTCTTTCATTCGGATCCAGTGGGTAGGTGCGGAGGCGGACAATGGCCGGAATTCCTGTTAGAGACACCTTTGCCTCTTCGTCGAGCAGGACTCACTGGTAACAAGGTGCTATACAAATAGTTTTTAACCCCTTTCCGCGATGGCATTTGGAACCGTCGCCTAGTGAGTGACTGCGATAGGGGGGTCTTTCCCACATGACCCAGAAACCGTCGGGGATATGCCCTCCTGGCACACACGCTCGACAAAATGAGGTCGTGTGCGACCGGCCAGTGATCAAATAGGGATATACATACAGCAGTGCTAAAAAAATAAAATTATACATGCAAAATCATTTCCGGTCATAAGTACATCCCACACAGTCAGTCCCCGCTAAACGTTTCCTTTCGTATATACATCCCACACAGTCGCTTCAAGGAAAACGTTTCCGTTCGCAGGTACATCACACACAATTTTCCCCATTAAATCATTTGTGATAGCATTGCCATTGCACACGATATTAACAATTTTATCATTTGCGTTATTGAATGCATCACACACGGTGCATAGAAGAAACTGTGTGGCAAAGGCTGTCCATCACACACAGTTTTTATGTGGTAAACATTTGGGAAAGGCGGCCTAATGCAGACGTTTTTCAAGAGGATGTCGTGTGTGATTGTTCATTGATCCAACACGGTTGATTCCTAGAAATTGTGTGCGTTGCCTGAGGTCATCGCCCACGGTGTGTTCTCAATAACCGTTTGCAAGAGAAAAACCCAATAGTAGGCTAATTGGCCATTAGTAGGCTAATTGCCCTATTATTAATAATCCATTTATTAATCTAATTGACATTTCATATTAAGCGCACAATATATTTCATTTCCATATTAAGGAAGCAGGATTTCATAATTGAAATACATTACATAGCTTCAGCACTCAGCTACCCCATTACACAACTGCACCAGCACCAAGTTTCACATGCAACATCTAGAACCTATCGAAATTAGCATCATAGACGGTAGATAGAAAGATGCATCTCATCTGGAAAACTGCTGAAGCGGAAGGCGAATATTGAACCTTCATTGATGTTGAAGGTCTTTGCAATTTTAGGCCAGTGCCTGTGGATGATTGACCGTCCATCCTTCGTCCTCTTCAGGAACACTTCAAAATTGAACCATGGGTGTTGTATGAAAACCTTCCTCGCCTCCTAACCATAGAGTTGGTTTGAGAGGTAATCATAAGTGAACTGCTATGGAAAGGCCTGAAAACAAGGATCTGCATAAATATCTTCTCTATATTGAAAATAGGGCAAAGGAATAAAAAAAGGCAAGGTATAATAGTTAGTACCATCTTGTAATGAACTGATGTCTTCTTCATTGTGCAGACAAAGATCTTGTTGTTTTCCGTCGCTAATTTCTTTATCCTAACAATCTTTCTGACTTTCTTGACTTGATTGATATTCATGGACAACTCATTTCCCCATATGCAAAAAGGGTCGAACAGTGGGTCAAAACCTCTGACAACAGGACCTACATGTGCAAGACCATATTGTTAAAAACCTAAATATTCAAATGGTTCTTGCACAATAATGTGCTATTAGACAACGAACCATGCATGTGCTAACCTTGATTGTAAACCTCTGTGCTTCCCATTGTTTCCCTGCAACACATATAAGGTAGTTAGTCATCAGGTTAAGTGAGGTTTCGCATGCTATTAGTAAAATATGTTGATGAAAAATAAGCACATTGCAGATTCATGAGATTAATTCAAGCCACATGGAAAACCCATTTATCCGAACCAAGCATGATTAAGAACTAGGAAATATAGCACTTGTATATGTTTCTCATGTATTAATTAAGTGCAGCCAAATTCAATTTATGCCTCACATGCACAATACAAAATTCTATCCACGACAATTGGACACCGCATTGTAGAATTGAACCAGGAAGTTAACTAAACACCACAACAAATGAACCAAACATTAACTGAGCACCACATTGCACAATATAACATACTCCTAATAGAAGATCAGACAGTTAACCAAACCAAGCATGCTTAACAACTTGGAAATATAGCAATTGTATTTGTTTCTCATGTATTTGGTACAGCCAAATTCGATTCACTTCTCACATGGTATACAATAATAGAATGCACCCACAACTATTGAACATCGCATTGCATAATTGAACCAAACTGTTAACTAAACACCACAACAAATGAACCAAACGTTAACTAAGCACCACATTGCACAATGTATAACATACTAGAAGATCAGACAGTTAACCAAACCAAGCATGCTTGACAACTTGAGCAATTGTATTTGTTTCTCATGTATTTTGTAAAGATAAATGCGATTTATTTCTCACATGGAAGACAATACAAAATTGTAGCCTGAAGAATTAAACATCACATTTGCAGAATTTGAACCAAATAGTTAACTGAAGACGACAACTAATTAACCAAACAATTAATAAGTGAGCACCACATTGCATGACATATAGAACATATACACTAGAGCAACAAAATGCATGGTAAAATTAGATAGCACAATTCACTAGAATTTTTTAAGAAAATGTAGGAGCAGCACACGCCACGGGTAAACCGAGCATGCTTAACCGGCGTAGCTAGCAAATGGCAAGGTGCTCCTCCAATATCTGGGGGTCGGCTCTAATGGAAGCCATCGCGACCTCATCCACGCGTGCGGCCGTGATTTGCTTCTTCGCTGCCAAATGCTCCTTGAGCTCCTGCCTATATATACTGCGTTCACCATGGCTTAGGAAGACGCTTATTTGGTGGAGGGGTCGGTGATTTGGGTGGAAGGTGTCGCGCCGGCGGTCGGGGCATGTGGGATGTGGAAGGAGGAGGAGGATGGCGGTTGGGTGTGGTTTACCTGCCTGGATAGACGAGGCCAAGCAGCGTGAAGGAGGGTCGCCGATGAGGAGGCGATGCTGCAAGCAAGGAGTGAAGGTTTCAAATTGGAAAGGAAGGTGAAAATAGGGGAAATATGGCTTTTGGTAAGGGGGAGGGGCGGGGAGGTAGATATTTCTGCGGAAGCCAAAAAATTTTAATCGGTTCAGTGAAAAAATTGGCGCGCAAAGTGTCATCAGACATGGTCCCTGATTCAGAACTGTGTACGATATGTGAACATCACAAACGAGTCAGATAGCTTAACCCGTATGTAATGACTTTGAACGTAAAAAAAATTGTGTCGAATTTCCCTGGTTTCAGTGGTCATCCACGTCATTGCATAATTTGGGTACACGAAGGAGACTACATCACACCCACACTTCTTAATCGAGCAAGTTCAGCAATTAAATAGAGCTAGCTGACCTTAACATCATTCTAAAAAAGTAAAGACCGATGCTCTTAATTAAACAAAATAAAGAGTACTACTACGGCTAGTGCTCGTCGATATCCGCCGCCTCCTCCATGTCCAGCTCGCGCCCGACGGTCTCCTGGGAAGGGGCTCCATGGCATCCATCGCACCATACTCGGCAAGCATCTCGCCATCCACGTCTCCCATCTGTTTGGAAAAGGCCTCCATGAGCTGGGCATGGGCGGCCGCGATCTAGGCTTGGACGGGCTCCGTCGTGGAAAGGTATGCGGAGTAGGAATGGACGGCTGCTCGAACGATCTCGGCGATTGCCAACTCTTCGGCTGCGGGCTGCCGACCGTCGTCGGAGAATGTTCGTTCGATTTGTGTGGTGACCACCACAAGCTGGGCGTGGGCGGCCTCGACATGGTCGTGGGCAGCCTCCATCAGGGCTAAGGCCACCGCTGCGGAATAGACAGTTGTTATGCCACTCTCGCCAGTTGCTATCCCCGATGTAGATGTTGCTGCCGCCACCTGAGAAGCAACAGCGGCCGTTTGGGCTGCCTTGGCCGCACGGTCACAGATTTCGGCTGCGCTCATGCACCTTGTTAGAATGCGCATGGCGGCTGTGGCCGCACTATCACCGGAGTGGGCCGCCGAAGTTGCCCTCACGATGCGGGTCGACGTCCCCATCGTTCACCGGTGAGGATTGAACCATGAAATGATATTTGCGGAGCGAGCTAGTGTGCTTGACACGCCGGCTGTGGACTATAGCCGACGCACCTTCTCGCGTAATCCATAGGCTTACTATAGACCAATGGTGCTCCAAGATATTTTGTACTGCATCTCAAATGGTTGGTGATAATAAATTGTGTGCGATCTACTTGATTTTTCATCTTGATTGGAATTACATAATGGGTTCACAGCGGCAATGGAGGGTGTTTGTATTGCTAGAACTTTCATCTGCAGTGAACATGCAACTATATGTTTGTCGTAAAAAAATGGAAATTCAGGGTTCGTTTGGACATTTTATACATTAAATTGGTTTTCTAGCCATTTCAGGTGCACAATTAAAAATTAAACTAGATGCACATGCTCCGGTGCACCAACATGGGTTGTAAAATCATACATGTGTCCATGGGTTTATGCTTATGTCCCATGCAAGAAATGGGGATGAATTCGGAACACCAGGGCACCGTGGCTCTTCGGCAAACGTTGAGGTACTTGCTTTTGTAATTCTAGTAAATCCAAAACCCGTCTAAAATTCATGAACCTTGGAATGCTATGATGGAATGGCATCAACATGCAGGGGTAAAAAATATTGTCCCATTTTGGGGGAGGTTATGGTATAAGCTTCTCACAAACCAAAGCTTCTCACAAGAAGCCTCATGGTTCCGTTAGGGAAACATGTCACCTTTGTGGACAAAACGATATTCGTCGCCTCTTCTTGCTTTCATTTTTTTCCTGGTGTCAACATAGAACAACGGGAGTGTCATGTTAAATTTTCAAATTTTTTGGGGATCGTTTGGACATTTTTATATGTTAACTGAGTTTTCTAGGCATTTATGTGCATAATTCAAAATTGAACTACATGCACGTGCTCTAGTGCATAAAAATGGGTTGCAAGCAAATGTGTGTCTTTGGTTGCGAGCTTAGGTCACATGTAAGAAATGAGAATGTTTGTCAAGCACCTTGACACTATCGCTCGACCGCTAACATTGAGATACATGGTTTTAAAATTATAGTAAATCGAAAACTCGTCTGAAATTCATGAAGCTTGACATCATATCATGGAACGGCATCGACATGCCGTGATAAAAATATTGTCCCATTTGGGGCAGGTTTGTGTATAAGCTTCTCGCAAACGAGAGCTTCTCTCATAACAAGCCTGATGGTTTCGGTAGGGAACGTGCCACCTTGGGGGACGAAACGATATATGTTGCTTCTTCTTACTTTCAAATTTTTTCTCATGTCAACATAGAACAACATGACTGTTGTGTCAATTTTTGGGATTTTTCGGGGTTCGCTCGGACATTGTTATACATTAACTGAGTTTTCCATGTATTTATATGGATAATTCAAATTTGAACTACATGCACACGCTCCAGTGCATATAAATGGGTTCAAAATTGAAATGTGTGTCCTTGGTTGCAAGTTTAAGTCCCATGCAAGAAATGAGAATGAATGTGAAACACCTTTCCAACATCACTCGGTCGCTAACATTGAGAAACATGGTTTTTAAATTCTACTAAATCGAAAACACATCTGAAATTTATGAAATTGACATGCTAGCATGGAACGGCATCAACATGCCGTGGTAAAAATATTGTCCCATTTGGGGCAGGTTGGGGTATATAAGCTTCTCACAAAACATAGCTTCTCACAACAAGCCTCATGGTTACGGTAGGGAACATTTCACCTTTCTGGATGTAACAATATCGTTGCCTCTTCTTGATTTCAATTTTCTTTCTAGTGTCAACATAGAACAACATCAGTGTTGTGTTAATTTTAGGAATTTTTTAGGGTTCGTTTGGACATTTTTATACATTAACTGAGTTTTCAATGCATTTACATGCATAATTCAAATTTGAACTACAGGCACATGCTCTAATGCAAATAAATTGGTTGAAAATTCAAATATGTGTCCTAGGTTGCATGCTTAGGTCCCATGCAAGAAATGGGAATGAATGTCAAACACCCTGCCACCTTCACTCGGCAGCAAACATTGAGATACATGGTTTTTAAATTCTATTTAATCCAAAACTTGTCTGAAGTTCATGAAACTTGACATGCTATCATGGAGTGGCATGAAACATGCTATGCTAAATTTTTTGTTCCATTTGGGGTAGGTTTGGGTATAAGGTTCTCACAAACCAGAGCTTCTCACAACAAGCCTGATGGTTTCGGTAGGGAACGTGCCACCCTTGTGGACGAAACGATATCCGTTGCCTCTTCTTGCTTTCAAAAATTTTCTAGTGTCAATATAGAACGATAGGAGTGTTGTACCAATTTTTGTAATTTTTTGGGGTTCGCTTGGGCATTTTTATACATCAACTGGGTTTTCTAGGCATTTTATGTCCATAATTCAAATTTGAACTACATGCACATGCTCCAATGTAGAAAAATGGGTTGACATATGAAATCTGTGTCCTTGGGTGCATGCTTAGGTCCCATGCAAGAAACATGAATGAATTTCAAACACCAGGGCACTGTTGATTGCCGGCAAAAGATTGAGATACTTTGTTTTTAAATTCTGGTAAATCCAAAACGGGTGTGCAATTCAGGAAACTTGGCATGCTATCATGGAATGGAACCCGACATGTTGTGGTATTTTTCATGTCCATTTTGAGAGAAGGCGCACTCGAATAACAGCCAACAAAAGCATTTTGAAAAAATAGCCGCCACTTTAATATCTCAAACATTTGTATAATTTAAATCGTGTGCGTTCTCTTAACCATTCACATGATGCCATGTGTCTTGGTTTTAATGGCTATAGGAGGTCCCGCATGGATAGCTGCTTGACTGAACAAGAGGCATGAGTGCAGTCCGGTGCATTGGCTGGCCGAGAGGCGTGCAAGCTGTCCTCCAACACGCAGGCTCACCGAGAAGCGTGCAAGCTATACGCTGCGCAGGCTCACTGGGAAGCGATCCCTTTGACTTCCATGGCCACCCGCCTTTCTCGCGTCCTTTCCATTAATGGCGCCCGAGCCGCTGTTTAATAAGGGCGGCCTTACTGTTTTCCCTCCATTCCCCTTCCTCCCGCAGACCTCCACCAACGTCATGGCGCAGAAGGATCATCTGCCACTAGTCTTCAAGTTTGGTGAAGTCGACTCCGAGCCGGAGGAGAAAGAAAATAAGGAGGAATGGGGCCTCATGGACATGGCCCTGAATGAGCTGGCCGCGGCGGTTGCTACCCCTGCGCCCGTCCCAGCTCCCATCCCCCGCCCGCACCAGCTACTATCGCCGTAGCATTCACAGGATGGTCGCCGAGCACTATCGCAGAGCTGGAGGCCACGGGCGTCAGTGAGGTCTCTGTGGACCCACGCGAGCTCGTCTACATGCCAGCGCCAGCGCCCGTGACCGTGCGCGCCCCTCCACCCACCGCGGCGCTGGTCCCCATGCGTTTGCCTGCACCCGCCGTGCCCGTGCGCACGCCCCCCTCAGCGGCATGGGACGCCGCTGTCGGCCGCTACCTCGCAACGCAGCCAGTTGCCATCTTCCCGCGCCCCGCTCGTCGATCGCGCGACGACATGATGTGTGATTTCCAAGTGAAGAACATTCTGTGTTGCCTTGTATACTTCAACAATGGCATCCCGAAGGACGACAACGGCAATGCCAGCGCGGCGCACCGCCTCGCCACCGCCGGAAATAGTTTTTTGTTTTAATACTGTATCTCGATCATATGAATATAAATTCGCAGTGTGACTGAATGAAAGATATGGTTTGAACAAACTTGCATTTCTCTCTCTTAATGTACAGACTTATCAAATGATTTTCTTTTGAAACAAACGTCAATGGTTTTCAAATAGAAAACACTCATCACAAACGTTTTAGTTAGAACACCCGTGTGCAAAGTAAGAGCTATGGTCTTCCCCCGTAAGTCAAAGGAAAATTCGCAGCGCAGGATTTGTGCATCTCTTCGACGTAAAAGCTTCAGATAGAATACGGTATGCAAAGCCAGACTTCGGCGCTATGCCAAGCGAAAATGTGCCAAGCAGGATTTGTACATCCCTTCAACGCAAACGGTTGTTTTGGATGACCCGTGTGCAACCACGTACAGAAAATTTGGTAAGATTTGCATCTGTCATATTGGGTATATTGCCATTTGTCAAACTGGAAAGATTGACATTTGTTGATCTAGTAACATTGCTATTTGTCAACCTTGTAACACTGCGATTTGTCAAAATATGCAGCTGAAAATCACTAGCACTATCTAATTTTTGCAATTAAAATTCAGTAATTAAGCATAGATTTCATTCATAGATTAAGCAGTCGTTCTTTATAAAAATAGTTCAACTCGACAGCTGAACCGACCAAAAATTTCCCCAATTGTGACCAACCACGTACTGAAATAGCTAGTTCAAGTCTATATACTAGCTAATTTTAAGTACGTTGTATAGTTTCACCACATCTATAGTCAGATGAACTGAACAAAATAGCCCCTACGGAGGGGCTTTGTACTACTTCTGGCATTCTCTCCTCTGCCGAGCGCACTCGATAAGAGGCAGAGGAGGAGGAGCCTACCGACGAGCTGGACAACTACAATACGGTTCCTGGCGCTTCTGCACCTTCAGCGACGCTCACCTCGAACGCCCTCTGCCGCTCTAGACGACCCCTCTCGAAGCGGTGGTTCTCCTCATAGATTCGTGATTCCTCGTCTCTGCGGCGACGTGTGATGCGGCCACGGCGGCGGTAAGGCTCTTTGCATGCTCGACGAAGCGCTCCTCCTCCTCCCGCAGGAACTCGGTGTAGCGCGCAAGGTCGCTGACGCACGTGCGGGCCTCCACCTCCGCCACCCGCCTTCGGGTGGCAGTGGCCGAGCGGGTGATTACCCCGGCGGCCGGCAGTGGGCTAGCGGCCACGGCGGCCGACGATGGGGTGGCGGCCACGACCACCACCTCCTGCCTTTGGGCCGCGGCAGCGGAGCGGGTATGGCCACGGTGACTGGCAGTGGGGTGGCGGCCACGACGGCCACCTCCCGCCTTCGGGCCGTGGCGCCGGAGCGGGCAATCCCCCTGACTTTCGACGGAGGTGTGGCGGCCACGGCGGAAAACAGTGGGGTGGCGGCCACAGCAGACGACAACAGCTACCGACGGCCAGCGGCAGTGGAGCGTGTGGTGGGTGTTCCGCACACACGCAACAGGGACGCCACGCGCACTACACTACGCCGGGGACTGCGCCGCCGCCGTGGTGTAGCATGCCAGCTGGAGCTGTCCTTTGATGAGGGCGGAGTGGCTGAGCGATGATGACGGACCGGTGCCATTGACGATTGTGGGAGAAGCAGACGAGATAAGCTACAGGGAGGGAGGGGAAAATGCGACGCATGACTCGCCGGCTGTGAGGCTTTATATTGCAGGCCGATAAGCATTGGGATTTTGGGGGATTTCACCGAGTCGGACGGGAAGCTTGCGTGGGAACCTGCGAGGTTGCGCGGGAACGAGCTCACCAACGATTCATTGGCGCCACTTTGAGCCACTGTTTGGCCAAAAGAACCCCCTCCCTCCCCCCGCGCGCTGCACAAGCTTGCGCTGTATGGCGTCTGCAGCAGCGGGGTGACAAGACGTGCGAGAGGAGGACGAAAGGCGACGTACACGTATGGTTAACAAAAAAAGTTTGCGATTTAATTACCTACTATACCCTTGCCCTAGTTTATAAGTAGGATTTAAGTAATAAAATATGAATGCATGTTGCCAAGGATTATATCATTGGATTCGTATTTGAACATAGTTTCCAATTATATTTTTTTTATAACATGCATTAACATTTTGTTGGCTAAATTTAAGGGCAAAGTGTGGCATAGAATATAAAAGGGGATAATAGACCAAGAAGCAGGTGCACACGGCCGCTCTCTACGCTGCGACGCAACTGTCGGCCGGCTTCTAGGCGACCATTTCCTGCGTGTTCAACTGCACTATGCGCGTGGTTGCTTGTGGTTGAGGCGGCCACGGCGCGCTCTGCTTGTGTCCCGCCATGCGCGCTCTGCTCTCAAGTCCCTCCGAGCGCTTTGCCCTCGTCCCTCCACGCGCGCTGCCAGTGTTTGGGGCCGGCGCACGATCACACACGTTCATGTGCATATTGTTGCGTCGGGCGCGACGTGACGATACAGTTACGCATTGGAAAAACTGCCATCCGGACGCGCCGAGAATCCAGGCCGCCCAGCCCCCATTTATTCCTGCGGCCATTTACCTTCATCTCTTGCGTCACATGACACAATAAGCACACCCATGACGACACATACAGAGAGGATATCCAGCGGTTCCAATGGCGCTCCCCGTGGCTCCAATGGCGCTCCCAGCGGCCGACAACGACAACGGCGGGTAGTTCATCACGCATCATGTAGTGGACACCCACATGAGGTGGAAGGCCCTCTCGGTGGGGTACACGAATAATCCGGTCTTGGTGGAGAGCTCCATCCAAACTATGGAGCAGTTGCTTGCCAAGCACAAGTACCAAGTGTTCAGCTTCGACCTCGAGTACACCATCGGTCGTGCCGGGCACAATCAAAAGGTTGCCATCGCCCAGTTGTGTGTGCGACATGACGTCCTCGTCTACCACTACAACCTGGCCACAAGGCCTTGCGAGCGTTTCTCCAGGTTTATCAACAGCTTCGACTAGACTTTCGCTACGGTGGACACCACCAACGATCTAAAAGCGCTCAAGGTTTCGTGCTTGAAATGCTAGAATCTTGTCAACATCTAGGACCACTACAAGGTCTGGGGCAGCGACCACAACAAACAAAACTCCCTGGTTGACCTCACCTCATCCATCATCGACCCGTACTACATGAAGAAGATGGATGAGAGCACGAAGGACAAGAACACCTGGCACAATGTCTGGCATGAGAGACTGGATGAACAACACGTCAAGTACATGGCCAAGGATGTGTACACAAGCTACGAGATATACATGCGGATCGTTGACATGAGGAAGTATCTTCTTCCTACCCCAGACGAGGGATCGAGACACAGAGCATTGGCGGGAGCGTCACAAAAAGTAGATGACTAGACGATCGTTTCTCCTAGTTTAGAATGCATGCAATTGTTTAATTGCGGTGTGTGTGAATGATCTGTATAGTCACTTATGTAATTGGATGTTTATTTTAGTTATATATATATATATATGTTATTCTTCTGTAGACAGAGCAAATCACACGGCTTATTCGCAGCAATCAGTTGTGTTATTATTGGTCTTCGCACACATTTTTGATTACCACTACTACAGGATACTGCTAACACGACACTACGATCAGAGACCCTTTGCCGAAACTGTGTGCGATGCAATAATCGCAAACGGTGGTGTAAAAAACCGTCAAAAAAGGTGCAAAACATTTGCAATGGCGGAGCCATCAAACACGGTTCAGATTTTAGTTGCATGTGCGATGCAGGGCACACGGTTAATCCATTCAAACTGTTTGCGATGAGGCAGAACAACAGAAACAGGTAGCCATATCAATGTGTGTGCGATGCAGGACACACAGTTAATCTATTCGAACTGTTTGCAATGAGGTAGAACAACGGAAATGGGCAGCCATATCAATGTGTGTGTGATATACGTCATACAGTTCACTCTGACGAACTATTTTCGATTAGGGAACACAACAGAAACGGTTCAACTTAACAAGATGTGTGTGATATGCGGCATCTAGTTCACATGGATGAACTGTTTGCGATGAGCCAAAAGAACACAAACGAGTCGTGTAAACAAGATATGTGTGATACGTGGCAAACAGCCGACTCGGATGAACTGTTTGCGATGAGAAATTACAACACAGATGGTCAATTGTTAGTTCGTGTGTGATTTTGTGTGTACAAAAAACTTTGAAAAATGCAAACTAGTTGCTTGCTGTGGCTAGGAGTATCGCACACGATGCATCTGCGAGTACTCGTGTGCGATGATTAGTATGTTACACATACGTTTCCTTATGTTAACATGTGTGTGAATTTGCAATATGGACAGTTAATATGCAAATGCCTTCTGGACATCGGGCACACGCTTAAACTCAATGAACTATGTAAGATACTAATACTTTCCATGAAAATTTATGAACTTGGGTAACAACATTTGAGTAACATATATATAGTGGTTACACTATTCGAGAAAAGGAGGATCTTCATAACACGGTTTTGACAACCATATGGTCCATATCTACATACTTCACATATTAACAACTATCACATTTTAAGAGGCTAAGGGCCAACAACCATATGGTCCATATCTACATACTTAACATATATAGTAACAACTAGCACATTTTAAGAGGTTGAGGGCCAACAACCACAACTATCCACTGGAAGCACCTTGATCACGCCAACTCGGCATCTCGTGAATGAAAAGGAAGAACCCTCCTATGCCTTGGTAGAGCATGCGTAGAACAATGTCTCCAATTTTCCAATATGGCTGCATTGCCACGAGAAGCGAGAACTTGTTAATTTGAATGGTTCCATTTCTGCGGGAAATGTAGTACCTTGCAATCACTTTGGCGTTATTAGCAGGCACAAGTGTAATTGGACTACGCCGGGAAATCGATCTAGGAACTGCTACATGGGGCTATTTCTGTAACATATCGTTGAAGATATATAGAGTTTATGAGCATCAACATTGAAATAAGACCTTTTACTAGCGTTTTGGGCACACAATTGGTCTTGTTCACTGTGTGCACCATAGGTCCAATTAATCCCATCCAAAATCAAGCGTTTATACGCTGTGCTATCTCTGTCAGATTATCAGCAAATTTTATGACATGCTTCAAGTCCTTCCAGTGAAATTTGGTACGCTTAGTAACATACAGATCATTCACTATGCATCCAACATATCTTGCTTAAAAGGTGGAATGGTATTATTTATTCAAAACATGGCAGAAGAATATATAGTGCGCATAAATTGGTAAATATAATTTTTTACTGCCTAGGAACGGAGTCAGAATATGAAATCACAATTGGTTGCTTAAATAGTGATCAATTAGTCAGAACAAATACCCCGATTTTTCTAAGTAATATGAAGGCATGGAGAAAGTTGAAAGGACACTAACCTCGATCAGACTTTGATCGGCTGATGACATTGGGGAAGTAAACATCCATGTTAATTAGACCAGGCTGCGGTGCACGCACTAGAATTTTATTGCCAGCTTTCAGTTCATAACACTTAGACATTTTTATCCAAAGGTCCGCATTAAAATAGGAGTGACCATCTTTATAAGTTTTACGCTAACCATGATTGTAAATCCATGCTGCGTTGTCAATATGACATCCTGGGAGTCATCAACAAAGTAAAGCCCAAGATTTCCTTCTACTCCTGTTCTTGCAAAGCAAGGGATGTACTGCTTGAAATGAAAATTAAGATCATAAATTAGATATGTTGAAATAACAGAGCAAGATGCAAATATGGGAGTACCTGATAGAACAGATCAATATATAGATGAAAGCAAAGTACAAAAATATAGAATTAAAAATAGATAATGTAACAAAGATTTGATGCAAATATATAGATAATATAGCAACAGACGGTATATGTTCACAAATTTAGGCCATGCCGACCGTGGTAGGTTGAGATTGGACATATCGAGCGCTCCCTGAAGTCATCCAGAATGGTGAGATAGAACTTCGTTTCCGACTGGCCACGACCACAGTTGCTTGATTTGTGCTTGCACTGTGGACACATGAATGAACACCCATGAATCAGCTAGAACAAAAATGATTCCACGGCGATTTCTGCCGGTTGATTAACAGCGATGGGCGGACTGCGATAAGAGATGAGTGAATATTTCGCTAAGTTGATTACCTTCTCCATGAGAAAAATCCCCGGCCCACTCCCACAGAAAACCCCAGTCGACCAGAGTCTAGAATGTCGGTGCAGATAGGCGGCGTAAAGCGGTAGGGGCGAAATCCCATGCCGTTTGGAGCGCGACCTACGCCCGCCGTCAACAACCGTCGAGCTTAGGGTGCAGAGTGGCGGAAGAGTCCGCAGCCAGTGAGTGGGGACGAAGTGGGCGAGGATTTTCTTTTTCATTTTGCATGTGTGAGTGAACACACACGGTTCACAGAGGCGACGGAGATGAATCGTGTGCGATAGTAAATCACCGAGATTGAATGGGAATCCAAATTTCCTTTGTCCTTCATCCATGAGTTTTTTCTAAAATGAGAATAAACCCTGCTAATGACTATGTTCAAATTTCACACTTCTCGGGGTTCATTTACAATATTTGGGGGATTATGTGCATTTTGTAGGCATTAATGCACATAATTCAAATTCAAACAATTGGTGCTTCAAAAGGTGCACAAGAACGGTCTGGAAAAACCATACTCGTGGTATTTAGTAATTTCTCAAGCCTTTTACAAGGAATGGGCAGAGATTTCAATGGAATGCGTGGCAATAGTCAACCACAAATGCGTCATTTACTGGGTTATCAACTATAGAACAATGAAATACGTGCTTGAAAAACATGACGCCTGGCATAGTGCCATGGTATGGCCTCACGGTGCCCTGGTTAAAAGCTGAGAAGGTTTGATTTATGTCGTCATGCACGCCCTTCATAAATCAAACCATCACCAAGGAAGTTCAATGCTTTCGAGAGGGAAATCACCAAGATTGAAGGGGATTCCAAATTTCCGTCCTAGTTTGTCATTCAGTTTTTTCCAACGATCAACATACCGCCTCAAATGCAACGTGTTCACATTTGACATTTTTCCGTACTCATTTACCATATTTAGGGGATTATGTGCATTTCCTAGGCATTAGTTATGCACATAATTCAAATTCGAACAATCGGTGCATGAAAAGTTGCACAAGAACGGTCTGGAAAAACCATGCTCGTGCTATTTAGTACATTCTCATGCCTTTTACAAGGAATGGGCATATATTTCATGGAAATGTGTGGCAATAGTCAACCATGAACGCGTTGTTTACTGGGTTAACAACTATACAAATATGAAATACATGCTTGGAAAACATGACGCCTGGTGTGGTGCCATGGTATGGCCTCACCGTGCCCTGGTAAAAATGTCGTCATGCATGCCTTTCATAAATCGAACCATCACCGAGGAAGTTTCATGGGTTCGAGGGGGAAATCACCAAGATTGAAGGGGAATCCAAATTTCCTGTTTCCTTTGTCCACGAGTTTCTTTCTATGATGAACATACAACCTGCAAATCACCATGTTCAAAGTTGGCACTTTTCCTAGTTCATTTGCCATATTTAGGGGATTATGTGCATTTCCTAGGCATTAATGCACATAATTCAAGTTCAAACAATCCGTGCATGAAATGGTGCACAAGAACGACCTGGAAAACCATGCTCGTGCCATTTCGTAAATTCTCATGCCTTTTACAAGGAATGGACGGATATTTCGATGAAATGTGTGGCAATAGTCAACCACAAATGTTTACTTGTTGGGTTTTCAACTATAGAAAAAATGAAATAGCTCGAAAATCATGATGCATGGCATGGTGCCATGGTATGACCTCACCATGCCCTGGTATAAATTTGAGAAGGTTTGGCTTATGTTGTCATGCACGCCCTTCATAAATCGAAGGGGAATCCAAATTTTCGTCCTAGTTTGTCATTCAGTTTTTTTCCAACGATCAACATACCGCCTCAAATGCAACGTGTTCAAATTTGAAAATTTTTCGGGCTCATTTACCATATTTATGGGAATATGTGCATTTTCTAGGCATTAATGGACATAATTCAAATTCGAACAATCGGTGCATGAAAAGGTGCACAAGAACGGTCTGGAAAACCATGCTCTTGTTATTTAGTACATTCTCATGCCTTTTACAAGGAATGGGCAGATATTTCAAGGAAATGTGTGGCAATAGTCAACCATAAACGCGTCATTTATTGGGTTAACAACTATAAAAAAAATGAAACACACGGTTGGAAAACATGACGCCTGGCGTGGTGCCATGGTATGGCCTCACCAAGCCCTGGTAAAAATTGGAGAATGTTTTCCTTATGTCGTGATGCACGCCTTTCATAAATCGAACCATCACCGATGAAGTTTCATGGTTTCGAGGGGGAAATCACCAAGATTGAAGGGGGGTCCAAATTTCCTTTGTCCTTTGTCCACGAGTTTTTTTCTACGATGAACATACAACCCGCAAATCACCGTGTTCAAATTTTGCACTTTTCTAGGTTCATTTGCCATATTTAGGGGATTATGTGCATTTCCTAGGCATTAATGCACATAATTCAAGTTCAAACAATCGGTGCATGAAAGGGTGCACAAGAACAGCCTGGAAAACCATGCTCGTGCCATTTAGTAAATTCTCATGCCTTTTACAAGGAAGGCACAAATATTTCGATGAAATGTGTGGCAATATTCAACCAAAAATGTTTGTTTATTGGGTTCTCAACTATAGAAAAATGAAATAAATGCTTGAAAAACATGACGCCTGGCATGGTGTGCCATGGTATGACCTCACCATGCCCTGGTAAAAATTTGAGAAGCTTTGGCTTATGTCGTCATGCACGCCCTTCATAAATCAGACCATCACCAAAGATGTTCCATGCTTTCGAGAGGGACGTCACCAAGATTGAAGGGGATCCAAATTTTCTTCGTTCTTTGCCCTGGAGTTTTTTTTCTACGACGAACATACACCCTCCAAATCACCGTGTTCAAATTTGGCATTTTCCGGGCTCATTTATCATATTTAGGGGATTATGTGCATTTTCTAGGCATTTAGCGCATATAAATCCAATCCAGCTACAGGTGCACGGGTGTGATGTGAGGGACGTGGATTGGCGTTCGATCGCGGCGCATCGTACAGTGCACACACGCGATTCACCTGGCTGGGGTTCCGGCCAATCATAACGCAACACACAATAGGCTCAGCACACACTGTTTCCGGAAGCAACGGAGATGAACTGTGTGCGATAATGAACGAGCAAAATTGTAAGGGAAGCCGAATTTCTATTGTCGTTTGTCGTTGAGCTCTTGAATACCACCGCACTGTACGGTTGCCCGGCCCCTTTGTCCCAGAGCTCTCTCCAGGCGTCGTCCATGGCACCGCGGTGCACAGTAACTGGTAAGGAAGCGATCGCATCCCACCGCGTCGCGTTCCTCGCCGCTCGCGACCGCACACATGGTAAGGAAGCGATGGCATCTCCCCGCGCCAAGTTCATCGCCGCCGGCGGCCAGACAGTTACATGAGTGGACTTTGAGGCTGCCATGGTCGAATGGGTTGTGAATCTAGAGGCGGCCAAAGCCGCACCGAAGGAGCAGAAAAGGCAGAAAGCAGTCAAGAAAAGAGAGTCCCGCCGCCGCAAGAAAAAAGAGGCCACACGCCGTGGTGAGGAGAGCATGGCGGAGATCGAAGCACGGTGGGCTGACGCCTACAAGGCTGGAAAGGAGAACATCGGCGTCTAGCCAGCATGCCCTAATGGTAGCATGTGAGAAGTAGTTTAAGTTTGTAGTATTAGAGCAAATTACTAGTAGTACTTTAAGTTTGTTGTATTAACGTACAATGTCGGTAAGAGCATCCTTTGAGGGCTTTAAGCGTTCATTATCATGTGTGACCGTGTGCATTTTTTGCATTAATATTAGGAGATCACAAAACACACAGTTTCTATGTCGTACCCGTCTGCATTTTTTTGCTTTAATGATCCATAAGTTAGTTACTGATGCGATGTTTCCTAATAAACCAGGCGTACCATTGACTGAAAAATATCAACTACACGTGTACATTTTTTTGGAGACGGGATCTGCCAACTTTCTTTTTTCTCGCACACGAGTATTCTAGGCGCTTCGTCTGTGTTGTGTGTTTGCCCCTCCCAAGTTTCAAGTTTCGCAGCGAAATTTTCATTAGGCGCGCGATTTCAGAATTTATTCCTCCAACCACATCCCCACCCTCAGTATCCCCCCCTCGCGCCTCCCCCTACCGGCATCTCAAACCGCCGCCGCCGCAACCACAGCTTCAACCACATCTACATTCTGCTCGGATCCAGTCAGGTAACCCATCGATCTCTATCATGGCCCCGGCCTGATTGCTTAAATGGCGCCTGCGAAACATCCTCATGCCTCCAAATTCGCACCGCAAGGAGCTGATGGTGGTCCATGGCGCGATGGCCGCTGTGCGTATTGACCCGGAGGAACACCTCGCCTCCGCCGCCGCCTCCGACATGGTGCAGGCTCTGGCCCAGATGAAGTGCCCCAGCGACTACCCCCGAGGACTTAATAGGAAAGATCCGACCAGCTAAATCTTACCAGTACCACTTGGAACGGCTATGATTTGCACGGTTGATGTTTAAGCATGGTCATGCCTTGTTTAGTTCAGTACTGCACACTGTGTGATGTTCAAATATTACCGTGTCCAGCTCAATTTCACCAATACCAGCAACAAACTTACAATACATGACTCATGATATCACTAGAGATGCTACCCATTTTCTATTTTTAGTGGATGCTAGCCCTGTTGTACTTAACATGCATGTCCATGTACTTACGCAGGGTCATAACGGCCGATCCTGTTGTTTGCCGTCGAAGTTAGCTGCATCCCATGTCTTGCAGTATTTCACATCATTTGTGCAATTGCAGTTTAACTTCTACCATTTACTGGTTGTCTGTAGGTACACATGTTAGTGGCACTGATCCACACTTCGACCCGGAGGAACAGCTCGCCTCCGCCGCCGCTGACTTTGGGTGGGCTCTGGCCAAGATGAAGTGCCCCCGCAACTACCTCTCAGGACTTACCAAGTATGTACTCACCAGTTCAATCTTACCAATACCAGTTGCAATTAATGGCTATGTTTTGTACGGTCGATGTATTAAGCATGTTGTAGTAAACATGCCTAACATGTTTTAGCTATTTCCCTACCTTTTTATAGACAACTGCTCGGGCAGCACCTGCCTTCTTATGTTTAACTCTGCCAATTGCATTTTTATCAGTACCTGTTTCAATGGCCAGTAAGCCTGTTGCAATTAACAGTTGTATCCATTTTTAAAGAGTTGTGTTTCAATGGCTACAAACTTACAAAACATGAATTAGGATGTTATTAAGCCTGTTGCAATTAGCAGTTGTATCCATTTTTTAATCCGTCACTTTGCTACCGTGCTACTCTTTCGCAATGAAGATATCACTACAGATGCTGGCCTTTTATTACCATTTGCTATTTTTGGTGGATGTTAACCCTGTTGTAGTTAACATTGGCTTTCCATGTACTTACACAGGGCTATAATGGGCGATGCTGTTGTTTGCCGTCGAGGTTAGCTGCATCCCATGTCTTATACACCATCTATTCCTAAATATAAGTATTTTTAACGATTCCAATATAGACTACATAAGGAGCAAAATGAGTGAATCTAGATTCTAATCTAAACTATATCTATAATTCTATATAAATCTGTATGTAGTTCATATTGAAATCTAAAAAAAAATACTTGTACTTAGGAACATAGGTAGTTGTATTTTACATCATTTGTGTAATCTCATTTTAGCTTCTAACATTTACTGGTTGCTTGTTGGTACATATATGAGCTGTACTGATCCACGCTTTGATCCCCTTTGCGTATGGGGCAATGAGATATTCAAGAACAAGCGTCAAGTGAGGAAACTACGAAAGATTATTAGGTGAAAGAAACGTGTGATTGGAATTAAGCTCTTTATTGACACTTTGTCCAAGACAACAGTGAACTTTAGGATGGTAAGTAATGTGTGCCTTTTCCCCTGCCCACAACAAGTTACGCTATTAGACCTCAGTATCTGATATTTTTCTCTTTTCAGTGGTTTCTGAAGCTATTTACCGATGATTACCTTGCAAACTACATGACCAGAGGGGAGGCAACTAAGGTTAAAGTATATAATTCATGCTACCACGATAATGCTCTAGAAGTCTTCCTAAAGGATGTGAAGGATGGGCGGGCGATCGTGACAAGGGGTTGGACAAAAGTGGTTCGTGCCTATCGCATGCAGGAAGGCACATTATGGGCATTCCGCTTCTTTAACACCGTCGACAGTCATAATGATTTACACTTGTCTCTTCACCTTTACCACCTCTAAATATTGTGGTTCATCATAGTTAATTGCTGCCTAATCCTATAATTACTGAACATATCATACTAGCAATTTTATTTATGTATTTGTTGTTGAACCATTGTGCTGAGAATTTGAATTCCATGTTTCATATTTCAAAATTTCCAATTCGAATAATAAATTACATGTAAAAATAAAAATATACAGGAGGTAATAAAATAATGCGCACACAGTAAGAAAGAAAACAACGTGTGCGATGTAAAAAGAGAACAGACGGTCATGGAACTTTCCAAATGGTTCTGGCAGTAAAAGCGCTTGTGATGGATAGCCCAATGCCACACAGTTTTCTACATCAAATCAGGTGTGATGTAGTTCATAAAAGCAAGCAGTTAACCAAGGTAGAGCGTGTGTGATAGTTACACCTTTCACACACGAGCGTATACATAAAACTGTGTGGGATGTACATATGAACGTAAACGTTTTCCCTAGATTGACTGTGTCGGATGTACATAAGAACGGAAACGTATTCCTTGGATTGACTGTGTGTGATATACATACAAACAAAAATGATTGGGTTTTGATGCCTGCCCGATCGCACACGAGCTCATTTGGCCCCAGCCCGTGTCCCAGGAGGGCCTATCCCCGACGATTTCTGGGTCATGTGGGAAGGACCCCCTATCGCCCACACTCACTTGGCGACGGTTCCAAATACCATCGCGGAAACGGGATAAAAACCGTTTGTATAGCACCGACGCGTACCAGTGTACAAACCTGTTTGCCGCGTATCACACACATCTTCTTTAGTTTAACCATTTCCATTGTGTTGCCTAATCACACACAATTCATCCTAGTAAACTGTATGTCGTATATTGCACACACCCTCATCTGGCTGCCTGTTTCTGTTGTTGTGCATCATCGCAAACAACTCTTCTGGATTAACCGTTTGCCACTCATGCCACACGCAAATCTTATATGAACCATGTTTGATGTCGCCGCCATCGCAAACGTTTTGCATCTTTTTTGATGGTTTTATTACATCACCGTTTGTGATTGATGCATCGCACACAGTTTCGTTGAAGGGTCTCTGAGTCGACTGTCGCGTTTGGACCATCTTGTAGTAGTGACTCCCTGTTTGAATTGCTCAAGTGACGAGTTCTTGTTTGAATCGCCCAAGCGATGAGTTTTAAGGAGTAAAAACCTTTGCCTCTCACATCTTATATCAGTATTCTGAAAAATAAAACACCGAAGTACCATCTCACTATGTAATCGTAACGCTTTCAGATTTGGGAGTATAGTTTGTCCATCTCACTATAATTTTCACTGTATTTTTTTCAGAGCTTGGAGTATTCTGCCTCACTATGAGCTTGGAGTACTTTGCCTTGCACCGACGCCTCCAGATATTAGTGCATGGCTAGTTGCGGCTCTCTATTTGCTTACTAATCAAACCATCAACCTTTCGAGACTTGGATAGTTGTCAGTTTTTATGGAGGATAGTTGTCAGATTGAGGAGCTTGCGTTCCTACATGCTACATCCCTAACTTTCTTAAATGTTACTCCCTCCGTCCGGAAATACTTGTCGAAGAAATGGATAAAAATGAATGTATCTAGAACTAAGATATGTCTAGATACATCCATTCCTCCGACAAGTTTTTCCGGACGGAGGGAGTACTTTTTTATATCTTTCCTTGGATTGGTGCCTCGAGGTTAGGAGGGGCTTTACTGGTCATTTTTTCCCTATTGCAACAAATCAGTGGCATTTGCAAGGCTATAATTCTTTCGTACCATCAGTGAAAATAAATTAAATGTGTTATCTGAATTGTCACAGTTAGCTTCGTTTCCTTCAGGCTCTTGATATGATAAAAGGAAGATATCCAAATTATTGATTTTTACGATACAAACTTCATAGTGGGACGACCATGAAGTTATGTTGAATCCGGTAAGGGGGACTTCTCTCACATTCTATTTTTAAATTACTAATTCCCTTGTGTGGGAAATGTTGATCAGGACTCACAAATTTAGAATGAGAAGTTTTGTTTGAAGGATGTTCATGCATATAGTTTCTATCTCTTAGTAAAGCCCTATATAGTTTTGCCAATTTTACCAGCTAGCCACATGTGCTAGGAGCTATATGTCGTACTTTCAACTATATCATGGCAAACATATACCAGTTACTTTTTATGGTATAAAACCGTGTAATGCCCATGTAGTGTGGACAACTCTGCTTACTAATGGACAACAAAAAGATCTGTCTAGTAAAAGGCGCCTTTTCATTAGCCTGTTCTAGACATTTTTTGCTTGGAAACATGAATTGATAGCAAAATATTCTAGCTTCTCTATATTTCTGGTATTGAATAGTTATAAATGAATACAATCACATTTCTTTCCTATGCATATTCATACAAGCTTTGCACATTTGGATAACAATTATTTTACTTGCAGCAATGCCCGCGGGGAATCAGGTCCCTAATTTTTGTTCTTCTTCGTGGATTTCAATTTTAAAGTTCACACTCAACTATAGTTTTCTTATTACGAACTAATTGGTGTTTCCTTTCTAACTATACTCTTTTTATTGAGAAAAAGGAATATTCCCAATAAAAAGAATATTGGGATTGGGCTAAGATGGAAATGACATGGTCTAGGAATGGATTTGAGATTGAGAAGCCGCTTGGAAGACTGAGAAGAGGTCATCTTCCCAAGTTTCCAGACCACATAGCCATAGAAAAAGAAAATCAAAGCAAAATCCACATAAATCCAAAAGAAAAAGAAAAAGCCAAAATCCAGGGTGTTACAATTATCATGGATTGTAACTGGGAAATACACTCAATTAAAGAACTACTATCATAATTAAAGTCCTTGTAATCCAAAGTACTTGGCACATCACTAGTTAAAATCTTGACCTCTCCAAACCTACTTATATTATTTTTATCATTAAGATCATCACCCTCCAAAAAATAGGATGCCTTCTAGCTAAAGTTAACTCACTTCCAGTCCCTTTTCATCAAGTTTTATATTACTAAACAAAGATTCAATGGGTGAGACATTAATCATTTTAATATCTTGATCATGATTACGGTAAAAATCGGGTGAAATAACCTTTTCTAGGAATTCCTGCTTAGCCCTCAACCTAGCAGTTCTCTCTTTACTTTCATTAATGGAGACATAGATAGCTTTAATGGACTCATTAATATCATGCTTGCATGGAAATTTTTTAAATTTAAGAGTTTCCACATCATGAGCAATTCTATCCATGTTCCTATCCATATAATCAAGTTTATTCAATTTTTCTTCTACCATGGCATTAAAAATCTTTTGAGAATTAATGAATTCTTTAATATTAATTTCAAGATCAGTACGTATCCAATTATTATTATTTTTATTTTTATTATAATAATTCCCATAGGAATTACCATAATTATTAGAGGAATTTCTGGGATACGGTATAGGATTAAAATTACCTCTATAAGCACTATTATTGGAATTATATCTAGAGACAAAATTCACATCAATGGCATCATTATTTTTCTCAATCAAAGTAGATAATGGGACATCATTATCATCAACATGAGCAGTTTTATGAGCAACTAATTTCATAAGTGCATTCATTTTATCACTGAAGGTAGTAATTTATTTGACAAAATTTACCTTCTTACCAGTTGGAGCTCTTTCGGTGTGCCATTGAGAGTAATTTGCCATTATATTATCAAGGAGTTTTGTATATTGTCCCAATGTGATTTCCATAAAAGTACCACCTGCAGGAGAGTCTAGAAGATTTCTAGAAACAAAGTTTAGTCCTTCATAGAAATTTTGTATAATCATCCATAAACTTAAACCATGAGTGGGACAATTTCATCATTAGTTTCATTCTCTCCCAAGGTTGTGCAACATGTTCATGCTCAAGATGCTTAAAATTCTTAATTTTATTCTAAGAGAAATAATTTTAGCAGGAGGAAATTACTTGGCAATAAAAGCACCCTTACACTTATCCCAAGAATCAATACTATTTTGAGGCAAGGATGAAAACTAAGTGTTAGCACGAACTCATAGTGAGAATGGAAATAATTTCAATTTAATAGTATCATTATCCAGATCTTTTTTCTTTTGCATATCACATAATTCATTAGGACTACCAGAAAATTATTCTTTCACAACAAGATTTAGCAAAGCAGCATTAATATCACACGACTCCGCACTAGTGGCGGGAGGAGCAACTGGAGTAATAATAAAATAATTTTTATTAGTATTTAAAAAAATCACAGAACATAGTTTTTTCTTAAGACATAGCAACAAAGCAAGCAACGCGCAAACAAAAATGTTTTTTGTGTTTTTGTAAAAAAAAATTAGAAGTTGGGGAGGTGAAAACGAGAGGCAAAGGCAAATAAAAAGTAGAGCAAGTAGATGATAGTTTATGCGAAGGTAATTGATAGGTTTTGATGATGCCTCCCCTACAACGGCGCCAGAAATTCTTCTTGCTACTTGTGAGCTGCGTTGGGATTTACCCTGGAGAGGACATGAGATGCAACACAATAGAGATAAGTATTTCCCCCAGTGAGAACCAAGGTATCAATCCAGTAGGAGAATCACACAAAGCCTGGAGAACACCACCTACACACACAAAGGAAAATACTTGCAACCAACATGGGCAAGAGGGTCGTCCATCCCCTTGAACTCGTTACTTGCAAGGATCAAATCTTTTAGTGGTAGATAGTAAATTGCAAAACAAAATAAAAGATAAAAAATTGCAGCAAAGATAGTTTGGTTTTTTATATATAAGATAAAAGTAGACCCGAGGGCCATAGTTTCACTAGAGGTTTTTCTCTCGAAGACATGGCATACGGTGGGTAGACAAATTACTGTTGGGCAATTGATAGAAAATCACATAGTTATGAAAATATCCAAGGGAATGAGCATGTATATAGGCATCATGTCCGAGACGAAGTAGACCGACTCCTGCCTGCATCTACTACTATTACTCCACCCATCGACCACTATCCAACATGCATCTAGGGTATTAAGTTAACAAAAAGAGTGTAACGCCTTAAGCAAGTTGACATGATGTAGATAATGTAAACCCAATCAATATGAATAAACCCCAATGTTTTACCCTTAATGGCAACAATAAAAATACGCATATTTTTCCTTTCTATCACTGGGATAGAGCACCACAAGATTGAAACCATCACAAAACACCTCTCCCACTGAATATAAATCAATTCAGTTGGCCAAACCAAACAGATAGATTAGAGAGAAATATAAAGCTATAACAATCATGCATAATAAAGTTCAAAAAATACTCAATTACTTCTCATGAATATTCAGATCATAAACCCACAATTCATAGGATCCTACGGAAGACACCGCAAAAAGAAGATTACATCGGATAGAACTCCAAGAACATCGAGGAGAATATTGTATTGAATATCAAAGAGAGAGAAGAAGCCATCTAGCTAGTAGCTATGGACCCGTATGTCTGTGGTGAACTACTCCCGCATCATCGGAAGGCAACAAGGATGATGCAGAAGCCCTCTGTGATCGATTCCCCCTCCGGCAGAGTACCGGAAAAGGCATCCAGATGGGATGACGGAAGTGCAGAAGCCTGCAGTCGCAAAAAAAGTGTTTCCGGTGGCTCTCTAGTATATTGGGAATAGTTGAGAATTTAGAGGCGGCATAAGGTCAAGAGGTGCCATGAGGGGCCCTCAATCTCAGCCCCTCGGGGCGTGCCTGGTGAGCTTGTCGCTCCCTCGTGGCTCTTCTGGTCTTCTCCGGAACCTTCATGGGCCCCTTCTGGTCTAGAAAAAATTTAATCCTTAGATTTTTCTTCATTTGATATTGATTTTCTGAAAAGCCAAAAACAAGCAAAAAATAACAAGTTGCACTAGGAACTAGGTTAATAGGTTAGTCCCAAAAAAATGATATAAAGTAACATATAAAACATCCAAGATTGATACTGTGATAGCATGAAACAATAAAAAATTATAGATACGTTGGAGCATATCAGTGGCTCACTCACTCCCTTAAGCTAAATGTCACATATGGCAGAGTCACTCATCTCACTCAAGTGGTGGGGGTTGTGGCTCTCCTCACATGGGAATTGGGGCAGCTCATCATATATGGAGCTAGTGGTGAACTCGCTCTCACTCTCAATATGGGTGCTCATGCCACTCAAGTCATCTCCAAAAGCCGTCGTGGTCAAGGGGAAAATCCCATGCTCAATTGTCTCGACACTGTTGCCGTGGATGTAGGCCGAAGATGGTACATCATCACTCGCCTCCATGACCGAAGGGAACTCCCATGCTAGATCATCTCACTCTCGCTTCCAAAGATGGCAGCACTTGCTCGCCACCATGTCGCTCGCCTCCAAAGCATGTTCCTTCAGAGGCTCTGTAGTCGTAGTCGCTGCCCCATTTCAAAAAGAGTCATGGTAGACTCAGCATCGTCAATGCCACAAAGACGGATGGCGGTGAAATTGAACTTGGGAGCATCGTCTTGGAACTCGTCGGGCTTGTACATGATGAAGGTACCATCCTCATGCTCGCTGTCATGGAGCTTGGTCTTCGTGAAGTGTGCTTGGGGTGGAGAAGCCTTGGACTTCATGAGTTCTTGTTGCACCTTCACAACACCAATGTAGAGATCGTCACGAGACTCATAGTTATCGAGGAAGATAGTCTTGGAGATTTTGTTGTTCAATCCCATCATAAAGTGGTACTTCATTCGAATGGGACCATCCACCCCGGTTCGTCGCAAGGATTTCTTCATCTCCTTGAAGTACTCGTCGATGGACTTGCATCCTTGGATGGTGTTCTCCAATTGACGTAGAAGTTGTTCCATGTAGGTGGAAGGCAAAAACACTCGCCGCATAACTCTCTTTGTCTTGGAACAACTCATGTTGAAGCTCTTCAAAGGTGTGTGAAGCCACCATGTCGATGCATAGTCATGGAAGTTTCTCGTGGTGGACTTCACTTGATCTTCGAAGGGTACATGATGTAGCTTGAGGTAGTCATCCATCTTGTGCTCCCACTCGAGATACTCCTCAGGGTCTTGATTCCCATAGAAAGGAATCTCGTGGTCGGTGTCGAGGTCATAGTAGCTCGTGGAAGTCGCGGACTTGAGCTTGGGGAGATTCTCTGGAGCGTAATCTTGAGGTGCTTGTCAGCGAAGATGCTGCATGTCCAAAGGAGAAGATGCCTTGAAGTTGCTTGACGGAGATGCCAAGGTATTTGGTGAAGTCGTAGAGCGATGGTTGGTGTCGAGCTCTTGACCTTCACGCTCTAGCGGTGATGGTGTCGATGCCGATATGAGCTTGCCAAAGATGGTAGCTCGAAAGCATATGCACTTGAGCATCTTCTTGAAGATGAGGAAGACCTCTTGCCAGTCTTGATGAGGGCTTTGAGCTCATCCATTTGAGCATCCATCTTGGCCTCAATGTGGTCCTTCATGGCATCAAACTCGTCGTTGTTGTTGTAAACGGAAGTAGACATGCTTTGCCTATCCATCACAAGATTCGAGCAATGGTGAGTTGGAAATGAGATAAACAATACCAAGATACATTTTCCCAAAGTTGAGGAAGTATCATGTTTCACTCAATGTGAATTGAGAGAATAGCGGATTTGGTATCGGACTTGTTCACTCACACATACAAAGTAAAGATTATTGAGTGGTTTGGTTAGGACAAGTGGCACAAAATTCAAGCAAGTGTTAGTCCAAGAATATCGATAATGTTGAGGAAGACTCACAAAAAGATCAATAGCTATGGTGGCTCAAAAGGAAACACACACACACACACAAACAGGGATATAAAAGTGGATCTGCACAACCAAAGAATGAGCACAAAATGTGTTACCATGAAAAAATGTCTTGTTGCACGGATACTAGAGATACAATAGCTCGATTGCTCAAACGGGCTAGACACGCTCGTGCACCAACCTAAGCGAGTAACCGTGCCGTCTTCACTCCCAAGTATGCTATCTATGTATGATCCAATATGGTACACTATGCAAAATGGCTCAATGCTATTTCTATTGCTTACAGGCTCTTTTGTATCTCCTCTTTTTCCTAAAAGCTTTTTTGCTCTCTTTTTTGTTGGATGTATGCTTTGTCACTATGCTCGAGCCAATATATGTCACAAGTATATAAGATATGCACAGGAGAGACTTAATGGCACAATCATGATAACAAGATGATTGCACGCTCAAAGTAGCTATGTGGCATGTCACTATGGTGCACAAATAGCATGGCCCGACAATTCTAAATTCGCTAATCTCGATAGGTAAGGTACGCAATAGGCTTGGGGCTATAAATGCAATGGCAAGGAAATGTACAATGATGTCATCAAAGTTACCGTCCTTGCTTACGGTCGGTTGCAGTGTCAAAATGAAGCGGCCGTTGTCGATGTCGAGTTCGTGGAGACGAAGAACCATTCCTAATTACCAAAACACTTTGAAACGGGAACCACAAACTCAAAATCTCAAACAAAATTGACAAAATTGGGTCAAGGTGGCATAAGAGGCTATGGTGGTAATGCAGATGATATGGTGGGAAGCATAGGCAATAATGCCAAAATGTCAAAATTTTGATGGAGTAAAATGATGTTGGAACCTATCTAGATTTATTGAGGATGTCAATAGCTACTCAATGAGCTAAAGAATGCGAAAATCAGACTCTGGATGTGAAAGTTATGGTCAAAATAGTGAAACAAGAGAGGTGACCCTAAAGGGGTCGGATGTCGGGGGGAGCCCGGATTTCCACGGCTATCTGTCCAGAAACTTGCGCGTTTTTGCGCTCTAGGTGCCGGATGTATGGTCGGGGACCCGAATGTGTGGCCGGATGGCTCGGATGTCCGACCCGATTGAGGGAGTCCTGGACTAAGCGGTCCTCGGGTTGCCGGCCTATCTATCGTGGGCCGGATAGGTGGGTCGCTCTACAACTACCAGAAGGCCGAGCTATGAGGCGGTTCCGTGTCCGGGCAGGAAACATTTGAAGCCTTGGTGTGTCCTCCAAGCCTAGATGGAAGAATTGCCATGCTTATTCCTTCGTTGTAATCGACCACACTACAAAAAAAACCACTTCTGTGATGATACGTGTTTGTCACAGTAGGTCACATTTTCTGTCATGCATGTACATCCATGACGATTTTATGATAGAATGAAGATTGTCATACCTATGCTGTCGTAGAAGTGTTCCATGACAACACCAAAATTATCATCACGGAAGGGTCCACTTCCATGACGATAAATGGCGTGACATAGAACTATTTTTGTCAAGGGTAACCGAGACGTGGCATCCATCGTAACGGGTCGCCGTTAAGCTATCGGATTCTGGTTTGGATCCGATAACCCATTAACAACCCGGACCAATGGTGATTTTCCACGTGTAAAATTCTCATTCACCGATGGATCCAAGTATCGGCTCAGCGTTGGGACAGATGTCATCCACTCATTGTACGGGAGGCGCCTATGATACGTTCACACGTGGCAAGGCCCAATAGTGGCACATTTAGGTGAAAGAGGTCGTCCCAGTCAAAATTAGCAGGCCGACCCATATAGGGCCTACTTGTGTTTGGTCCATTTAGGCCTGCGGCCCATACGAGATGTGCCTATTCGTCCCGTCAATGGCCAGTTAACTATTTGACACCATTGCAGCCCATTGATAACCAACAAGTATAGGGGATCGCAACAGTTTTTGAGGGTAGAGTATTCAACCCAAATTTATTGATTCGACACAAGGGGAGCCAATGAATATTCTCAAGTATTAGCAGTTGAGTTGTCAATTCAACTGCACCTGGATAACTTAGTATCTGCAGCAAAGTATTTAGTAGCAAAGTAGTATGGAAGTAACAGTAACGGTGGCAAAAGTAACAGTAGCAGTTTTGTAGTGATTGTAACAGTGGCAACGGTAAAGTAAATAAGCGAAGAACAATAGGTGAAAAGCTCATAGGCATTGGATCGGTGATGGAGAATTATGCCGGATGCGATTATTCATGCAACAGATATAACATAGGGTCACACAGAACTAGCTCCAATTCATCAATGTAATGTAGGCATGTATTCCGAATATAGTCATACGTGCTTATGGAAAAGAACTTGCATGACATCTTTTGTCCTACCCTCCCGTGGCAGCGGGGTCCTAATGGAAACTAAGGGATATTAAGGCCTCCTTTTAATAGAGTACCGGACCAAAGCATTAACACTTAGTGAATACATGAACTCCTCAAACTACAGTCATCACCTAGAGTGGTACCTATTATTGTCACATCGGGGTTGCCGGATCAGAACACATAGTAGGTGACTATAGACTTGCAAGATAGGATCAAGAACTCACATATACTCATGAAAACATAATAGGTTCAGATATGAAATCATGGCACTCGGGCCCTAGTGACAAGCATTAAGCATAGCAAAGTCATAGCAACATCAATCTCAGAACATAGTGGATACTAGGGATCAAACCCTAACAAAACTAACTCGATTACATGATAAATCTCATCCAACCCATCACCGTCCAGCAAGCCTACGATGGAATTACTCATGCACGGCGGTGAGCATCATGAAATTGGTGATGGAGGAAGGTTGATGATGATGATGGAGACGGATTCCCCTCTCTGGAGCCCCGAACAGACTCCAGATCAGCCCTCCCGAGAGAGATTAGGGCTTGGCGGCGGCTCCGTATCGTAAAACGCGATGAATCCTTCTCTCTGAGTTTTTCTCCCCGAACGTGAATATATAGAGTTGGAGTTGAGGTCAGTGGAGCACCAGGGGGCCCACGAGGCAGGGGGGCGCGCCCAGGGGGCAGGCGCGCCTCCCTCCCTCGTGGATAGGGTGTGGGCCCCTAGCCTTGATTTTTTCGCTAGTATTTTTCATATATTCCAAAATAATTCTCTGTTGATTTTCAGGTCATTCCGAGAACTTTTGTTTCTGCACAAAAATAACACCATGGCAATTCTGCTGAAAACAGCGTCAGTTCGGGTTAGTTCCATTCAAATCATGCATGTTAGAGTCCAAACCAAGGGCAAAAGTGTTTGGAAAAGTAGATACGTTGGAGACGTATCAACTCCCCCAAGCTTAAACCTTTGCTTGTCCTCAAGCAATTCAGTTGATAAACTGAAAGTGATAAAGAAAAACTTTTACAAACTCTGTTTGCTCTTGTTGTTGTAAATATGTAAAGCTAACATTCAAGTTTTCAACAAAGATTATGAACTAACCATATTCACAATAACACTTAGGTCTCATGTTTACTCATGTCAATGGCATAATCAACTAGCGAGCAATAATAATAAATCTCGGATGACAACACTTTCTCAAAACAATCATGATATGATATAACAAGATGGTATCTCGCTAGCACTTTTCGAGACCGCAAAACGTAAATGCAGAGCACCTTTAAAGATCAAGGACTGGCTAAACATTGTAATTCATGGTAAAAGAGATCCAGTCATACCCAATATAAATTAATAATAATGGATGCAAATGACAACAGTGCTCTCCAGCTGGTGCTTTTTAATAAGAGGGTGATGACTCAACATAAAAGTAAATAGATAGGCCCTTCGCAGAGGGAAGCAGGGATTTGTAGAGGTGCCAGAGCTCGATTTTAAAGAAGAGATAAATAATATTTTGAGCGGCATACTTTCATTGTCAACATAACAACCAAGAGATGGCGATATCTTCCATGCTACACACATTATAGGCGGTTCCCAAACAGAATGGTAAAGTTTATACTCACCCTCCACCAACAAGCATCAATCCATCACATGCTCGAAACAACGAGTGCCTCCAACTAATAAGAGTCCCGGGGGAGTTTTGTTTGCAATTATTTTGATTTGATTTGCATAAACCATGGGATTGGGCATCCCGGTGACCAGCCATTTTCTCATGAGTGAGGAGTGGAGTCCACTCCTCTTGAGAATAACCTGCCTAGCATGGAAGATACAGACAACCCTAGTTCATACATGAGCTATTCGAGCATACAAAACAGAATTTTATTTGAAGGTTTAGAGTTTGGCACATACAAATTTACTTGGAACGGCAGGTAGATACCGCATATATAGGAAGGTATAGTGAACTCATATGGAATAACTTTGGGGTTTAAGGGATTGGATGCACAAGCAGTATTCCCGCTTAGTACAAATGAAGGCTAGAAAAAGACTAGAGAGCAACCAACTAGAGAGCGATAACAGTCATGAACATGCATTAAAATTAATAGACATTGAGTGCAAGCATGAGTAGGATATAATCCACCATGAACATAAATATCGTGAAGGCTATGTTAATTTTGTTTCAACTACATGTGTGAACATGTGCCAAGTCAAGTCACTTGAATCATTCAATGGAGGATACCACCCTATTATACCACATCACAACCAGTTTAATAGCATGTTGTCACGCAAGGTAAACCATTATAAACTCCTAGCTAATTAAGCATGGCATAAGTAACTATAATCTCTAATTGTTATTGCAAACATGTTTATTCATAATAGGCTGAATCAGGAACGATGAACTAATCATATTTACAAAAACAAGAGAGGTCGAGTTCATACCAGCTCCTCTCATCTCAATCAGTCCATCATATATCGTCATAATTGCCTTTCACTGCACGACCGAACGATGTGAATAATAATAATAGTGCACGTGCATTGGACTAAGCTGGAATCTGCGAGCATTCAATAAACAGGAGAAGACAAGGCAATATGGGCTCTTGGTTAAATCAACAATAATGCATATAAGAGCCACTTCAACAATTTCATTAAGGTCTTCTCCTATCGACCCCCAAAGAAAAAGAAAAGAAGTAAAATTATTTACACGGGAAAGCTCCCAACAAGCAAAAGATGAACAGGAAATATTTTTGGGTTTTCTTTTAATTATTACTACTACAAGCATGGAAAGTAAGCTAGCTAAAAGCTACAACTATTGTTTTTGTTTTTCTTAAGGTTTATCAAACACACAAGAAGAAAGCATAAAAAGAAAAATAAACTAACATGGATAGTACAATGAAAAAGTATGAGCACCGACAACTAGCATGAGTGTGTGAACATAAATGTAATGTCAGTGAGAAATACGTACTCCCCCAAGCTTAGGCTTTTGGCCTAAGTTGGTCTACTGCCACGGCTGGCCTGGCAGATATCCGAAGTTGTAACTGGGGTCGTACTGAGAAGCAACGGCTATTGCATCGTGGGCTGCAGCTTGGAGGCGAGCTGCCCTCATCCTCCTCTCGTACTCATTCGCCTCTTCCCTGGTTATGACATATCCCCCCTTTGCCTGAAAGTCAAAGAAAGTAGGAGCAGGGAGAGCGACGTGATAGGTGCGTCATCTGTCAAAGATTAGTCGGTACTAGAGGAACTGATCGTTCCTCTCAACAAACTGATGACGAACCATAGCCTCATAATCTAAATAAACAGGAGGCAACTCAAGATCATACTCACGTATGGGTATATCAAGAAAATTAGCTAAACGGGTTGCATAAATTCCACCAAAGAAATCTCCATTAATTCTATTATTATGCAACCTACGTGCAACAATGGCTCCCAAATTGTAATGTTTATCTCCTAATACAGCACTCCTGAGAACACTGAGGTCAGGGACAGACATGTGACATGCTTCATCCTTACCATTCATGCACCTACCTATGAAGAGGGCAAAATAATGTATAGCAGGAAAATGAATGCTCCCTATCGTAGCTTGTGTTATATCTCTATACTCCCCCACAGTTATATTAGCAAGAAAATCTCTAAACTCAGATTTGCGAGGCTCACTAGTGCTACCCCATTGTGGAAGTTTGCAAGCAGTATTAAAATCCTCTAAGTCCATAGTATAAGAATTTTCATAAAGATCAAACATGACAGTTTGAGAATTGCGTGATGATGAAAATTCAAACCTTCTCACAAAGGAATCAGTGAGATAGTGGTACTAGTGGCACTTATCTGCCTCGAAGCTCTCAAGATCAGCATTACGCACATATGCGTTAAATTCTTCCTTGATTCCTGCTCGATCCATAAAGTCCTCTAAAGGCCATTCACAAGCCCACACTTGAGCTTCCCTCGGTGGTTCATCGTCCGCATCGCGTATTGCGAGCCTGGTTCCTTGCTTCCGTGAAGGACCACCTTGATACATTTTCCTAAACATATTTCTTCCTCTGAAAAATTTCTGAAAATTTTAGTAACTTCAAATAAAAGTGAACCAAGCTCAACAAAATTGATAGCAACTACTCCCACAAGTGCCTAGAGACTATGTCATGCATTAGAACTACTTGGAACCATATAAATTTGACATGCAAGCTCAAGAACATGGTCACCTAGGCAGCAAAAATTTGCAATGAATAAAGCACTAGAACAAAAACTAATTGGACCATTGGAGGAGTCACATACCAAGGAACAATCCCCCAAAGCAGTTTTGTGAGTGGAGCTTTGAGCTAGGAGATCGAAAATCGCAGCACAATGAGCTAGAACTCGTGCTTGAGCTAGTTGGTGATTTTTTTGGGAGGAAGAAGGAGTGTGTGGTGGCTGGAATAATTAAGTGGAGGGGAGCCACCATGGGCCCACGAGGCAGGGGGCGCGCCCAGCGGGTGGGTGTGCCCTGGACCCTCGTGTCCAGGTGCCTGCTCCCCCTGCTGTGTTCTCAGTGCCAGATATTCTCAAATATTCCAGAAAAATCATATTTCAATTTCAGGGCATTCGGAGAACTTTTATTTTCGGGGTATTTTTTATTGCACGGATAATTCAGAAAACAGACAGAAAATACTATTTTTGCTTTATTTAATCTAAATTACAGAAAGTAAAAAGGAGGGTACAGAAGGTTGTGCCTTCTAACTTCATCCATCTCATGCTCATCAAAAGGAATCCACTAACAAGGTTGATCAAGTCTTGTTAACAAACTCATTCCGAATAACATGGAACCGGAGAAATTTCGAATTACACTATGTTACCTCAACAGGGATATGCACATCCCCAACAATAAGAATATCATATTTCTTCTTGACAGTAGGAAGAGGAAATTCAAAACCTCCAATAATAATTGATGGAATTTTTCCAATAGAATTGATACTGTGGACTTGAGGTTGTTTCCTTGGAAAGTGTACCGTATGCTCATTACCATTAACATGAAAAGTGACATTGCCTTTATTGCAATCAATAACAGCCCCTGCAGTATTCAAAAAGGGTCTTCCAAGAATAATAGACATACTATCGTCCTCGGGAATATCAAGAATAACAAAGGCTGTTAAAATAGTAACGTTTGCAACTACAACAGGCACATCCTCACAAATACCGACAGGTATAGCAGTTGATTTATCGGCCATTTGCAAAGATATTTCAGTAGGTGTCAACTTCTTCAAATCAAGTCTATGATATAAAGAGAGAGGCATAACACTAACACCAGCTCCAAGATCACATAAAGCAGTTCTAACATAGTTTCTTTTAATGGAGCATGGTATAGTTGGTACTCCTGGATCTCCAAGTTTCTTTGGTATTCCACCCTTAAAAGTATAATTAGCAAGCATGGTGGAAATTTCAGCTTCCGGTATCTTTATTTTATTTATAACAATATCTTTCATGTACTTAGCATAAGGATTCATCTTAAGCATATCAGTCAAACGCATACGCAAGAAGATAGGTCTAATCATTTCAGCAAAGCACTCAAAATCCTCATCATCCTTTTTCATGGATGTTTTGGGAGGAAAAGGCATGGGTTTTTGAACCCATGGTTCTCTTTCTTTACCGTGCTTCCTAGGAACAAAGTCTCTCTTATCATAACATTGATTCTTTGATTGTGGGTTATCAAGATCAACAGCAGGTTCAATTTCTACATCATTGTTATTACTAGGTTGAGCATCGACATGAACATCATCATTAGTATTATCACTAGGTTCATGTTCATTACCAGATTGTGTCTCAGCATTAGAGATAGAAATATCATTGGGATTCTCAGGTGTGTCAACAACAGGTTCACTAGAAGCATGCAAAGTCCTATCATTTTTCTTTTTCTTCTTTTTAGAAGGACTAGGTGCATCTACATTAGTTCTCTGAGAATCCTGCTCAATTCTCTTAGGGTGACCTTCAGGATACAAAGGTTCCTGAGTCACTTTACCCCCTCTAGTCATAACTCTAACAGCATAGTTATTATTCTTACTATTCAATTCATTGAGCAAATCATTCTGACTTTTAAGTACGTGTTCTACTTGAGTGGTAACCATAGAAGCATGTTTACTAATGAGTTTAAGTTCACCTTTAACTCTAGACATATAATCACTCAAGTGTTCAATCATATAAGCATTGCATTTTAATTCTCTACCAAAGTAAGCATTGAAGTTTTCTTGCTTAACCATAAAGTTATCAAAATCATCCAGACATTGGCTAACAAACTTAGTAGGAGGGATTTCAGCTTTATCATATCTATAGAGAGAATTTACCTTTACTACCTGTGTCGGGTTATCAAGACCATGTGTTTCTTCAATAGGTGATGGATTAAAACCATGTATTTCTTCAACAGGCGGTAAATTAAGACCATGTATTTCTTCAACAGGAGGTAAATTCTTAACATCTTCAGCTTTTATACCTTTTTCTTTCATAGATTCCTTTGCCTCTTGCATATCTTCAGGACTAAGAAATAGAACACCCCTTTTCTTCGGAGTTGGCTTAGGAGTTGGTTCAGGAAGTGTCCAAATATTTTCATTGGTCAACATATTATTCAATAGAATTTCAGCTTGATCAAGAGTTCTTTCCCTGAAAACACAACCAGCACAACAATCCAGGTGGTCTCTGGATGCATTGGTTAGTCCATTATAAAAGATATCAAGTATTTCATTTTTCTTGAGAGGATGATCAGGAAAAGCGTTATGTAATTGAAGAAGCCTCCCCCAAGCTTGTGGGAGACTCTCTTCTTCAATTTGCACAAAAATATATATTTCCCGTAAAGCAGCTTGTTTCTTATGGGCAGGGAAATATTTAGCAGAGAAGTAATAAATCATATCCTGGGGACTACGCACACAACCAGGATCAAGAGAATTAAACCATATCTTAGCATCACCCTTTAATGAGAACGGAAATAATTTAAGGATATAGTAATAGCGAGTTTTCTCATCATTAGTGAACAGGGTGGCTATATCATTTAATTTAGTAAGATGTGCCACAACAGTTTCAGATTCTTAGCCATAGAAAGGATCAGATTCAACCAAGGTAATTATATCAGGATCAACAGAGAATTCATAATCCTTATCAGTAACAAAGATAGGTGAAGTAGCATAAGCAGGGTCATATTTCATTCTAGCATTTAGAGATTTTTCTTTCAGCTTAACTAATAATTTCTTAAGATCACTTCTATCATTACAAGCAAGAAAGTCTCTAGCAGTTCTTCATCCATAACGTAACCCTCAGGAACAACAGGCAATTCATATCTAGGGGGAGAATCTTCATCATCACTTTCATCAATATTATCAGTTTCAATAATTTCATTCTCTCTAGCCCTAGCAAGTTGTTCATCAAGAAATTCACCTAGTGGCACAGTAGTATCAAGCATAGAAGTAGTTTCATCATAAGTATCATGCATATCAGAAGTTGCAGCATCAATAACATGCGACATATCAGAATTAATAGCAGAAGCAGGTTTAGGTGTCTCAAGCTTACTCAAAACAAAAGATTAATCAAGTGCAGAGCTAGATGGCAGTTCCTTACCTCCCCTCATAGTTGAGGGATACATTTTTGTTTTCTCGTCTTTCAAGTTCTTCATAGTGACCAGCAGATATAAATCCCAAGTGACTCAAAGAATAGAGCTATGCTCCCCGGCAACGATGCCAGAAAATATTCTTGATAACCCACAAGTATAGGGGATCGCAACAGTTTTCAAGGGTAGAGTATTCAACCCAAATTTATTAATTCGACATAAGGGGAGCCAAAGAATATTCTCAAGTATTAGCAGTTGAGTTGTCAATTCAACCACACCTGGATAACTTAGTATCTGCAGCAAAGTATTTAGTAGCAAAGTAGTATGGAAGTAACAGTAACAGTAGCAGTTTTGTAGAGATTGTAACACTGGCAACGTAAAGTAAATAAGTGAAGAACAATATGTGAGAAGCTCGTAGGCATTGGATTATTGATGGGGAATTATGCCGGATGCGATTATTCATGCAACAGTTATAACATATGGTGACACAGAACTAGCTCCAATTCATCAATGTAATGTAGGCATGTATTCCGAATATAGTCATACGTGCTTATGGAAAAGAACTTGCATGACATCTTTTGTCCTACCCTCCCGTGGCAACGGGGTCCTAATGGAAACTAAGGGATATTAAGGCCTCCTTTTAATAGAGTACCGGACCAAAGCATTAACACTTAGTGAATACATGAACTCCTCAAACTACGGTCATCACCGGGAGTGGTCCCGATTATTATAACTTCGGGGTTGCCGGATCATAACACATAGTAGGTGGCTATAGACTTGCAAGATAGGATCAAGAACATACATATATTCATGAAAACATAATAGGTTCAGATCTGAAATCATGGCACTCGGGCCCTAGTGACAAGCATTAAGCATAGCAAAGTCATAGCAACATCAATCTCAGAACATAGTCGTTAGTAGGGACCAAACCCTAACAAAACTAACTCTATTACATGATAAATCTCATCCAACCCATCACCGTCCAGCAAGCCTATGATGGAATTACTCACGCACGGCAGTGAGCATCATGAAATTGGTGATGGAGGAAGGTTGATGATGACGATGGCGACGGATTCCCTTCTCCGGAGCACTGAACGGACTCCAGATCAGCCCTCCCGAGAGAGATTAGGGCTCGGCAGCGGCTTCGTATTGTAAAACGCGATGAATCCTTCTGTCTGATTTTTTCTCCCCGAACGTGAATATATAGAGTTGGAGTTGGGGTCGGTGGAGCACCAGGGGGCCCACGAGGCAGGGGCGCGCCCAGGGGGGGCAGGCGCGCCTCCCACCCTCGTGGACAGGGTGTGGGCCCCTGGCCTTGATTCTTTCGCCGGTATTTTTCATATATTCCAAAATAATTCTCCGTTAATTTTCAGGTCTTTCTGAGAACTTTTGTTTCTGCACAAAAATAACACCATGGCAATTCTACTGAAAACAGCGTCAGTCCGGGTTAGTTCCATTCAAATCATACAAGTTAGAGTCCAAAACAAGGTCAAAAGTGTTTGGAAAAGTAGATACGTTGGAGAAGTATCACCCATCGTCAGTTCAAGCCCGTTGACAGCCCAATATATATTTGGGCTCAATATAGGCCCGACGTAGTTTCGGCCTGTTAACAACCCATTCAAGGGATGGGCCAATTTTTAAGATGCACGTCTTTCGGCCTTTTAGCGACTCATTTAAGTGTTGGGCTAATTTCTAGTCCGGTGTGTCTTTCAGCCTGTTAACGGCCCATAAAGGAGTTGGGCCATTTGCAGTCGGGCCCGAATTTTGGCCTCTTAACGGCCGATGCTCTTCATGGTCTACCAACCCGGTTTCCCTTTCGGCCTGCTAAAGGCCCACAACACAGTTGGGCCATATACCGTCCGACCAGACTTTCGACCTTTTTGCGGCCCATGCTCTTCATGGTACAATACCAGCCCGCTGTCTCTTTCGCCCTACTAAAGGCTCACAATACAGTTGGGCCATATATAGCCCGACCTTACTATCGGCCTGTTAATGGCCTGTGAAACCGAATGGGCCCACTTATTGCCCGCTTCGATATCGGCCTGTTAACGACCCGAGAGGTAACTAGGCCAAGCATTAATCGTTGGCTCGTTTCAATTATAGAGGCCTAATAGAGCTTTCAGCCTGGTTACGACCCATCAACTTATTGGGCCAACTAAATTCGAACATGTCTGCAGGCCCAATTAGACAATGTCGATTTTAGCCCAGCTATAATTTGAGCCCATTACGAGGAGCATTCATGAACAGGACCAAAATCGATCAATCAAAGTCCTAAGAGAATTTTGGCCCCTGCGAGCCCATTAGGCAAGCCCATTAAGGGCAGTTATCCTTGATATAGGGCTCACGACGGTTCATGCTAGCTATTAGTTTCACTGCTTTTTTGGCTTCCTAGCGACCAGTTAGCTGGAATGCTAGGCGTGCTAAGCAAATGTACAACATCCAAGGAAAAACGTAGCACATCCAACATATATTACCGGAAATTACATCCATCGGGCAATCAAAGATTGGTGCCAATGCAAATAAATGATCAGAACTTAACGATCTACAACCTCACAATCTGCAACCTCAATGCGGATGACGCCCATAAGCATGTGAGCAAGTTCTTCCTTCTCTGCTACACTGCCTCCAAAAACATTGATCAGTTTTTGTTGCGCAAGAATGTGCACCTCTAATTCCACCATTTCCATCATTGCTTCAACCAGTAATTGGTTCACAAACATACCTTTTTCTGTTGGATTCGAGACAGGAAACTGAACAGATTCAAATGGTAATTTTGGCAGGCTTGCATTATTGATAGTCGAGAGTGTCTTGACCACTGCATGATAACATAAATTAGGAGGGGAACCGAACAGATTAATCAAGAGTTATTGCCATATTATCTGCCCTAGATTTATTGCAAAGAAACAATGGGGTTGCCTTGTTGTTTTCAGAGTTTGTCTTCTTATCTTCAGCAGCCTGCACCAAATTAACACACCAGCATTGCTATCATTGGCCAGGTCAGATAATAGGAAAGCAACATTGACACAATGAACGTTTGCGAAACTAGACCACACCAGACTACACCAAACTAACACAATATGGCACAACTATCATCAGCCAGGTAAGGTAATAGGAAAGCAACATTGACACAGTGAATGATTGGGCAACCAGACCACGGCACTACAATTTAGTAGTGTGCATCATATGAGATAGTACACTCATGCAGGTCAGTATGCAAAACTATCAGGCAGTTTTCCTTCCAAAAATCAACATTTTCGCCTTTACTTGTACATTTTGCTACAAGTAAATTTAGATCAGATAAAGTTGTATTCATGTTGATTAACAAAATACATGCTGATGTACATATATAGTGATATACAATAGGTACTTACATCAGCGTTGGAGCACAGAGAATTCCCGCAAGATACTTTCCTCGAACACGATCCCAGTTCAAAAAGTTTTCTATCCTTTAAGCTTGTTTTCTAAAAGAGAGATGGGTAAGAAACATGTAGAAACTATGATCTGAATGCTATAAAATTTCAGGATGCGAGGATACACACTCGCTTCGTAGAACGGAGTTGACATATTTTTGCTGGTCTGGAGCGGAATAGTTCTCTGGCCACTGGAATCTGCTTATTATCACGAGGAGTTGGGTTTCTCTGTGCTGGAGCATATCTATGAACACTGGAGTTGGTTTACTATCTCCTGGCATTTGGATATTTTGCAAAGACCTTGTTTGTAGCCCTTCAGATTCTAACATAGTTGTCTTCCCCTTGCATGCCTTATATAGAAGAATGGTGCTTCAATTATAAAACATGCTACGACAGAGAGATGGAATAGGTACTGAAGAATAGAAAGGCATGACATATTGACATGTATTCCCTCCATCCGGAATTGAATGGATGTATCTAGGCGTATTTCAGTTTTAGGTACATCCATTTTTATCCACTTCCACGACATGTAATCCGGACGGAGGGAGTATGATGTAAGAGCTAGGGATACGACAGGACAACAGAGTAAAAAAACACTAGTTGAATGTAAAACTGTATGATAGGAGAATAGGTACAGAAAAACACTAAGGCAACATCTGTGTGTATGATTGGGAAACTAGGATGGCATTGCAACAGACCATTAGAATAACACTTCAATGTAAAAAAAACATGGTATGTTAGACGAATGGAGTACATACTGATGAATAACGATACATAGGATATTCAGAAGCATGATGTCCAAAATAAGCAGATGGCAATGCGACAGAGTAGAATGATAGTACTTCAATTTGAAAACATGTTATCATGAATGGAATAGGTACTAAAAAACAGGAAGGCATGGCATATTTACATGCATGATCAGCAGGCTAAGCACATGGCATCGCAATAGAGTACATGCACTCTAGGACATTATATGCATTTTGTACCCATATCACGGGCGAAGTTAGAGCAAGGACCTTGTGGGGTGAATAGGATTCATCATCTTTCGGCAAGTCTTCTGAAGAACCGCCTATACATGTTCCATCACATTCGGTGTCATCGATGTCAAGTTTGTTGGCCGTTACATTGCTTCGTGAGGTTCTTATGGATATATCAGTGTGTTCAATTATATCCGACATGCATGGAAGACAATTAGTAGTTAGATTTATGTAATGAGTGCCTGTAGGAGACGACATAAATAGTAGGACTGGACTTAACTAGTAGTAACAGGTCGCAAAAACTAAAGGGAGAACACAGATAAAAGCTACAGAATATGTATTGTTTGTACTCGAGATTAACTTGATGGCACACAAAAGATTAAAGAACAACAATATAGGTAATACTAGAAGTGGTATAATCACCAGCGTGCGGGATAGCATTGGTTGATTGATGATAACTACAGAACAACGTTACCTCCTAAACAAGTCCCTTATCTGAACTATGGAACAACGTAAACTCCTGAACAAGACTCTTAAGAGATCAACATGAATATACAATGACATGTGATAATCTATTTTCCATGCTTAGATGAATAACGAAGCCATAAGTGTTGCACAGAAGTAAGATGAGGGTACAACCTATCTGGCCACTATCCATAGGAGTGAGCATCATCTGCTGACTTGTCGATGGCCCTGTAGTTGTTGTGGCTGTCCATGTCGGGCATGCACATTCGATGCAGGGAACTGTTGAGTGCGGACTATAGCTCCCTTCTGGTGTATGCTTCCCTTGTTGGAGCAGCTGCGGTGAGAAGGAAGACGTTGTGGCTGAATATGTAGAAAACACATAATGTTAAGAACGACACATATCTCGAATCTAAAGAAATACCCTAAGAGATCAACAGTAAGGTATGAGAGTGGTCACACATCTATTGACTGAAAACTAAATTGGGGTCACACGATTTTATTTTATTTTGGTACTGTCCGATCTATGCGGATGGCTTGATGGCCCTCTTGTCCTCCCGGCTGACACTATTCAGAATCTTCCCCGAAGAGCCAGCGACCATCGGCAGATCAGCCTGCCTCAGTCATCCCTGGCCGCGAGAGCTTTGACCAAAAACCCGCCCCTGCCCCACCACACTGCCGTGGTTGCGCCGCCCCCGGCCAAACCACAAAGACTCGCCGTCATAGAGGCGGCGGCAGTACATTCAACCCATGCAACTCTAAGATAACCACCTAAGCACTGCTTCCGCAGCGAACTTGCACCCCTATACCCCTATGATAGACACCGAGGCACTGCTGCCCCAGCCAACTGGCAGCCTAGGTGCTCTGCCGCCTCGAGGGGTGCTGCTTCCCATTGGGAATCGACTGGCCCAAAATAAAAATTCAAGGACTCGCTCCTAAATAAAGTGATTTAAGATGAGTGTAGGACCTACCTTGCGGCCCGGTGAAGTAGGCAGCTTAGCTGCCGAGTCGGTGAGGCCGGCGTGGTTGCGGTGTCTCCCGGCGGTAAGAAAGCAGATATGTCGTGATGGTCGATGGCTATAGGGAAGCAGCGCTGGGGCCCTGGACGCGTCCGAAGTTGGAGCCGCTCCGGTGGAATGCACGACGGCGCGGAATTGGGTCCGGTATGGTTCAGGCGATCGTCGTCGAGGCAGCTCCTGCAACACGGCGTAAGAGGCACACGGCCCAGTGCATAATGGCAAACGGATAGCGGCTCCAACATTGGGGAGGAGAGCAGCAGTGCATTTGGTGTGGTGGGGGCACCATGGAGGAGGGGCTAAGGTTTCGCGGTTGGGGATAAGGTAATTTGGCGCCCACACTATATGAATGGGGAATCGCGAGGAGGAACCATGTCTTACAGACGCATTTGTCTGAAATGTGGGGGAAGTTACAGTTCTAACCCTGCCTCTTGGCTTGGGTCTGTGTCTTGAGGGTCGGGGATAGTAGGGTAACTTTGCTTCTCCCAAATAGTGGGCACCAGCGATTTCGGGTGAGGAGGGCGTGTTTTGAAATAGTGGGCGCTAGCGATTTCAGCCGAGGAGGGCGTGCTTTGAAATAGTGGACGCGAGCGATTTCGGCCGAGAGGGTGTCTTGCCGCCCATGGTTTATGAATTATTCGGCACCTGTCATTTCGGCCGAGGAGGGGGCGTCCTTGGATGAAGTTACAAACCAACCTTCGATGTACAACAGGCCAATTGATGCGTGTCCCACGTAGGCTGGTAATTTTGTGCCTCCCATTTATTTGCTCCAGGAGAACGAGCATCCACGCTAACCTTACCAAGTCGTTTCGAATCAAATTTTGAAATATTAGCTTGCCACTTCTTTTTTAGATGGTGAGATGATGCTCAGGACTAATGTGCATTCACATGCTCGTTGCTAACGATTTACTATTTGACAAATAGTTGACCCACTCAAAAACGGGAATCAAACCCAAAACGAAATATCTCGGTTCAATGAAATAGCTCGTTCACCCGGCCAAAATTGTGGACTAAATCCAAAATTGAACAGCTCAATTGAGTAGAATGTTGTATTATAGTCCTCCATGAACATGTTGAAAGTCAAACTAATGAACTTGTTTGATACGCATATCTCCTTTCATGTGTTGATTGCAAACAACATGTTCTCCAAACGTGACCTCCCCATCTCCGGACTCTTGTTCTCTCTCTAAACTAGAAAAAGTAGACTTCCGTGATGATACGTGTTTGTCATAGTAGGTCACGTTTTCTGTCATGCATGTACGTCCATGTCGATTTTATGAGAGAATCAAGATATTCATACATGTGTTGTCGTAGAAGTGTTCCATGACATTACCAAAATTATCATCACGGAAGTGTCCACTTCCATGACGATAAATGGCGCGTCATGGAAGTGCTTTCATCAAGGGTAACCGACATGTGGCATCCACCATAAATGATCACCATTAAGCTATCGGGTTCGGTTTGGATCCGATAACCCATAACAACCCGGACCAATGGGGATTTTCCACGTGTAAAATTCTCATTCGCCCGCAGATCAACGTGTCGGCCTAGCGTTCGGACAGTTGTCATCCAGCGAATGGACGGGACACGCCTATGATACGTCAACACGTGTCTCGACCCAACAGTGGCCCATTCAGGTCAAAAGGCCAGCCCATTTGACCTGGTCAAAAGTTAACAACCGGACCACTTAAAGCCTGCTAGCGTCCTGTTCGCATATATCCCATTTATAGCCCGCTAACTCACGGCCCATTATGGCCTATCCGAATTAGGGCCGGTAGCATCATCTGGGCCGTCGAATATGATTCCAACCCATTGTAACTTCTGGCTCATGTATGGCCCATGACGTCTTTCGGCACATATGAGGCCCTTTGTAACTCTTGACCCATTAACGGCCTGTGGTGAAACTGGCCCGTAATGAACAGTGTATCGCTTTATACCCATTAACGACCCATTATTCCATTGGTCCGTTTCCAGCTCGTGTTATCTTTCGGCCTTCTTAGGTCCCATTTATTCTTGGGCTGATTTGCCGCATTCGATTACTTACGTTCCATTACTGGCCTGTTCCGGTTGTGGGCCAAATTCAGCCTGTGGTTAAAGTCGGCCCATTTATGGCGCGTTAATCCGTTGGGACATTTTCATAGTGTCATCAAATACGGCCAATTAATGACAGCACATTATGGCCGGCCCGTGAACGGACGATTCCAAATCTCGCCCATTTACAACCCATAATGCGGTCCGTTATTTGCCCATTTTGGCCAATCGGTCATACGACCCGTAGAAGGCCCATTGATTCTATGGCCCGTAGAAGGCCCATTGTTTCTACGGCCCGTAGAAGGCCCATTGTTTCTACGGCCTGAAGAAGGCCCATTGCTTCTACGACCCATAGGTGGCCCATGGTCACTACAGTAAATATGTAACCCATGGTTATTGTGGCCTAGTTTTAAAAAATAGGTTATTGTGGCCACTAGCAAATTGCGGAAAAAGAACTGCACCGACTACAAGCAAACAAATAAACAAGACAGCAAGGAAATAAATAAACAAGCAACTTACGTTAGGCTATCACGGCTATTACACCTATTACATCCACTGGGCATCAAAGTTCGCCACCAGTGCAAATATGGGGAACAAAGCAGCATATTACATACACTGGTTGTCAAAGTTGGCGACCAGTGCAAATAAATGCCACAGCAAAACAAGCCCGGCAATGAAACCACTTCACAAGAGCTCAAGAAACAATATCCTGGGTATCCACCATGCTGTCAAGATGCTTAGCAAGCTTATTAGCTATCTCTTGTTTGGCACATAAATCCTCCAGTGCTTGCTGTTGAACCAGAATGTCTGTATCTGAATTCTGCAGGGACTTCCTCAGTCCTTCGGCTTCCTGTCACAGCACATCTGATCGATGTCTTTCAACCTAAAGTTAAACTCAAGAAGCTGAACTGATTCAGGCGGCGAGTTCGAAGAGCGGGTGGCAGCAATAGTGGCCAGTAACTAGAACACTACATCAAGACATGACTTTGGGATTGTCTCAGTGTCTTCAATATAGTTTTTATCATCATTCTTGGAGACCAATAGGGATGTCTCACTATCTTGAACCTTATCTGCATTACTTCCTTTACCATTGCATAACGGGGTACTCTTCTCCAATATTTTGTCCACATTCTAAAAAAGAAACAAGCAGACAAATCACAGGTTTACCATGTTGTATGTGAAACTCATTTTGGTAAACCAGTTCAGTAGTAAGGTGGACAGGATAACAGCATGAAACAAACATATATCTATGTAGTATGGTCACTGTATGGTCTATATCAATCTAGTTTATGTTGCCAAATCAATATAAAGACAGTTCAAATCATATCTGTTTAAGACAAACCAGCATAGACAGAATATAAGTGTGGGATACTACACAACAATAACAACACTTGTAATGTGCATGGCATGAGAACATAACTGTTTATTCAATTGAAACTGAATTCAACATAGAGCAAGTTACAACAGCAAACACGTTAAAGAAATAGGTTTAAAACATACCTGTTGTGCCATTGGAGTTCCAATTGCATCCATCAAATTTGAAATTAGTTGGTATGAGTAAATACAATGATGCAAGAGCAAAGGGGTATGAACCATAGCTACGGAACCTAAGCTGAGAACAATTCTTCTTCTGCTTTAAGCGTTGACTTGGGGTTCAAAGTGGTGGTCATCGTGCTTTGGGCACTGAAGTTGCCTTACTAATTGCTCGTGTTTGGGTGCTTTGTGGTGGATATGGTGTTGTGTGAACTGGAACTGGGTTACTATCTACTGGGGTTCGGATTAGAAAGGGTGCAGCTGGTTCTCTGTCCAACTTGGTAGGGGCACAATCTGCATGAGTCTGGGTTATGTGTGGTGGGGCTGGTTCTTGGGAAGTACAACCATGGTTCTATCTGCATCAACGGGTAGCACAATATTTTCTGAAGACCGTGTTTTTACTCCCATAGATACTGCCATCACCCCCGGCAATTCAAATGGCTGATAAACAAGAAAAGAAATTGAATGTACATACATTGTAAGATAGACGGGTGCAATCGATTGTAGGGAAGAAAACAGGGCATGAAATAATTCACATTTATGTTCTCTAACCAAACAAGATAGCATGACATAATTTGACATATATTATGGCTAATTAAACAGGATAGCATGACACAATTACACATATATGATGGCTAACTAAACAGGATAGAATGACATACTTCAAATATGATGACTATGTAAACAGGATCACATGATATAACTATACGATGTGTCTATTAAAGTGGTTGGCATGCCATAATTCACAAACATGCCGTCGATGGAAACATGATGGCATGATATAATTTATGGATAGAATGACATAATTCAAAATATGATGACTACGTAAACATGATGAGATGATATAACTATATTATCTCTTTAGAAAATGGGTTGGCATGCCATAATTCAGATACATGCTGTCTATGTAAACATCATGGCATGATATAATTCAAATATATGATTTATATACTAAGCAAGTGAGCAGAGGGCAATCGCATATATGATGTGTCAACTAAGGAGATGGCATTCAATACTGTGTATATGATGTAAAAACTAAGTATTGCGAGACAACATATGCATGATATGAGTAATATAACCCTGCTAAGTTTGAGCATACACCTCAGGGGGGAAATAGGACTGGTCATCTACCTCTGAATCTTCCTCTGAGGAGCTATCTGTAACCAGCAAGATATCTGCTTCAGCAGGTAGCATTGTCTACTCTGAAGATCTTGTTTTCACTCCAGATTTCTCCATCACCAATTCAAATGGCTGATGCACAGAAAGAGCAGTTGAATATACAAACATTGTCGACAAATGGAATGAGTAATACAAACAAAGGATGGCATGATATAATTCACATATATGACGCTTGGCTAAATAGCATGGTATTGCATAATTCACATACATAATGCCTTGCAACAAGATAGCATTGCATAATTCACAAATATAATGTCTTGCAACAAGATGGCAATGCAAAATTCACATATATGGTAATTAGACACTAAAAATGGGGCATTCACACAAAGCACATCTAAATTAAGCAAATGACATGCCAATGCAATACACCATATGCACGATGTGGCCAATATAACCCTACCATGTTAGAGCCTGCACCTAGGGAGGGGAAATACGACTGGTCATCTGTCTATGAATCCTCCTCTGAGAAGCTATCTGTAACCAATAAGACGTGCGCTTCGTCAGATAGCATTGTCTGCTCTCAAGACCTTGTTTTCACTCCATATTTTTCCATGACTATGTCGAATGGCTGATGCACATGCAAAGTAATTGAATGTACTAAAATTGTTGAAAAATTTAATACATAATAAAAAAGGATAGCATGATATAATTCACATATAAGATGACTGGCTAACCAGGATGGTATTGCAAAATTCACATATATGATGCCTGGCTAAATAAGATGGCATTGCATGATTCACATATATGATATAGAAACTAAACAGATGGCAATCACACAATGCATGTCTAAACTAAGTAGATGACATATTTTATGTATAAAGTAAGCAATGCAAGGCACCATATGCATGATATGACCAACATCAGCATGCCAAGTTAGAGCAAAAGATCTCAGGGGGTAAATACAAGTAGTCTGCTCCCTCTGAATCCCCCTCCAAACAGTTATCTTCCTCTTGATTATAGTATGGAATGGGGGAGGGGGGTTGCTTTTGCGCCAACCATGGAGCGACGTCTGGATGAAATTTTATTGCCACGCAAGGCTCGTCTCTTTTTCTCTACATGTTCAGTACCATTGTGTACAATAACTGACATGCATAGTAATAAAACATAGTGATATTATGTAAGGAGTGCATGCACAAATCCAGAGTGATGGTAGCTAACTGTGGATAGACCCAAAACCAATGATAGTAGGCAGATAATAGCTTCTATTAAAAAATATAGATAATGGCTCCTTTAGTGTTTGTTTCCACCCAACATGAAACTCATAGTACACACCCAAGATTAACTAGATAGTAGACATATAGTATTGATTGCTGCCCCAATATGTACCCCACAACCATTTAAAAACTCAAGTTTGAGCATTAGTTTGGACCTGACTTGGAGTCTAATTGATGAACATGACGTTAAAGTAGCATGTCATCATATTAAGCGATGCATAACGAAAGCAGACACGAAAGAGTGTGGACTCTCTTGCGGATCCGTGTAGTCCTCAAGGCCATCTGCTCAGTTGATGATGGTAATGCAGTTATCGTGGCTGCCGACGGCGGGGAAGAAGATCTAAAGTGGCGAAAGACGGTCTGGAGGGCGGATCCCTGCTGTGGTGAACCCGTCTGTCGTTGGAGCAGCTGTACTAGGGTGGACCATATCGCAGCAGGAGCGGGACAAACCACACAAGGTTTTCTTTGACACATATCTGTAACAGAAGTAATTTTGTAAGGGCTTGTTTGAATTGGAGGATTCTAACAATGCAGGGATAGGAAATACACAGGATAGGATAGGAATGCACGTGCAAAACAGAGAATTTAAAAACACAGGATTTCTACCAATCTGGGTGTTTGGTTCACAAGAATTGGAAGATCACAGGATGCAAAGAAGCATGGTGAGATTAAGTCAAACCACAAGAAAATATATGGTTATAATGCTATTATGCTACTATCTCTTAGTCTTGTGCTTCATGAATAGGAATTCGAAAACGAGCACAAGTGGATATTAAAATTCCTACGATTTTTATTTCAAGGAGACACTAAAGGAACAAATCCTACAGTTTTCCTTTGCTCCATTCCTTCGTACCAAATGCATGAATAGTAGTACCATAGGAAACTTTCGAATTCCTATATTTTTCATTCACTTTTCCTTTGAAGCACTGGCGATTCTAGTAGGCAGGCTTGAACAGGGAAAAATCCTACACTCAAAAAATGTTTTAGTGCTGCTTCTACTACTTTGGAACCAGGCCACTGCCCTAGTAGCTCAACTCCCAGGCCCATCTACATGTGCTGAGTGGACAATATATATAACATGTAGAGTAAAAAAGCGATGCAACAACTGTACAACCTCTTTGGAAAAGCCATATCGATCTCAGCATCATTGGGCTGGTCGGTGTGGATGCTCCGGCTAATTTGGATGTCGGAGGATGGGATGAAGATCTTAGGCGTCGGGAGATGGAGCCGAGGGTACTACTCCACTGTGATGGAGGGTTTCACGTTGGAGCAGCTCCGGTGAGTTGTACGACGGCGAGGCTAAAGCAGGACAGGAGAGACAACATTAACCTGAGTGGAACTCTAATAGCATCTCCAATAGATGATGTAAAATGCATAATCACAAAGTGCTAGATGTAAACTACATCAGCCGCTCATCTCTGAACTTAACTGTCGAAACAGAATTTAACTGTTGAAATTGAATTTTACTGTCGAAACTGAATTTTGCTATCGAAACTAAATTTTACTGTCAAAACTGAACGCACTAGTAGGAGAAAAATAGTAGGAGCAGCCGCGCGTGCGAGAGCTGGGGCAGCTAGTCGTGTAGCAGCATCTTGGGTAGCAGCTGCAGGGGCTCGAGCGAGAGCAGGATCTACTGCTCATGCAGCATCAGCGCAAGCAAGAGTAGAGTAGCAGCGCAACCAAGAGCAAGAGCGAGAGTAGCAGCGCGAGCAAGAGCAAGAGCAGAGCAGGCAGGGGACCGAGAGGAAGAGCAGAGCAGCAGCGCGAGTGAGAGCCAAAGCAGCAGCAACTCCTACTGATGTGGACGTTGCCGCCGAGGGAGCTTTACCGTGAAGGAAGTAGCCAGCGACACCGCCGTAGATGGAGTCGTGCCATGTCGGCTCGGGACCGAGCGTCATCAACACTGTGAGATCGAATCAAGAAGAAAATGCAGCGATTAGTGTAGAACCTCTTTGGTGGCGTCTATTAGGCCTCAGCTTCATTCGAGGAATAGGTCTTGATGCTGCTCTTCTTGTGGTGCAGGTGAAGATGTCGGTGTGGGAATGGAGGTGGCGCGAAAAACAAGGGGAACATCGGGGCAGCTCCTTGGAGGTGGAGGATGGGGTGGATGAGCCGGCGGGAGGACGTGATCGACGACGGATGCTCATCCGATACGGTGGATGAGGGACGTCGAGGTGTTGATGTGGATGACGTCGTCGGGGAAGAGGCTCCGTCTGGGTGGGCGGATGGAGGAGGGTGTGGGGCTTCGCGGGTTTTCGCGGCCTCGATGTACGAATGGGGAGACGGAGGGGATAGGAGGGGGAACCATGGCTTAGGGACGCGCTTGTCTGAAATGTGTGGTAAGTTACGAAATTAGCCCCACCAATTTGAACTAGGTGGTTCTTTCGGTTCAGGGGTATCATGGGAATTTCGCATGTCGGTATTTGGTAGGAGGTGGAAGTTTTCGCGCGCATTGTAATTTTGGGATAGTAAGGCGCGGGTTGAGATGGAGGGAATTTTCGGAGCACAACGAGACAAAGAGATATCTTAAAATTTTGGGATAACAAGGCATGGGTTGAAGAGGCGGGAGTTTTGCAGCAGAATAGATAGAGATGCTAGCTTGAAATTTCGGCATAACAAGGCGCGGCTTGAAATTTTGGGAGAACAAGCTTAACGTGTACAAAAAAAGACAATTCGCACCTCACTAGAGAGAGCCATGTCCCATTTTACTATATTACTAGAAATGCATTCAAATACAACAACAAAAAACTAAAAAAACGGGACAACAAACTTAACGTGTATAGTACCAAATCAATTTGCACTTCCCTCAACAATAAAAAAATAATTCATCTTGTCTAGCATATGGACTAAATTTGAGTACATTTTCCCTGTTTGAATGGGATTGTACACAGGTTAGTTATACAACCTTCTAAATATTATCTTCGCATCACATGACATGAATATAGGAGTAGTAAATTCCCATATAAATATGAACTACATGTACATACGATCTCGAATTCAAATATATGTATCCATTTTATGTTGAATTCAAATCATAGTACATGGATGCTCTAGCTAGATGTTCGGAACTAAACCATGTATGATACTACATACAATGTGTTTAACAGGCACAACACACACACACACACACTATTTAGACTAGTAAGGTACATGTGCATTGCACGCATGAGATTTGGCAACCAAATTATGAATAAATATCACATTATAGCATGTAAGCTTTGAGTCATATCTGCATGATATGGATGTTCATTTAATTCTTATAGTTCATCTCATTGAAAATCAATTAGTTTTAATAAAAAAGCTAATCTATTTTAAGATTCATGGAATTGTGTGTTGTAAACCATAAAGTAAAAAACAATGGCAATTCATCTAGAAATAATTTGGGCAATTATGAAACGAAAGATTCTAGAACAAAGGAGAAGTGCTTGTGTTTTGAGGTTTGTGCATTATGCTTAAGCTCAACCATGGAGTCTTCTAGATTGTACATGTGGCAAAATCTGCACGCTACACATAAATTAGAATGCACTTGTATCATTATGATTAAAATGATGTGGGGTCATCCATGAAGCCACGTGGCACGTGTGGAGGCATTGTCGCGACCTCCTTGTGTGGATTGATCACAGTGACGTGTTGCTGGTTCTAGAAGAATGTACTTGTCCTCTCTCACGCACACTAGCAGTACATGCATGAAACGAACATGTGAACGCACACACTCATTCCCTCACACGCACACGCGGGTAAACGGTGGGATGCACTTTCGTACAAAGATCCACCCATGTGATAATTTGATGCGTGTAAAGTCGTTCACTTCATTGATGGTCAATTAACACAGTGCATGCAAATTAATGGACGCGAGGGAGGAAGTAGTTGAGAAAGACACTACTACTCTACTGCGTGCATGCGAGTAGTTAAATCATGGGTTGCTAGTTCCATTGGTCTCCTTCGTATTTTGTGCCAATTTTTGACCATAATTTGAAGTAACACAATATTTATGCATGTCATAAAAATTAATGTCATCGAAAACCATGTTCAAATGTGATTCCAATGATATAATTTTTGGTGACATGCATTATTATTTTCTTAGTTAAATTTTTGGTCAAAAATTGGCACAAAATAAAAAGGGGGCCAATAAACTAGGACGCACGCGATGATCAATTTCTGCCTAGGTTACTGTTGGTGGCCTTTGTATTTAAATATGGACGGAGTGGAGTAGTACTATCTTTATCTTAGCATCGAAGGGCTCTCCGAGCGCCTAGGCTCGGCTCCCCGCCTCGCCCACCGGATCCTGCCATGGAGGATCCCGCCATGGATAATCCCTTAGATCCCAGGATCCCGCAAGCTGCCGTCTCGCTGTGGACTGCAACATTGCCGCCTTTGAGCGAAACCCACATGTGTTTCAGAGGGGATCCATTTCTCTGGAATCACAGATCGGGGCGCTGGAGGACATGCCAGGGCTATGTTTCAGGTGGTGGGCAGCAAGGGCAAATCGGATCGAGGAAGCGTCGCTTCGATTGGAGACAAGTTCGAAGGAGCTGCGCCTGGCGAAGTACAAGGCGAAGGCACAAGTCGATCTCATGGAAGAGATGCTGAGAGATGTCAGCATCTAGAAGCGTCGTGTTGATTTCGAGCTGGGGCTAATGGCAGAGATCATATTCACAGAGTCGACTGCTGAGGAAAGAACGCGCATGCCTGCAAAATGGCATGAGCAGCCGGTGCAACTGTTCAAATGGCGGTAGGAGAAGCCAAATCGCGGGACCAGCTGCAGCGGCGCCGCTGGGCATGCATCATAAGCGAGGTGAGCTGCCCTCCTTCCCCACCAGCGATGCAGTGACCTACTCGGTTGCTGCTGCAGTGAACTTGTGGCACCATGGGGGTTTGCAACCATGACAATCACTCCATCTATATGTATTGTATTCCTGTGAAAATACATGGTCGTTTGGAAAAAGATGGTAGTAATTGATTTATCACTAGTTTTTGAATGCTTGGTCATGACAATCACCCGAAGCCACAACCAGAAGTCTCCCTCCCATAATACTTACAATTGTTTGCACCAACAGACGGTCAGTCGGACCCGCGTCTCACCAAAGGGACATGCATCGGCTTGGTTTTACGTGTACGACCAGTTACATCAATGACTTGTCCGACTGCATTTGAGCAGTAGTACTTGAAATTTGTGTTCCAGGAAACTCATCAGGAGATGTTTCGGGACTCGAAACCAAAACCATCAATTAATCTGTAGCTTGTTCACATCACATTCCAAAGCATAGTATATTTAAGTGCAAACCTGCTCACACCTAGTATGTACCAAACCTGAACGTGTGCCCACTATGGAGGTTTTAGTACTAGTGCTAGTACTAGGTTATAAAAAAGGGAACTAGTAACTAGCCGAAAATCACTCTACCTCTTCCTCCTCATAAGTCTTTCTTGTTCGACCGTCCTTGCCATGGCCGGTGTGCAGAGCTCTAGGTCGAGAACTAGTCGTAACAAGGGAGCGGCGACCAAGGCCGCGGAAAAAAAAGAGGGCTCGCCGCCTGGCAGAGACCTCGAAAGATCTCTCACGGGCAGGCGAGGGCATCCAGGAGCGCCCTAGCCGCGGAGGCGAATATGCCAAGATGGCGGCGCTAGAGTCGTTGTCCCTTGACGACATGCCCTATCATCTCAATAAGCAGAAGCAGTTCATCGACGGCTTGGTGGAGCTGCTGAGGAGAGGCTCGACGACATGCCCGCTGATCTCAATGAGCAGGGGGAGTTGACCGCCGGCTTGGTGATGCTGCTAAAGAAGACCATTGCCTCGGATAAGAAGGCGACAGGAGAAATCCTACAACTTCAGGAGGACAAGGCGAAGCTCCGCCACGAGCTCGACCTGCTGAAGGAGGAGAATGCCAGCTGGAAGAAGCTGCATGAGAAGAGTAGTTCCTCGGTGAAGATGTTGCACGCGCTCATCATGGAACAGAAGTAGGAATTGGCGAAGCTCCGCATCAAGCACCCGACTGGTGTCAAGGTACGTACTGCGGCCGTGGAACAGATGATGAAGGCTCGTGTCGAGAAATCCCGCGTCATGGACAGAATGAAGAAGATGGCGAAGGAGATGCGCGAGGAGATGGAGGTCTTGGAGGCTATGAAGAAGCAGTTAAGACTCCGCGGCCAGCACCCCTTCACGTAGTAGAGGGAAGCGCCCCAGACTTGTGTGTGCGCCTTCCTTATTTTTTTTGGGGGGGGGGGGGGTAATCTTCCTTCTTCTTTTGCTCCTGTGTTTCTTCTTTTGCTTCGGGTGTTTCGCCGCATGTGTCACGCTCTCTGCGAGGCATGAATAGAACAATGCTAACGATGAGCGGCACCGTGGTATCGATGATAAGCAAATTAGATAATTTTTATCGCCATATCGCACTGGGCTGCCGTGTTTCATGCTCCTCCGTTGTACTAGTACTCCAGTTGAAAACTTGACTATACCGCATGGTTCTTTGCTCCTCCTCAGGTCGTCGGCAACATTTATACAAGCAGTGAAATCACAAGGCCCCGCCTTGCAGCAGTAATGAGCCATCAAATCACAAAGGCCCTCGCCTCTCGTGAAACCGACCAAGTGAGACTGCCCCACCCTCTAGCCTTTTAAATGTATAGTTTTGTACAGTAGTAGTATTGATGGATTGCGCCATGGAGCAAAACTAGCAAGATGAAATTAAAGAAAAAAGGTGGTACATATAGAGAGTGCACGTCGCCAAATTATGCATATAGTACTATTAGAAAAGCTAGTATGTGCTTAGATGGGGTGCTAAAGTCTATTAAAGAAATTAGCATACCTATTTAATTATTTGACAACTAAACTGTTGGCTATATGATGTTGGCCGTATATATTGTACGTATATAATGTGAAGAAACGAGTGTTAGTACTACCAACTACAAGATGAACTATAAGAAATACTAGTATGTACGTGCTGAAGAGTTAAAGTAACGAGAAGCAACATAACATAGTTCTGCTAGGGGCTCAGCACAACACACCCCTCAAATAAAACTAAGTAGCCTGAAATTAAACTAAGCAAGTAATCCGGTAGACACTGCATTAGAACCACCATGAGCAACAACACTGCCACCTTAATCGGACTCCTCGTCCACGTGCTCTACTTCGTCCTTGTCCCTCTTCCTCTTGGCCGATACTTCTTTTCTTGAACCGCACACTTGGCTCTCGCTCTTCATCCAATCCCTGTAGATATTGAAACAAAGGTAGGCATCCATTGCAGTGTAATGGATGTGGTATCTATCTAGTACATTCCACTTACATGCAAGATGAAACTTGGGCGAAGGTTTCGTCCGTTTACCGTACGAAGGATCAACCATGGTTGCTGCCAGGGTCAGCATTGAAGGCTGACGGGAGGACACTAGCCCATTCATCTCGAGGTCGAAGGGCTGGCCTACAACAAGCCTTATCCGATCCAGGACTTCTATGTCATTCATAAATTCTACAGAAATGAATTTGACTTTGCCGCCCGCGAGGAAGTTCTTAAAATCCTCGCACTCTACGTCAGCATGTCATATGTGGTAGACCAAGCACAAGTTATGCACGCAAAGCTGGATCACGGCGGGCTTCTTCTTCTCTTCCTCCTTTAGATTCTTCTCTTTTCCCAGGACTGTGGTGTACTCAACATCTAGCCCAGTGACCCACTCATCACCCTTTGACTTTTCTAACATGTGTTTGAAGCGAGCAAGACATCCTTTCACCGTCGTGGAAGAACGGGTGTAGATAATGTCGAACTTATCACCGGTGATGGTTCTAACCTTGTACTCACCGCCGATCATGGAGACTTGGGATGCCATGGATTTTGAAGGAGGGTTCGGATTAGTGGAACTGCTGTAATGTGAAAGGATGGGACGACTAGGAGCGAACTGCCATAATGTTAAAGTACGCCCGGGGACGAGTAGGACCGAACTGCTAGCGGTTTTCCGATTGTAAAAATGTTGAGTGGGGTGTGCGAACGGCAGGGTAGTGGCTTGCCCGATGGATAAATGGATTCATGCACAGTACTATGGGGGCCCAAATAGATGTCATGTCAGCTAGATGCCCAATTAAATGGCTTCATGCATCTCCGTGTTTGCACGTCAAGCGTCGGGAAAATTACAGGTGATACGAAGCTTTCCATGCTCCCATGATACGGGCTTCCGAGAGCCCTTGGATCTGAGATCGAACGGTTGCATGGCATGATTCTAGACCTATGGGTGAATATCCTATCCTGGAGGGTTATTCTGCAAATTTTCAGCAACTTAGCATGCGACCGTTCGATCTCAGATCCAAGGGCTATCAGTAGCCCGTACCATGGTCGCGCCTACCACGACCGTCGCCTCGCTCGCATGGTTGCGCTCTTGGAGATTTCAGACGGCTATAAATGAGCATTTTTTGCCTACTTCGCATGCATGAAACTACTTCCTCCGTCCAGGTGCCTTAGGCTATCTGATGTTGGCATGTCATACATAGTCATCACTTAGCCACTCATACAACAAGGTTAGCTATAAGATTATTTTTTTACTTCTCTCTATCTCTTTCTTCATAGTATTTATTGCATTTGCCAAGGAGTAAGGCCCCTCCCAATGCTCCACCTTGTACATGTGCTAAGCTTGCCATGTAGGCAAAAAAGATGATGTGGCAAGGTAATTAAGAGAGGAGAGATGAGTGTGGTGACCCAGGAAGAAACAATGCCAAGCGCGGGAACCTAGGGAAAACACTTCAATGAAAGAAGCCCACCAATGCATGGATAACATTAGTTGCTAAATCATTAAATGCAGGATGCTTAGCTACAACAAGTACCTTTGCATTGGGGACTTTAGTTGCTTAGCTCTTTAATGTGCTTAGGACCTCATCTTATCACTAGTGCATTGGAGGAGGTCTAAGGAGTACAGTACTTGGCACCTGCATACCATGGACGTGGCCAGGAATCGGGAGACTCACGACGTTCATAGCGTTGCAGTAATAATGATAGCAAGTCAAATCACAGGGCCCCACCTGTCCAGCAGTAATGAGCCATCAAATCACAGAGCCCCATGTTTGGAGCAGCCTACTCCCTCATCTTCTCGCCTCTCTGTCGAACAGACTAGGCAGAACTGCCCTGCCTACCGCGCGAGAAAAGCTCAGCCCTTGACTTTTAAATATAATTTTGTATCCATTCATAGATTGCGCCATGGAGCAAAGCCTCAAGGAAACGGTGTACACATGTATATAGCATTCTCGTCGCGTTCGCGTCGCACCCCAGATGGTCGGTCGGTCGGTCTGGCACGCCGCTCTCCGAATGGAACGCGCGTCATATTCCGTTTGCACACACATGTGGGACCGCAATTGATAATCGAGCATAGGCACACTCCCCGGCCCCGCAAGTCGGCTGAGTTAATAGAAGAGAGAGACGAGCGATAGTACTGGAGCAGTGTTGTACAGACGTCGGTGCCTAGACGATCCCTGCATGACATGGGAGATCAGTTCGTCCATGCATGTGACCAGACTGCAGCAGACGGCTGGACTGGCTATCGTCTACATATCGTGCAAGCTGTGTCGTATAGGGTTGTAGTTCTGATGAGAAATCTAAAAAAAGGTTTCTTGCCATCTCGCAATATTAGGTGTCATGTGCTTCAGATCACTGCGAGGGTTAAACAACAACAACTGAGTTCCTCCAAGGCGCTGGTCATTGGGGGCACATGCATGAATACTACTCGGCTTCCATCTAGGCCAAGCCGGCTATGTTAATTAGGACATCTATCGATTGGCCCCTTTTCTATGAGTTTGTCTTTAATTTGAGCTTTGATCCTCGTCTAGTTTGTCCGTCGGGATTCATGTTGTCTCCTTGGGGCAGTGAGGTTATGGTTTCTTGTCATGTGGCATTTTTTTGTTTTATATGTTAATCTGGTGCTTCACATCAAAATGATAACAACTGCGCCTCCGGGGCACATGCATGAAGACTTCTCGATAGTCATTGACGAGGTCATGCCAGCTCCGGTAGATAAAAGAAAACTACTCCACTATATAGGCAGGAGCCTCCGCGCTTGCTTGCTTGTGTTGCTCTCTTCACACTCTCTCGTCCTCTCTAGATCTAAACATGACAGCGGTAGCCACACTCTCTCTGCTCACCGTGGGTCACAGATCCAGCCGGATCCCCTCTGCCGGGGAATGTGCAAAGGTGCAATGTTCACGCGGTCGTCCTCAGCGACAGCTCCAACCCACTGTCGACGCGTCCCAATCAGCGTGCTTTGCCGTTCTCTCCCACGCAGCGCCGACTAGGGAGGGCCTCCGACCCCTTCTTCCTCGCTGCCGTAGCGTGGGCAGATCCAGCCGCCCACGCGGCGACATCCCGGCGACCCACAGGTATAACTTCCTCCGAAACCAGCCTTGCTCTACTTCCCAGCTCCTGACGTCGCTGCATTTGTATCTTCTACTATTTCTCAGGCCCCCTCGTAGATAGGATCGATGGGCTGTTCGAAAGCCACCTAAATGTTTGTTGTTAAGAGGTGAAACTACTTCATGCAGTCGAATCTAGTACCACTTGGTTCAAACAGGGAAGAAAGGGGTGGGGGTGGGGGAAGATATGTTACCTGAATCTAGGACTTGGTCGAAAGAGGAAATAATTGGGGCGAAAAGTAGCAGAGACTGGCTATCCAACTGGTCTCTTGGTCTAATAGGGAAATAAAGGGAAACGTAGTACAAACTCGATATAAAACGACCTATTGCTTGAAAAAGGAAAGGAAGTGTGGAATGGGGGACAAGTCAACAGAGTATGTCCAGCACTAGATTTGCTAGCCTCACACAGTATAAGGTGGCTATACCGAACATAAATGGGACCAACCAAGATATCCTGTTCTGATGTTTGTTGCCCCGAGCCCCTCTTATCTAATGCCACTAGTAAAATGTAGCAGTCCCACTATTAAAAGTAAGGACACATTAAACCAATGTTGTTTTCAGTGTAATGCCTCCAGTAATATGAATCAATGGCACTGTTTTTCATGTCCTACTAAATTTCCCATTAAGATAAGTTGCTTCTTTTCATTAGAAATACAACTGTCCTCGTCCGCCTACTCTCCCGTTCCCAAATACCAACTCTTTAGCAGCTGTTAATGTAATGCTGCTGGTTAAATGAAGCAATGGCACCATTAAAGTAATGTCGTATTTAATGGTTGGCATAGTTAATCCTAATGCCCACACTAATATCTAGCTATGCTGCTGCTTTAGAAATTGCTACTGTCCTTGTAGGATCGCCATTCAGATAAGGAACATGCTTATTTTCATTTGATGTATGTTTCATCACTTTTTAGCCACCCTCCTTTCCACATTTTTGTGCAAATAGAGATATACATTTCAGGCTTGGTCTTAGTTGAACTTTAGAAATGATATCCAAATTATAGTTGAACATTCCACGAGCTTCACGACCAACTTTGATGTTGCTCAATTTTATTGAAACTAATGAAGAAGAAGGTGCTAATGCATGGGACATTGCTTCATTTTAGGTGAACTGCACAAAAAGGTCCCATGAATTGAATCATCCATGTTGGTGACTAGTGTCATCCCTTCTATGATGGCGTTGATTGCAGATATGGTTCCCATCACAAGGTATGTTCCTTTTTAGTCTAACCGTTTGCCAAAGATCCTGCCTGTTTAGTCTGCTCTTGTGCTACTGTTTTGACACTGCCATGATAAAGCAGTAATGTTATTATTCTGCACCTTAATCTAGTGGCACTATTAATTTGAGGTAATGTTTTGGCACCGCTAGTGCCACTGATTTTTTTTATATATCGAAAGAGGGGGCTTCCTCCGGTTTCATTAAAGAAACCCAACCATAGAGAACCATTATCCGACAACATCCTAGTGTAAACGGACAGTTATGCAACTACTACAAGAACAGACTGAGTATTAGCAGGAGACAAGTTCGCCACATCAGCTAGGCAGGTAGGGGGACGCAGCACCAGCTCGACCAAGTTTGGACTACAACCCAAATGCTACCACAGAAACATCAGGGGGGAAGATATGGACTGAAAGAACCAGCTTCAGGGGTGGCGCTCTTTGTGGACGGATCTTTCTCGGCAGCAAATCTGTAACACCCCGCATGTAACTTGCCATATTTGTAACTCCGACTCTTGCCATTTCCGGTTATGTGTTATGATATTCCCTCCATGGTCGGGTTTTGTCTTTCGTTTTGCTTTTGTTCATGTCATGCATTTCATATCATGTCATCATGTGCATGGCATTTGCATACGTGTTCGTCTCATGCATCCGAGCATTTTCCCCATTGTCCGTTTTGCAATCCGGTGCTCCTATCTCCTCCGGTGCACCCCTCTTGTTTTCTTTCGTGTGCGGGTGTCAAACTTTCTCGGAATGGACCGAGGCTTGTCAAGTGGCCTTAATATACCACCCGGAGACCACCGGTCAAATTTCGTTCCATTTGGAGGTCGTTTGGTACTCCAACGGTTAACTAGGCATCCGCAATGTCCATTTGAGTGTCCAGCAAAACCCCCCCTCAAAACCAGCCCAAAACCCTCCAAACTCTCTTCCATGCTCTAGGTCGTTCGATCACGATCGTGTGGGCGAAAACCGCACCTTATTTGGAGCCTCCTAGCTCCCTCTACCTATTTATATGTGAGACCCCCGAATTTTTCCCGCACACGAAACCCTAGACATTTCCCTCCGCGCCGCCGGACGCGTCCGCCGTCGGCCGGACACGTCCGCCGCCGCAGCCGACCTCTCCCGCGCCGCCGCGGCCCGCCGGCCCGTCCGCGGCCCTCCCGGCCCGCGTGCACCGCCGCCCGACGCCCGCGCCCTCCCGTGGCACGCCCCGCCGCCCGCCGGTCGCGCCGCCCGCCGGCTCCCTCGCCGCCGCCGCCGGACCTCCGCAGCTCCGCCGCCGTCCTCGCCATCCGTCGCCGCGGCCACCCTCCGCCGCCGGCGCGCCGTGCCCCGCCGCCGTCCGCCTCGCCTCCTTCCCCCTCCGGCCTCACCTCCCTCTCCTCCGGCCGTCGCCGGCGAGGACGAGCCCGAGCACTCCGACCAGATCTGGACGTGGTACTGTAGCAGGTTGACCCGAGACCCTCCCCGTTTTTCTGCCGTCTTAGATTTTTGACGATATTTGCCCATGTTCATCGTTGCGTAACTCCTTGCATGTAGCTTCGATTCGCGCGTGTAATATGTCAAATTGTTCGCCTCGTGATGCTCTTCATTTTGTTCAATTACACCATGTTCATTAGAGGTCATCTTGATGCCCAAATCTCTGTTGGAAGAGGGCTAGTTGCTGTTATCTGCTGGTTCTTAACAGAACTTGGAGATTTGTCATTTTTGTATCTTTAAATCTGTGCATATTATGGGCATGAACTCTACATGTGTTTTGTTGTATGCCATGCCATCATTCCAAGACTGTATGCCATGTATTTTTGTGATCTCTATGGCGACTAGCAAAAGCATGCAAAGTAGGCCCCGTAATATTTCTGATTTCAGGGACTTAGTGATTTCTCCAAGTCCTTGTCTGCTGTTATTTTGTTGCCATGTAAACTTGATGCTACAGAGAGATCCATGCATATTTTGGAGATGTCGAGTAAGGATGTTTTTTAGCTATAGTTGTAATTCATCCATTCCTGCCCTTGTTTGCAATTATGGAGCGCCACAGAATGACTCAATCTTGCTCTACTGTTGCTATAAAATATTTCTGGCAGATTCTTAACATGATATTCATTTTTTCCAAGCTTATTGTAGTTGATCCATACATGATATGCTTTTTTTATTACCATGGATAGCTTCATAAACATGCCATATTACTATAGGTATGATTTTTTGTCTTGCATTGCTCTGTAGTGAGTGCATCAGGCTCACAAACATGCCTTCATATTATTATTTCTGCCATGCTCTGTTTTCTGCCAAGTCTGAAACCTGATAACGAAACTTGCTATGTTCACATGCTTGCCATCATATCTTCTGATCCTTTTTGGCTCATGGTAAGTAAGGGACTTTTATCATGTGCATTTAGTAGAATACTGAGATGCATTGTTTTGCCATGTTAAGTTCATGTAGCATGTTGATTTCGTGCTCTGAACATTGCTACCTGATGCTGTTTTCTGCCATGTCCAGTTTTTCACTAAGTCTGTGAACCTGTTATCTTTTGCACTTTTGCCTTGCTTGTTTGAGCTTGATATGTTGTGAACTAGCCGTAGCTCAGTGTTTATCTTTTGTCAAGCATCTCCTGTAGATTACTGCCATATGCTTTGTTGCTATATTGGAGTGCTGTACCATTCTTACTTGTTGCATTTTAAGTGCTATCAAGCTGTTAATCGCAGTTCCGTGTCATTCTTGTTTTGCTTGCCATTTGCAAACCGTGCATCCGTTTCCGGTGATCTTTATATCGATTTGGACCGAAATCATCTCATCTTTCCAGTGGCATGCTTGGTTTGCCAAGTTACTCCCTTGTTCATCATTTTCCTTCCGGAGCACGCATACGCATCGCATATCATATCTTGCATAGCATACATGTTTTGCATCATGTTGCTTGTGCATTTCTCGTGCTTGATTGTGGTTCTGTTTGTTTGTGTTCTTGTCTTGGGTAGAGCCGGGAGACGAGTTCGTGAACGAGGAACCTGTCGAGTACGCTTACGAGGATCAAGCTTTCGACAACTCTGAGAACCTTGCAGGCAAGATGACCACCCCTCGAAATCACTTCTATCTTTGCTTTGCTAGTTGTTCACTCTATTGCCATGCTACGCTACCTATCACTTGCTATATCATGTCTCCCATTTTGCCATGTCAGCCTCTAACCATCCTTTCCTAGCAAATCGTTGTTTGGCTAAGTTACCGCTTTTGCTCAGCCCCTCTTATAGCATTGCTAGTTGCAGGTGAAGTTGAAGTTGGTTCCATGTCGGAACATGGATATGTTGGGATATCACAATATCTCTTATTTAATTAATGCATCTATATATTTGGTAAAGGGTGGAAGGCTCGGCCTTATGCCTGGTGTTTTGTTCCACTCTTGCCGCCCTAGTTTCTGTTATACCGGGATTATGTTCCTTGAGTTTGCGTTCCTTACGCGGTCGGGTGATTTATGGGACCCCCTCGACAGTTCGCCTTGAATAAAACTCCTCCAGCAAGGCCCAACTTTGGTTTTACCATTTGCCACCTAAGCCTTTTCCCCCCGGGTTTTCACGAGCCCGAGGGTCATCTTTATTTTAACCCCCGGACCAGTGCTCCTTCGAGTGCTGGCCCAAACCGAGCGATGTCCGGCGCCCCCTGGGCAACCAGGGTCTATGCCAACCCGACGTCTGGCTCATCCGTTGTGCCCTGAGAACGAGATATGTGCAGCTCCTATCGGGATTTGTCGGCACATTCGGGGGCTTTGCTGGTCTTGTTTTACCATTGTCGAAATGTCTTGTAAACCGGGATTCCGACACTGATCGGGTCTTTCCGGGAGAAGGTTCATCCTTCGTTGACCGTGAGAGCTTATGATGGGCTAAGTTGGGACACCCCTGCAGGGTATTATCTTTCGAAAGCCATGCCCGCGGTTATGAGGCAGATGGGAATTTGTTAATGTCCAGTTGTAGAGAACTTGTCACTTGACCCAATTAAAATACATCAACTGCATGTGTAGCCGTGATGGTCTGTTCTCGGCGGAGTCCGGGAAGTGAACACGGTCTGAGTTATGTATGACGTAAGTAGGAGTTCAGGATCACTTCTTGGTCATTGCTAGATGACGACCGTTCCGTTGCTTCTCTTCTCGCTCTCTCTTGCGTATGTTAGCCACCATATATGCTTACTGCCGCTACAGCTCCACCTCATTACACCATCCTTTTCCTATAAGCTTAAATAGTCTTGATCTCGCGGGTGTGAGATTGCTGAGTCCCCGTGACTCACAGATTCTACCAAAACAGTTGCAGGTGCCGACGATGCCAGAGCAGATGATGGGATCGATCTCAAGTGGGAGTTCGATGTGGAACGTGGTCGTTACTATGTGTCTTTTCCTGATGATCAGTAGTGGAGCCCAGTTGGGACGATCGGGGATCTAGGATTTTTGGTTGTCTTATTTTCATCTGGATCATGACCGTAGTCGGTCTATATGTTTGTATTTTGGATGATGTATGAATTATATTTATGTATTGCGTGAAGTGGCGATTGTAAGCCAACTCTTTATCCCATTCTTGTTCATTACATGGGATTGTGTGAAGATGACCCTTCTTGCGATAAAACCACTACGCGGTTATGCCTCTAAGTCGTGCGTCGACACGTGGGAGATATAGCCGCATCGTGGGCGTTACAAGTTGGTAATCAGAGCCATCCCCGACTTAGGAGCCCCCTGCTTGATCGAATCGCTGGCGTTGTTGAGTCTAGAACAAAATTTTTTGAGTCTTAGGATTATGTATATCGGAGAGTAGGATTCTTTTTACTCCTCAGTCCCTTCGTCGCTCTGGTGAGGTCTCGTGACGTAGAAGTTTTGACTATTCTCTCCTCAAATTTCACTAAAAAAAATTTAGGATCACGCGGGTATCTTGGAATTGTTCCGATGGTTTTGTGACGAGAACATTGTTCTTGGTGCCTCCTGACATTTAGGGGTTGTCGCAGTGTCCCGGGGAGTTGAGCTCCGAGGTGTTGTCGTCACAATTTTATCGTTGCAGTTATGGAATACCTGAGTTTCGCCGACATCGAAATCTCTTTTATGCAGTTGTTGGTGAGATCACCTCGACGCCACCCAGTACTGGGGCGGGAGTTCGGGAGTATTGCCATAACTTGTATAACGGATGCTTTTCGAAGGTTGAGGTAAACGATTTCCGAAGGTTTCTTGGTTATGTGTTGACGGATGGATACAGTTGGATCTAGGGATTACTAGTTTGGGTGATATATATTTTGTGTCCCCTGTATCCCCAACACCAGATTGCATAACCAGAAAGTTTCGGGAGTTTATAAGTGGGAATTCAAGTAGCCTTAGGATATCTTTCCGACAGACGCATGATATGAGATTGGGGTTCGACGTCTAGTGGTCCGCCAGTACACGGTTGGTTTTACAGTGGTCTCGTAGTGTCTTAACGAGTCCATGGCTATGCCGACTCGGGGACTCTTCGTATGTCATGTGCACAGCCTTGTACATGATGGTGCTGTACGATCGAGCCCGTGTGGGCCCCACCATGAAAATTTCGGACAAAACCTCTATCATATGTTTTGTTCCGGCTTATTCTGCAAGCCAATACTTGTTTTGTTTTGTATTGTGGTATTCGAGTTGCTTCGAAGTCATATGTTTTCCATATCTTTTTCCAGTGGCTTCTCAACTTATGGAAGTGTGATGTTTTACTACGGAATTCATTCGTTCATCTTCGTTCGAATGTTTATTGTGAAGACTATATGTTGCAATTTCTATCCGTTGATTCTACTTATCCATTTGTCTATCAAGATGCTAACGGATGTCACCCTCTTCAGGATGGCTCCGCCAACGCGTCAGAATCCGGATCGCAATGAAGGGAGTCAAGCGAACCCTCCGCCACCACCTCCACCTCCGGAGGCTTGGCAAGCTATCATGGCAGCCACCAACGCCAATGATCAAATGATTCTGCAACTCTTGCAAGAACGTACTCAAGGGCAAGGCAATCAAGGCAATCAAGGTCAAGGCAACAATCATTTTCACTTTGCTACTCTCAACCAGTTTGTCGCAAATCAGCCCAAGTCATTCAGCTACTGTGCCGAGGCCACGGATGCCGATGATTGGCTCGTGGACATCAACAAGCATTTTGAATGTAGCAATGTCAGGCCTGAGGACTATGTCAAGTTCGCTTCTTTCCAGCTCAAGGACCAAGCTGCTGATTGGTATCAACAATACAAAGATTCCAGAGGAGGTCGTGTGATCACTTGGACTGACTTCTGTCGGGACTTCAAAGCGCACCACATTCCACAAAGTGTTGTTGAGAGCAAGCGTGAGGAGTTCCGCAATCTCAAGCAAGGAAACACGTCTGTGTATCAATACAACATTCAGTTTCAGAAACTTGCTCGCTTCGCTAAACAAGACGTTCCTGATGAAAAGAGCATGATCTATCACTTCAGAGGTGGCCTTAAAGAGGATCTGCAGTTAGCTCTCGTTCTTGTTGAGCCTACTCAGTTTGATCAATTCAACAATATGGCACTGAAGCAAGAGGCTGCTTAGCTCAAGTGTGAGGCTTCTAAGAAGAGAGTCAGGGACGCAGTTCAGTGTTCTTCTTCCTCACTTGTGACAGCTAAGCAACAGAAGTTCTGGTTGCCTCCTCCTCCTCCGTTTCGTCAGCCTTATCAACAGAAGAACAAAGGTGGCCATGGTTCTTCCAACTCTTCCAACTCTGGCTATCAGAACAAGTCTCAGAATCAAGCTCCAAAGTCCAATGCTCCTTATCACCGTCCACTCTCAGAGGTGACTTGCAACAAGTGTCAGCAGAAAGGTCACTATGCTAACAAGTGCTTCAACCAAAGGCGTCTGCCTCCTCCTCCTGTCAGATCTTCCAGCAATGCAGTGGTCAAGCATAATCCAAAGTCTGCAAAGGTGAACATGATGAATGCAGCTCAAGCGGAGGAATCTACTGATGTGATAATGGGTAATCTTCCTGTTAATGATATTCCTGCAAAAGTTCTGTTTGATACTGGTGCATCGCTTTCTTTCATATCAAGACCATTTGCATTTAAGCATGAGTTGGTTTATCAAGATTTGCCTAGACCGTTATCAGTTGTCTCTCCGGGTAAATTCATGAATGCAAGCTCCATGGTTCCGGATGTTTCCATCAAGATGGGAAACTATGAATTTATGTATTCTCCAATTGTTCTTGGTGACTCGGATATTAATCTTATTCTCGGGATGGACTGGCTTTCTAAGCACAAGGCTCAACTTGATTCTGCTGCCAGGGAAATTCAATTGACATACTCTTCTGAGGATGTGATTATTTATGCCGCTCGTGATGAAACCATTCGGTTTTTCTCTCTCAAATGAGAAGGGCGAATTGAATGCCATCTCTCAAATTCCAGTCGTTTGTGAGTATCAAGATGTCTTTCCAGAAGAGCTTCCGGGTATGCCTCCTCACCTGCCAGTTGAGTTTGTTATCGAACTAGAGCCTGGTACTGAACCCGTTTGCAAGCGTCCATACAAGCTTGGACCCAACGAGCTGAAGGAATTGAAGAAACAACTCGATGAACAAGAGCGTCTGGGTTTGATCAGACAGAGTTCTTCTCCATGGGGTTGTGGTGTTCTTTTTGTCAAGAAGAAGGATGGCACGGACCGACTTTGTGTCGACTACCGTCCATTGAACAAGAAGACAATCAAGAACAAGTACCCACTTCCCAACATCAATGAGCTATTTGAGCAACTCTAAGGTGCTAAAGTATTCTCGAAGCTTGACCTTCGTATGGGTTATCATCAGATTCGCATTCGTGAAGAAGATATTCCCAAGACAGCATTCAGAACAAGCTTTGGTTCTTATGAATATACTTTCGTGTCTTTCGGCCGCGTCAATGCTCCTCCAGTGTTCTCTCGGATGATGAATTACATCTTCAACCCCTATACCAATGAATTCGTTCTGGTGTATCTCAATGATATCTTGGTCTTCTCCAAGAATAAGAAGGATCATGCCAAACATTTGCGATTGGTGCTCGACAAGCTCAGAGAGTATCAATTCTATGCGAAGTTCTCCAAATGTGAGTTTTGGCTTGATGAAGTTCTTTTCCTTGGTCACATCATCTCTGCCAAGGGCATCGCTGTAAATCCCGAGAAGGTGTCCGCAATTGTGAATTGGGAACCTCCTCAGAATGTCAAGCAGCTCCGCAGTTTTCTTGGTCGTGCATGCTATTGCCGAAGATTCGTTGAGAATTTCTCTAAGATTGCAAAGCCTCTTTCCAACCTCCTCCAGAAGCATGTGAAGTATGTCTGGTCTCCTGAGTGTGACGTTGCTTTCAACACTCTCAAAGAGAAACTAGTCACAGCTCCTGTCTTCTTGACTCCTCCTGATGAATCCAAGCCATTTGAAGTTTTCTGTGATGCTTCTCTCCAAGGTCTCGGTGCTGTGTTAATGCAAGAGAAGAATGTTGTGGCCTATACCTCTCGTCAGTTCAAGCCCAACGAGAAGAACTACCCCACTCACGATCTTGAGTTGGCGGCAGTTGTCCATGCATTAATAAAATGGAGACATCTCTTGTTGGGAAGACAAGTGGACATTTTCACCGATCACAAGAGTCTCAAGTATATCTTCACTCAGCCCAACCTCAACCTCAGGCAGACTCGATGGGTCGAAATGATTCAAGAGTACAATCCGAGTATTGAATATACTCCAGGCAAAGCAAATGTCATTGCAAATGCTTTAAGCAGGAAGGCTTATTGCAACAGCTTAATTCTCAAGCCTTTCCAACCGGATCTTTGTGAAGCTTTCAGCAAGCTGAATCTCCAAGTTGTTCCTCAAGGCTTTCTTGCCAACATCATAGTCTCTCCTACTTTGGAAGATCAAATTCGTGAGGCACAACTCCTTGATGCCATGGTGAAGAAGGTGAAACGTGGTATCGACAAGGGTCTTTCCAAATACAAGTGCTATCACATTGATGACAGAGACACTTTGTTCTTCGAGGACCGGATTGTGGTTCCTAAAGGTGATCTAAGGAAAGTCATAATGAACGAGGCGCACAATTCTCTCCTTTCCATTCATCCTGGAAGTACGAAGATGTATCATGACCTCAAGCAGTCGTATTGGTGGACCCGAATGAAGCGAGAAATCGCTCAATTCGTGAATGAATGTGATGTCTGTCGAAGGGTGAAAGCAGAACACCAACGACTAGCTGGTCTCCTCCAACCTCTTGCTATCCCAGAGTGGAAGTTTGACAATATCGAAATGGACTTCGTGACTGGATTTCCAAAGTCCAAGCACGGAAATGATGCTATCTTCGTTGTCATCGACAAGCTCTCTAAAGTGGCTCATTTCCTTCCAATCAAAGAATCCATCACAGCAGCTCAGCTGGCAGAGCTTTACACCTCCTGAATTGTCTCCTTCCACGGCATTCCACAATTGATTTCTTCAGATCGTGGAAGCATCTTTACCTCTAAGTTCTGGGACTCCTTCCAGAAGGCCATGGGCACAAACATTCCCTTCAGCACAGCTTTCCATCCTCAAACTAGTGGCGAAGTCAAGCGAGTCAATCAAATTCTTGAAGATATGCTCAGGGCTTGTGTCATTTCCTTTGGCATGAAATGGGAAGATTGTCTTCCATATGCTGAATTCTCCTACAACAACAGCTTCCAAGCGAGTTCGGGCAAGGCCCCGTTCGAGATTCTCTATGGCAGAAAGTGTCGTACTCCTCTCAATTGGTTAGAGACTGGTGAACGCCAACTTCTTGGCAATGACTTAATCACTGAAGCTGAAGAAATGTGTAAAGTCATCCGTGATAATCTCAAAGCCACGCAATCGCGCCAGAAGAGTTACTATGATAGTAAGCACCGTGATTTGGCTTTCGAGATCGGAGACCATGTCTACCTCCGCGTCTCTCCAATGAAAGGCACTCGTCGCTTCGGTATCAAAGGGAAGCTTACCCCTAGATACGTGGGTCCTTTAAAGATCGTTGGCAAAAGAGGCGACCTCGCCTATCAACTTGAGCTTCCTTCCAACTTCGCGAACGTGCACGATGTGTTCCACGTGTCACAGCTCCGCAAGTGCTTCAATACGCATGAGCACACTATCAACTTCGAAGAGATTGACGTCCAAGAAGATTTGTCTTATCATGAGAACCCCGTTGCTATTCTTGAACAAACTGAGCGCAAGACTCGCAACAAGTCAATCAAATTCCTGAAAGTGAAGTGGTCGCACCATTCCGACCGGGAAGCCACCTGGGAACGCGAGGACCATCTCCGTTCCGAATATCCAGAGTTCTTTCAGTCCTAGATCTCGGGACGAGATCCTCTCGTAGTGGTGGACTGTTGTAACACCCCGCATGTAACCTGCCATATTTGTAACTCCGACTCTTGCCATTTCCGGCTATGTGTTATGATATTCCCTCCGTGGTCGGGTTTTGTCTTTCGTTTTGCTTTTGTTCATGTCATGCATTTCATATCATGTCATCATGTGCATTGCATTTGCATACGTGTTCGTCTCATGCATCCGAGCATTTTCCCCGTTGTCTGTTCTGCAATCCGGCGCTCCTATCTCCTCCGGTGCACCCCTCTTGTTTTCTTTCGTGTGCGGGTGTCAAACTTTCTCGGAATGGACCGAGGCTTGTCAAGTGGCCTTAATATACCACCCGGAGACCACCGGTCAAGTTTTGTTCCATTTGGAGGTCGTTTGGTACTCCAACGGTTAACTGGGCATCCGCAATGTCCATTTGAGTGTCCAGGAAAACCCCCCCTCAAAACCAGCCCAAAACCCTCCAAACTCTCTTCCATGCTCTAGGTCATTCGATCACGATCGTGTGGGCGAAAACCGCACCTCATTTGGTGCCTCCTAGCTCCCTCTACCTATTTATATGTGAGACCCCCGAATTTTTCCCGCAGAAAAAACCCTAGACATTTCCCTCCGCGCCGCCGGACGCGTCCGCCATCGGCCGGACACGTCCGCCGCCGCAGCCGACCTCTCCCGCGCCGCCACGTGGCAGCCGCGCCGCCGCGGCCCGCCGGCCCGTCTGCGGCCCTCCCGGCCCGCGTGCACCGCCGCCCGACGCCCGCGCCCTCCCGCGGCTCGCCCCGCCGCCCGCCGGTCGCGCCGCCCGCCGGCTCCCTCGCCGCCGCCGCTGGACCTCCGCAGCTCCGCCGCCATCCTCGCCATCCGCCGCCGCGGCGACCCTCCGCCGCCGGCGCGCCGTGCCCCGCCACCGCCCGCCTCGCCTCCTTCCCCCTCCGGCCTCTCCTCCCTCTCCTCCGGCCGTCGCCGGCGAGGACGAGCCCGAGCACTCCGGCCAGATCTGGACGTGGTACTGTAGCAGGTTAACCCGAGACCCTCCCCGTTTTTCTGCAAAGTCTTAGATTTTTGACGATATTTGCCCATGTTCATCGTTGCATAACTCCTTGCATGTAGCTCCGAGTCGCGCATGTAATATGTCAGATTGTTCGTCTCGTGATGCTCTTCATTTTGTTCAATTGCACCATGTTCATTAGAGGTCATCTTGATGCCCAAATATCTGTTGGAAGAGGGCTAGTTGCTGTTATCTGCTGGTTCTTAACAGAACTTGGAGATTTGTCATTTTTGTATCTTTAAATCTGTGCATCTTATGGGCATGAGCGCTACATGTATTTTGTTGTATGCCATGCCATCTTTCCAAGGGTGTATGCCGTGTATTTTTGTGATCTCTGTGGCGACTAGCACAAGCATGCAAAGTAGGCCCCGTAATATTTCTGATTTCAGGGACTTGGTGATTTCTCTAAGTCCTTGTCTGCAGTTATTTTGTTGCCATGTAAACTTGATGCTACAGAGAGATCGATGCATATTTTGGAGATGTCCAGTAAGGATGTTTTGTAGCTATAGTTGTAATTGACCCATTCCTGCACTTATTGGAAATTATGGGGTGACATAGAATGACTCAATCTTGCTCTACTTCTGCTATAAAATATTTCTGGCAGATTCTTAACATGATATTCATTTTTTCCAAGCTTATTGTAGTTGATCCATACATGCTATGCTTTTGTTATTGCCATGGATAGCTTCATAAACATGCCATCTTGCTGTAGGTATGCTTGTTTTGTCATGCATTGCTATGTAGTGAGTGCATCAAGCTCACAAACTTGCCTTCATATTATTATTTCTGCCATGCTCTGTTTTCTGCCGAGTCTGAAACCTGATAACGAAACTTGCTATGTTCACATGCTTGCCATCATATCTTCTGATCCTTTTTGGCTTATGGTCAGTAAGGGACTTTTGTCATGTCCATTTAGTAGAATACTGTGATGCCTTGTTTTGCCATGTTAATTTCCTGTAGCATGTTGATTTCATGCTCTGAACATTGCTACCTGATACTGTTTTCTGCCATGTCCAGTTTTTGACCAAGTCTGTGAACCTGTTATCTTTTGCACTTTTTCCTTGCTTGTTTGAGCTTGATATGTTGTGAACTAGCCGTAGCTCAGTGTTAATCTTTTGTCAAGCATCTCCTGTAGATACTGCCATATGCTTTGTTGCTATATTGGAGTGCTGTAGCATTGTTACTTGTTGCATTTTAAGTGCTATCATGCTGTTAATCGCAGTTTCGTGTCATTCTTGTTTTGCTTGCCATTTTGCAAACCGTGCATCCGTTTCCGATGATCTTTATATCGATTTCGACCGAAATCATCTCATCTTTCCAGTGGCATGCTTGGTTTGTCAAGTTACTGCCTTGTTCATCATTTTCCTTCCGGAGCACGCATACGCATCGCATATCATATCTTGCATAGCATACATGTTTTGCATCATGTTGCTTGTGCATTTCTCGTGGTTGATTGTGGTTCCGTTTGTTTGTGTTCTTGTCTTGGGTAGAGCCGGGAGACGAGTTCGTGAACGAGGAACCTGTCGAGTACGCTTACGAGGATCAAGCCTTCGACAACTCTGAGAACCTTGCAGGCAAGATGACCACCCCTCGAAATCACTTCTATCTTTGCTTTGCTAGTTGTTCGCTCTATTGCCATGCTACGCTACCTATCACTTTCTATATCATGTTTCCCATTTTGCCATGTCAGCCTCTAACCATCCTTTCCTAGCAAACCGTTGTTTGGCTAAGTTACCGCTTTTGCTCAGCCCCTCTTATAGCGTTGCTAGTTGCAGGTGAAGTCGAAGTTGGTTCCATGTCGGAACATAGATATGTTGGGATATCACAATATCTCTTATTTAATTAATGCATCTATATATTTGGTAAAGGGTGGAAGGCTCGGCCTTATGCCTGGTGTTTTGTTCCACTCTTGCCGCCCTAGTTTCTGTTATACCGGAATTATGTTCCTTGAGTTTGAGTTCCGTACGCGGTCGGGTGATTTATGGGACCTGTCGGGGATATACCACGCGGTATGACCCGGCCGGAAGTATGGCGGCTCACAGAGACACGGTGAGTATTTGGTGACTTACTGATAACCCCAACGGCGGGTCAGATGGATGACAAGGCCCAAGGCCCAGAAGGCCGGTTCATGTGATGGTGGGCCGGCTTAAGAAGAAAGGGATGACGAATATTTCCTTTACGAGGAAGCAAGACCCGGAATTGTATTCAACTTGTAAGAAAAGATAGACCAGTCCTAGTCCTACTAGGACTCCGCATGTAACCCGCCCCTCTAACTTATATAAGGAGGGGCAGGGCACCCCAAAGAGGGACAAGCAACAAGAAATAATCTCTAGGGGTAAACACCGAGAGCCGGACCGGCGACTCTCCCGTGATCATAATGAGACCTAGCCCCAAACAGCACGTAGGGTTGTTACCGGATGATGTTTCCCGGGGCCCGAAGCTGTCTAAACCCTTGTCTTGTGCGTTGATCCGCCCTGCGTCTCTCATCCCAACAAACCCCTCTCAAGCTACTACATAGATGCGCTGGCCTCACGACTAAGTCCTCACACTAAGGACATCTGCCGTGACAATTCCACGACAGGACCCCCTCGACAGTTCGCCTTGAATAAAACTCGTCCAGCAAGGCCCAACTTTGGTTTTACCATTTGCCACCTAAGCCTTTTCCCCCGAGTTTTCGCGAGCCCGAGGGTCATCTTTATTTTAACCCCCGGACCAGCGCTCCTTCGGGTGCTGGCCCAAACCGAGCGATGTCCGGCGCCCCCTGGGCAACCAGGGTCTATGCCAACCCGACGTCTGGCTCATCCGTTGTGCCCTGAGAACGAGATATGTGCAGCTCCTATCGGGATTTGTCGGCACATTCGGGGGCTTTGCTGGTCTTGTTTTACCATTGTCGAAATGTCTTGTAAACCGGGATTCCGAGACTGATTGGGTCTTTTCGGGAGAAGGTTTATCCTTCGTTGACCGTGAGAGCTTATGATGGGCTAAGTTGGGACACCCCTGCAGGGTATTATCTTCCGAAAGCCGTGCCCGCGGTTATGAGGCAGATGGGAATTTGTTAATGTCCGGTTGTAGCGAACTTGTCACTTGACCCAATTAAAATACATCAACTGCGTGTGTAGCCGTGATGGTCTCTTCTCGGTGGAGTCCGAGAAGTGAACACAGTCTGAGTTATGTATGACGTAAGTAGGAGTTCAGGATCACTTCTTGGTCATTGCTAGATGACGACCGTTCCGTTGCTTCTCTTCTCGCTCTCTCTTGCGTATGTTAGCCACCATATATGCTTACTGCCGCTGCAGCTCCACCTCATTACACCATCCTTTTCCTATAAGCTTAAATAGTCTTGATCTCGCGGGTGTGAGATTGCTGAGTCCCCGTGACTCACAGATTCTACCAAAACAGTTGCAGGTGCCGACGATGCGAGAGCAGATGATGGGATCGATCTCAAGTGGGAGTTCGATGTGGAACGTGGTCGTTACTATGTGTCTTTTCCTGATGATCAGTAGTGGAGCCCAGTTGGGACGATCGGGGATCTAGCATTTGGGGTTGTCTTATTTTCATCTGGATCTTGACCGTAGTCGGTCTATATGTTTGTATTTTGGATGATGTATGAATTATATTTATGTATTGCGTGAAGTGGCGATTGTAAGCCAACTCTTTATCCCATTCTTGTTCATTACATGGGATTGTGTGAAGATGACCCTTCTTGCGACAAAACCACTATGCGGTTATGCCTCTAAGTCGTGCCTCGACACGTGGGAGATATAGCCGCATCGTGGGCGTTACAAAATCCTCTTATCAAATACTAGTAGCTTATATTGGCACTTTTCTAGGGAGTACTCTTTTCTGAAAGAAGCACCAATCTATTTTTCTTTATTTGTACACAGTGTCACAACTTTTTTTTGTCCAGAGCTATTTTAGGGTGATTGGTGTAGTACTCGGAGACTGATTGTAACACCCCGGATGTAACTTTCCATATTTGTAACTCCAACTCTTGCCATTTTCGGCTATGTGTTATGATATTCCCTTCGTGGTCGGGTTTTGTTTGTTGTTTTGCTTTTTGTTCATGTCATGGGTATCTCATTTGCATACGTGTTCGTCTCATGCATCCGAGCATTTTCCCCGTTGTCCGTTTTGCAATCCGGCACTCCCACCTCCTCCGGCGCACCCCTTTTTTTTCTTTTCGTGAGCGGGTGTTGAACGTTCTCGGAATGGACCGAGTCTTGCCAAGTGGCCTTGGTATACCACCGGTAGACCACCTGTCAAGTTTCGTTCCATTTGGAGGTCGTTTGGTGCTCCAACGGTTAACCGGGTAACCGCAAAGTCCGTTTGTGTGTTGCAGAAAAACCCCGCCTCTAAACAGCCCAAAACCCCTCTAAGTCTCTTCCATGCTCTAGGTCGTTCGATCATGATCGTGTGGGCGAAAACCGTGCTCCATTTGGACTCTCCTAGCTCCCTCTACCTATAAAACACGCCCCTCTGAAATATTCGCAGATCAAACCCTAGAAAAATCTCCCCGCCGCCGCCGGACGCGTCCGCCGCCACCGGACACCTCCCCGCCGCCGCGCCCGGCCAACCAGGGGCCGACACGTGGGCACCGTACGCCGCGCGCGCCGCCGGCCCGCCGGGCCCATGCCTGGCCCCCGAGCCCGCAGCCGCCGCGCGCCTCCCCGCCCGCTAGCGCCGCCGCCAGCCGCCGCCCTCTGCCTCGCCGCACCGGCGACTTCGCCCGCCGGCGCCACCGCTCCTCCTCCCGCCAGCGCCACCGCCGCACCCGCCGGCGACCGCGCCCCGCGCCCGCCGCGCTCCTCCGGGCGCGCCCCTTCTTCCTCCTCCCCGCCGGCTCCTCCCCGCGCCAACTCCGGCCCCGCGCGCCCCGAGCTCCGGCGAGCCCGAGCCGGCGAGCCTCGGCCCGATCTGATCTGAAACGCCTCGGTTGACTTTTTCTCCCTCTCCCCGAATTTCTCTGTCCTTTATTTCTTACATAATATGCCTCTGTTCATCGCACCATAACTCTCTCAATATAGCTCCGTTTCGTGCGTGTAATATACCAAAATGTTCGTCTCGAGATGATCTTCATTTTGTTCCATCGCACCATGTTCATTTTAGTCCATCTTGATGCCCAAAGCTCTGGTGCAAGAGTGCTAATTGCTGTTAACTGCTGTTACTTATCAGATCTTGAGGATTTGTTATTTTAGTTGCTATTGATGTGTGCATCGTATGGGCATGAGCTCTACATGTGGTTTGATGTATGCCATGCCATATTTACATAGGTTTATGCCATGTATTTTTGTGATCTCTGTGGTGACTAGCACAAGCACGCAAACTAGGCTTCGTGATGTTTCTGATTTCAGGGACAGTAATTTCACAAAGTTTGTGAATCTGTTATCTTTTGCACTTCTGCCATGCTTGTTTGAACCTGCTGTGGTGTAATCTAGCCATAGCTCAGTGTTCATATTTTGTCAAACATCTCCTGTAGATTACTACCATATGCTTTGTTGCTATGTTTTGGTGCAGTAGAATAGTTACTTGTTGCATTCTAAGTGCTATCATGCTGTTAATCGCAGATTCGTGTCATTTTTGTTTTGCTTGCCATTTGCAAACCGTGCATCCGTTTCCGGTGATCTTTATATCGATTTCGACTGAAATCATCTCATCTTTCCAGTGGCATGCTTGGCTTGCCAAGTTACTGCCTTGTTCATCATTTTTCTTCCGGAGCACGCATATGCACCGCATACCATATCTCGCATATCATACATGTTTTGCATCATGTTGCGTGTGCATTTCTCGTGATTGATTGTGGTTCCGTTGCTTGTGTTCTTGTTTTGGGTAGAGCCGGGAGATGAGTATGCTTACGAGGAACCTGTTGAGTACGCTTACGAGGATCAAGCTTTCGACAACTCTGAGAACCTTGCAGGCAAGATGACCATACACTCGAAATCACTTCTATCTTTGCTTTGCTAGTTGTTCGCTCTATTTGCCATGCTGCGCTACCTACCACTTGCTATATCATGCCTCCCATATTTGCCATGTCAAGCCTCTAACCATCCTTTCCTAGCAAACTGTTGTTTGGCTAAGTTACCGCTTTTGCTCAGCCCTTCTTATAGCGTTGCTAGTTGCAGGTGAAGTTGAAGTTGGTTCCATGTTGGAACATGGATTTTTTGGAATATCACAATATCTCTTATTGTATTAATGCATCTATATATTTGGAAAAGGGTGGAAGGCTCGGCCTTGTGCCTGGTGTTTTGTTCCACTCTTGCCACCCTAGTTTCCGTCATATCGGTATTATGTTCCTTGAGTTTGCGTTCCTTACGCGGTTGGGTGATTAATGGGACCCCCTTGACAGATCGCCTTGAATAAAACTCCTCCAGCAAGGCCCAACCTTGGTTTTACCATTTGCCACCTAAATCTTTTTCCCTTGGGTTTTCGCGAGCCCGAGGGTCATCTTTATTTAAACCCCGGGCCAGTGCTCCTCCGAGTGTTGGTCCAAACTAGAGCACCGTGCGGGACCGTCCCTTGGCAACTTGGGTTACGTTGGTACCTGTACGCTTAGCTTATCCGGTGTGCCCAGAGAACGAGATATGTGCAGCTCCTATCGGGATTTGTCGGCACAGCGGGTGGTCTTGCTGGTCTTGTTTTACCATTGTCGAAATGTCTTGTAAACCGGGATTCCGAGACTGATCGGGTCTTCCTGGGAGAAGGTTTATCCTTCGTTGACCGTGAGAGCTTATGATGGGCTAAGTTGGGACACCCCTGCAGGGTATTATCTTTCGAAAGCCGTGCCCGCGGTTATGAGGCGGATGGGAATTTGTTAATGTCCGGTTGTAGAGAAATTGTCACTCGACTTAATTAAAATACATCAACCGTGTGTGTAGCCGTGATGGTCTCTTCTCGGGAGAGTCTGGGAAGTGAACACGGTTTGAGTTATGCATGAACGTAAGTAGTTTCAGGATCACTTCTTGATCATTTCTAGCTTCACGACCGTTGCGTTGCCTCTCTTCTCGCTCTCATTTACGTATGTTAGCCACCATATATGCTTAGTGCCTGCTGCAGTTCCACCTCATTACACCATCCTTTCCTATAAGCTTATATAGTCTTGATCTCGCGGGTGTGCGATTGCTGAGTCCTCGTGACTCACAGATTCTACCAAAACAGTTGCAGGTGCCGACGATGCCAGTGCAGATGATGCAACCGAGCTCAAGTGGGAGTTCGATGAGGAACGTGGTCGTTACTATGTTTCTTTTCCTGATGATCAGTAGTGGAGCCCAATTGGGACGATCGGGGATCTAGCATTTGGGGTTATCTTATTTTCTTTTGGATTTCACCGTAGTCGGTCTATGTGTGGATTTTGGATGTTGTATGAATTATATTTATGTATTGTGTGAAGTGGCGATTGTAAGCCAACTCTCGTTATCCCATTCTTGTTCATTACATGGGATTGTGTGAAGATGACCCTTCTTGCGACAAAACCATAATGCTGTTATGCCTCTAAGTTGTGCCTCGACACGTGGGAGATATAGGCGCATCGTGGGCATTACAAGTTGGTAATCAGAGCCATCCCCAACTTAGGAGCCCCCTGCTTGATCGAATCGCTGGCGTTGTTGAGTCTAGAATAAAAATGTTTTGAGTCTTAGGATTATATATATCAGAGAGTAGGATTCTTTTTACTCCTCAGTCCCTTCGTCGCTCTGGTGAGGCCTCCTGGCGTAGAAGTTTTGACTCTTCTCTCCTCAAATTTCACTAAAAAAAATTTAGGATCACGCGGGTATCTTTGTATCGTTCCGATGGTTTTGTGACGAGAACATTGTTCTTGGTGCCCCCTGACATTTAGGGGTTGTGGCAGTGTCCCGGGGAGTTGAGCTCCGAGGTGTTGTCGTCGCAATTTTATCGTTGCAGTTCTGGAATACCTGAGTTTCGCCGACATTGAAAATCTCTTTTATGCAGTTGTTGGTGAGATCACCTCGACGCCACCCAGTACTGGGGCGGGAGTTCGGGAGTATTGCCATAACTCGTATAACGGATGCTTTTCGAAGGTTGAGGTACACGATTTCCGAAGGTTTCTTGGTTATGTGTTGACGGATGGATACAGCTGGATCTAGGGATTGCTAGTTTGGGTGATATATTTTGTGTCCCCTGTATCCCCAACACCAGATTGCATAACCAGAAAGTTTCGGGAGTTTATAAGTGGGAATTCAAGTAGCTCCTAGGATATCTTTCCGACAGACGCATGATATGAGATTGGGGTTCGACGTCTAGTGGTCCGCCTTTCCACGGTTGGTTTTACAGTGGTCTCGTAGTGTCTTAAAGAGTCCTTGGCTATGCCAACCCGAGGACGCTTCGTATGTCATGTGCACTGCCTTGTACATGATGGTGCTGTAGGATCGAGCCCGTGTGGGCCCCACCACGAAAACTTCGGACGAAATCTCTATCATATGTTTGTTCCGGCTTATTCTGCAAGCCAATACTTTGTTTTGTTTTGAATTGTGGTATTCGAGTTGCTTCGAAGTTAAATGTTGATTCCATACCTTTTTCTAAGTGGCTTCTCAACTTAATGGAAGTGTGATGATTTACTATGGAATTCATTCGTTCATCCTCGTTCGAATGTTTATTGTGAAGACTATATGTTGCAATTTCTATCGGTTGATTCTACTTGTCTATTTGTCTATCAAGATGCTAACGGATGTCACCCTCTTCAGGATGGCTCCGCCAACGCGTCAGAATCCGGAACGCAATGAAGGGAGTCAGGCGAACCCTCCGCCACCACCTCCACCTCCGGAGGCATGGCAAGCTATCATGGCAGCCACCAACGCCAATGCTCAGATGATTCTGCAACTCTTGGAAGAACGCACCCAAGGGCAAGGCAATCAAGGAAATCAAGGTCAAGGCAACAATCAGCCTCACTTCGCTACCCTCAACCAGTTTCTCACAAATCAGCCCAAGTCTTTCAGCTACTGTGCCGAGGCCACAGATGCCGACGATTGGCTCGTGGACATCAACAAGCATTTTGAATGTAGCAATGTCAGGCCTGAGGACTATGTCAAGTTCGCTTCTTTTCAGCTCAAGGACCACGCTTCTGATTGGTATCAACAATACAAAGATTCCAGAGGAGGTCGTGTGATCACTTGGACTGACTTCTGTCGGGACTTCAAAGCGCACCACATTCCACAAAGTGTTGTTGAGAGCAAGCGTGAGGAGTTCTGCAATCTCAAGCAAGGCAACATGTCTGTGTATCAATTCAACATCCAGTTTCAGAAACTTGCTCGCTTCGCTAAACAAGACGTTCCTGATGAAAAGAGCATGATCTATCACTTCAGAGGTGGCCTTAGAGAGGATCTGCAGTTAGCTCTCGTTCTTGTTGAGCCCACTCAGTTTGATCAATTCTATAATATGGCAGTGAAGCAAGAGGCTGCTCAGCTCAAGTGTGAGGCTTCTAAGAAGAGAGTCAGGGACACAGTTCAGTCTTCTTCTTCCTCAGTTGTGGCAGCTAAGCAACAGAAGTTCTGGTTGCCTCCTCCTCCTCCGTTTCGTCAGCCTTACCAATAGAAGAACAAAGGTGGCCATGGATCTTCCCACCCACCCAACCCTGGCTATCAGAACAAGTCTCAGAATCAAGCTCCAAAGTCGAATGCTCCTTATCATCGTCCAGTATCAGAGGTGACTTGCAACAAGTGTCAGCAGAAAGGTCACTATGCTAACAAGTGCTTCAACCAAACGCGCCTTCTGCCTCCTCCTCCTGTGAGATCTTCCAGCAATGCAGTGGTCAAGCATAATCCAAAGTCTGCAAAGGTGAACATGATGAATGCAGCTTAAGTGGAGGAATCTACTGATGTGATAATGGGTAATCTCTCAGTTAATGATATTCCTGCAAAAGTTCTTTTTGACACTGGTGCATCGCATTGTTTCATGTCAAGATCATTTGTTGCAAAGCATGATTTCATTTTGGAAATGTTGGAAAAACCCATGGGAGTTGTTTCTCCGGGCTCTTCTATGATGGCTACCTCAATGATTCCGGATGTTTCTATCAAGATGGGCAACTATAAGTTTCTGTCTAAACCTTTTGTTCTTGGTGACTTGGATATTGATCTAATTCTCGGGATGGACTGGCTTTCTAAGCACAAGGCTCAACTTGATTGTGCTGCCAGGGAAATTCAATTGACACACTCTTCTAAGGATGTGATTATTTATGCCGCTCGTGATGAAACCATTCGGTTGTTTTCTCTCAATGAGAAGGGCGAATTGAATGCCATCTCTCAAATTCCAGTCGTTTGTGAGTATCAAGATGTCTTTCCAGAAGAGCTTTCGGGTATGCCTCCTCACCGGCCAGTTGAGTTCGTCATCGATCTGGAGCCTGGCACTGAACCCGTTTGCAAGCGTCCATACAAGCTTGGACCCAAGGAGCTGAAGGAATTGAAGAAACAGCTCGATGAACAAGAGCGTCTGGGTTTGATCAGACCGAGTTCATCTCCATGGGGTTGTGGTGTTCTTTGTGTCAAAAGAGGATGGCACGGAACGACTTTGTGTCGACTACCGTCCATTGAACAAGAAGACAATCAAGAACAAGTATCCACTTCCCAACATCAATGAGCTATTCGAGCAACTTAAAGGTGCTAAAGTATTCTCCAAGCTTGACCTTCGTATGGGTTATTATCAGATTCGCATTCGTGAAGAAGATATTCCCAAGACAGCATTCAGAACAAGTTTTGGTTCTTATGAATATACTGTCATGTCTTTCGGCCTTGTCAATGCTCCTCCAGCATTCTCTCGGATGATGAATTTCATCTTCAACCCCTATACCAATGAATTCGTCCTGGTGTATCTTGATGATATCTTGGTCTTCTCCAAGAATAAGAAGGATCATGCCAAACATTTGCGATTGGTGCTCGACAAGCTCAGAGAGTATCAATTCTATGCGAAGTTTTCCAAATGTGAGTTTTGGCTTGATGAAGTTCTTTACCTTGGTCATATCATCTTTGCCAAGGGCATCGCTGTTAATCCCGAGATGGTGTCTGCAATTGTGAATTGGGAACCTCCTCAGAATGTCAAGCAGCTCCGCAGTTTTTTGGGTCTTGCAAGCTATTGCCGAAGATTCGTTGAGAATTTCTCTAAGATTGCAAAGCCTCTTTCCAACCTCCTCCAGAAGCATGTGAAGTATGTCTGGTCTCCTGAGTGTGACGTTGCTTTCAACACTCTCAAAGAGAAACTCGTCAAAGCAAATGTCTTATCTCCTCCTGACGAATCCAAGCCATTCGAAGTTTTCTGTGATGCTTCTCTTCAAGGTCTCGGTGCTGTGTTAATGCAAGAGAAGAAAGTTGTGGCCTATACCTCTCGTCAGTTGAAGCCCAACGAAAAGAACTACCCCACTCATGATCTTGAGTTGGCGGCAGTTGTCCATGCATTAATAACATGGAGACATCTCTTGTTGGGAAGACAAGTGGACATATTCACCGATCACAAGAGTCTCAAGTACATCTTCACTCAGCCCAACCTCAACCTCAGGCAAAATCGATGGGTCGAAATGATTCAAGAGTACAATCCGAGTATTGAATATACTCCAGGCAAAGCAAAGGTCATTGCAGATGCTTTAAGCAGGAAGGCTTATTGCAACAACTTAATACTCAAGCCATTCCAACCGGATCTTTGTGAAGCTTTCCGCAAGCTGAATCTCCAAGTTGTTCCTCAAGGCTTTCTTGCCAACCTCATAGTCTCTCCTACTTTGGAAGATCAGATTCGTGAGGCACAACTCCTGGATACCATGGTGAAGAAGGTGAAACGTGGTATCGACAAGGGTCTTTCCAAATACAAGTGCTATCGCATTGATGACAGAGGCACTTTATTCTTCGAGGACCGGATTGTGGTTCCTAAAGGTGATCTAAGGAAAGTCATTATGAACGAGGCACACAATTCTCTTCTTTCCATTCATCCTGGAAGTACGAAGATGTACCATGACCTCAAGCAGTCGTATTGGTGGACTCGAATGAAGCGAGAAATTGCTCAATTCATGAATGAATGTGATGTCTGTCGAAGGGTGAAAGCAGAACACCAACGACCAGCTGGCCTCCTCCAACCTCTTGCTATCCCAGAATGGAAGTTTGATCATATCGAAATGGACTTCGTGACTGGTTTTCCCAAGTCCAAGCGCGGAAATGATGCTATCTTCGTTGTCATCAACAAGCTTTCTAAAGTGGCTCATTTCCTTCCAATCAAAGAATCTATCACAGCAGCTCAGTTGGCAGAGCTATACACCTCCAGGATTGTCTCCTTGCACGGCATTCCACAATTGATTTCTTCAGATCGTGGAAGCATCTTCACTTCTAAGTTCTGGGACTCCTTCCAGAAGGCCATGGGCACCAACATTCGCTTCAACACAGCTTTCCATCCTCAAACTAGTGGCCAAGTCGAGCGAGTCAATCAAATTCTTGAAGATATGATCAGGGCTTGTGTCATTTCCTTTGGCATGAAATGGGAAGATTGTCTTCCATATGCTAAATTCTCCTACAACAACAGCTTCTAAGCGAGTTCGGGCAAGGCCCCATTCGAGATCCTCTATGGCAGAAAGTGTCGTACTCCTCTCAATTGATTAGAGGCTAGTGAACGCCAACTTCTTGGCAATGACTTAATCATAGAGGCTGAAGAAATGTGTAAAGTCATCCGCGAAAATCTCAAAGCCGCGCAATCGCGCCAGAAGAGTTACTATGATAGCAAGCACCGTGATGTGGCTTGCGAGATCGGAGACCATGTCTACCTCCGCGTCTCTCCAATGAAAGGCACTCGTCGCTTCGGTATCAAAGGGAAGCTTGCTCCTAGATACGTGGGTCCTTTCATGATCTTTGGCAAAAGAGGCGACCTCGCCTATCAACTTGAGCTTCCCTCCAACTTCGCGAACGTGCACGATGTGTTCCACGTGTCACAGCTTCAAAAGTGCTTCAAGACGCCTGAGCGCACCATCAACTTCGAAGAGATTGACCTCCAAGAAGACCTGTCTTATCATGAGCACCCCGTTGCTATTCTTGAAGAAACTGAGCACAAGACTCGCAACAAGTCAATCAAATTCCTGAAAGTGAAGTGGTCGCACCATTCCGACCGAGAAGCCACCTGGGAACGCGAGGATCACCTCCGTTCCGAATATCCGGAGTTCTTTCAGTCCTAGATCTCAGGACGAGATCCTCTCGTAGTGGTGGAGTGTTGTAACACCCCGGATGTATCTTTCCATATTTGTAACTCCAACTCTTGCCATTTTCGGCTATGTGTCATGATATTCCCTTCGTGGTCGGGTTTTGTTTGTCGTTTTGCTTTTTGTTCATGTCATGGGCATCTCATTTGCATACGTGTTCGTCTCATGCATCCGAGCATTTTCCCCGTTGTCCGTTTTGCAATCCGGCACTCCCACCTCCTCCGGCGCACCCCTTTTGTTTTCTTTTCGTGAGCGGGTGTTGAACGTTCTCGGAATGGACCGAGTCTTGCCAAGTGGCCATGGTATACCACCGGTAGACCACCTGTCAAGTTTCGTTCCATTTGGAGGTCGTTTGGTGCTCCAACGGTTAACCGGGTAACCGCAAAGTCCGTTTGTGTGTTGCACCAAAACCCCCCTCTAAACAGCCCAAAACCCCTCTAAGTCTCTTCCATGCTCTAGGTCGTTCTATCACGATCGTGTGGGCGAAAACCGTGCTCCATTTGGACTCTCCTAGCTCCCTCTACCTATAAAACACCTCCCCCTCCAAAATATTCGCAGATCAAACCCTAGAAAAATCTCCCCGCCGCCGCCGGACGCGTCCGCCGCCACCGGACACCTCCCCGCCGCCGCGCCCGGCCAACCAGGGGCCGACACGTGGCCGCCGTACGCCGCGCGCGCCGCCGGCCCGCCGGGCCCGTGCCTGGCCCCCGAGCCCGCAGCCGCCGCGCGCCTCCCCGCCCGCTAGCGCCGCCGCCAGCCGCCGCCCTCTGCCTCGCCGCGCCGGCTCCCGCCCTCCGGCGACTTCGCCCGCCGGCGCCACCGCTCCTCCTCCCGCCGGCGCCACCGCCGCACCCGCCGGCGACCGCGCCCCACGCCCGCCGCGCTCCTCCTCCGGCCGCGCCCCTTCTTCCTCCTCCCCGCCGGCTCCTCCCCGCGCCAACTCCGGCCCCGCGCGCCCCGAGCTCCGGCAAGCCCGAGCCGGCGAGCCTCGGCCCGATCTGATCTCAAACGCCTCGGTTGACTTTTTCTCCCTCTCCCCGAATTTCTCCAAGTCCTTTATTTCTTACATAATATGCCTCTGTTCATCGCACCATAACTATCTGCATATAGCTCCGTTTCGTGCGTGTAATATATCAAAATGTTCGTCTCGAGATGCTCTTCACTTTGTTCCATTGCACCATGTTCATTTGAGTCCATCTTGATGCCCAAATCTCTGGTGCAAGAGTGCTAATTGCTGTTAACTACTGTTACTTATCAGATCTTGAGGATTTGTTATTTTTGTTGCTATTGATGTGTGCATCTTATGGGCATGAGCTCTACATGTGTTTTGATGTATGCCATGCCATCTTTACAGAGGTTTATGCCATGTATTTTTGTGATATCTGTGGTGACTGCTGTTATTTTGTTGCTATGTATCCATGTGGCTACAGAGAGATCCATGCTCCTTTTGGTGATGTTCAGTAAGGATGTTTTATAGATACAGTTGTGCGCTATCCATCCATACCCCTGTTTGCAATTATGAAGTGCCATAGCATGTCTTAATCTTGCTCTACTTTTGCTATAAAATATTCCTGGCAGACTCTTAACATGATATTCAATTTTGCCAAGGTTGTTGTAGTTGTTTCATTCATGCTATGAATTTGATCTTGCCATGGATAGCTTCATAAACATGCTATCTTACTGTAGGTATGCTTGTTTTGTCATGCATTGCTTTGTGATGAGTGCATCAAGCTCACCAAGATGCCTTCATAATACTGTTTCTGCCATGCTTTGTTTTCTGCTAAGTCTGAAACCTGTTAACGAAACTTGCTATGTTTACATGGTTGCCATCATATCTTCTGATCCTTTTTGGCTCATGGTAAGTAAGGGACTTTTATTATATGCATTTAGTAAATTCATGCCATCCCTTGTTTTGCTATGTTAAGTCCCTGTAGATTGTTTATTTCTTGCTCTGACCATTGCTACCTGATGCTGTTTCTGCCATGTCCAGTAATTTCACCAAGTCTGTGAACCTGTTATCTTTTGCACTTTTGCCATGCTTGTTTGAACCTGCTGCGGTGTGATCTAGCTGTAGCTCAGTGTTCATATTTTGTCAAGCATCTCCTGTAGATTACTGCCATATGTTTTGTTGCTATGTTGTGGTGCAGTAGAATAGTTATTTGTTGCATTCTAAGTGTTATCATGCTGTTAATCGCAGATTCGTGTCATTCTTGTTTTGTTTGCCATTTGCAAACCGTGCATCCGTTTCCGGTGATCTTTATATCGATTTCGACCGAAATCATATCATCTTTCTAGTGGCATGCTTGGTTTGCCAAGTTACTACCTTGTTCATCATTTTTCTTCCGGAGCACGCATATGCATCGCATACCATATCTCGCATATCATACATGTTTTGCATCATGTTGCTTGTGCATTTCTCGTGATTGATTGTGGTTCCGTTGCTTGTGTTCTTGTTTTGGGTAGAGCCGGGAGATGAGTACGCTTACGAGGAACCTGTTGAGTACGCTTACGAGGATCAGGCTTTCGACAACTCTGAGAACCTTGCAGGCAAGATGACCATACCCTCGAAATCACTTCTATCTTTGCTTTGCTAGTTGTTCGCTCTATTTGCCATGCTGCGCTACCTACCACTTGCTATATCATGCCTGCCATATTTTCCATATCAAGCCTCTAACCATCCTTTCCTAGCAATCCGTTGTTTGAGTAAGTTACCGCTTTTGCTCAGCCCTTCTTATAGCGTTGCTAGTTGCAGGTGAAGTTGAAGTTGGTTCCATGTTGGAACATGGATTTTTTGTAATATCACAATATCTCTTATTGTATTAATGCATCTATATATTTGGTAAAGGGTGGAAGGCTCGGCCTTGTGCCTGGTGTTTTGTTCCACTCTTGCCGCCCTAGTTTCCGTCATACCGGTATTATGTTCCTTGAGTTTGCGTTCCTTGCGCGGTTGGGTGATTTATGGGACCCCCTTGACAGATCGCCTTGAATAAAACTCCTCCAGCAAGGCCCAACCTTGGTTTTACCATTTGCCACCTAAGCCTTTTTCCCTTGGGTTTTCGCAAGCCCGAGGGTCATCTTTATTTAAACCCCGGGCCAGTGCTCCTCCGAGTGTTGGTCCAAACTAGAGCACCGTGCGGCACCGTCCCTTGGCAACTTGGGTTACATTGGTACCTGTACGCTTAGCTTATCCGGTGTGCCCAGAGAACGAGATATGTGCAGCTCCTATCGGGATTTGTCGGCACAGAGGGTGGTCTTGCTGGTCTTGTTTTACCATTGTCGAAATGTCTTGTAAACCGGGTTCCGAGACTGGTCGGGTCTTCCTGGGAGAAGGTTTATCCTTCGTTGACCGTGAGAGCTTATGATGGGCTAAGTTGGGACACCCCTGCAGGGTATTATCTTTCGAAAGCCGTGCCCGCGGTTATGAGGCAGATGGGAATTTGTTAATGTCCGGTTGTAGAGAACTTGTCACTCGACTTAATTAAAATACATCAACCGTGTGTGTAGCGGTGATGGTCTCTTCTCGGCAGAGTCCGGGAAGTGAACACGGTTTGAGTTATGCATGAACGTAAGTAGTTTCAGGATCACTTCTTGATCATTTCTAGCTTCACGACCGTTGCGTTGCCTCTCTTCTCGCTCTCATTTACGTATGTTAGCCACCATATATGCTTAGTGCCTGCTGCAGTTCCACCTCATTACACCATCCTTTCCTATAAGCTTATATAGTCTTGATCTCGCGGGTGTGAGATCGCTGAGTCCTCGTGACTCACAGATTCTATCAAAACAGTTGCAGGTGCCGGCGATGCCTGTGCAGATGACGCAACCGAGCTCAAGTGGGAGTTCGATGAGGAACGGTGTCGTTACTATGTTTCTTTTCCTGATGATCAGTAGTGGAGCCCAGTTGGGACGATCGGGGATCTAGCATTTGGGGTTATCTTATTTTCTTTTGGATTTGACCGTAGTCGGTCTATGTGTGGATTTTGGATGTTGTATGAATTATATTTATGTATTGTGTGAAGTGTCGATTGTAAGCCAACTCTCGTTATCCCATTCTTGTTCATTACATGGGATTGTGTGAAGATGACCCTTCTTGCGACAAAACCACAATGCGGTTATGCCTCTAGCTCGTGCCTCAACACGTGGGAGATATAGCCGCATTGTGGGCATTACACTGATTGTAAGCATGATTTTCATTAGCCGTCACATTGATTGTAAGCATGAGCAGATGGAAGATTAGGTTAGTGCGAAGCTTACCTTAAACCCTACCGCCACCGTTGAAACAAGGCGAGCGACGAGGGAACTGTGGAGAACGGCGGGGAAGCGACGTCGCGCCATCCGGCCTCCTCTTGCGGTTGGAGAACGAATACTCCTGTGGCTCCGGCTGGCACTGCACCCTCACGAACGGCACACCATACTCGATCGATTCGTTATCCTCTGGATGCTTGACCTTCGACCTGTATGCCCACCACCTCCGCCTGACTTTCGCCGGTGAATCTGTCTACTCCATCGCCAAGAGGAGATACTGGATGAACTCGAAGGACCGCGGCGTGACTGCCACCGAGGAGTACAGCACCTCCCTCATCTCTGCTGTCTCGCTCTTTCGCATAAATTGCCACATGGCCCTCACTCTCCTCGAAATCTCCCGCTCATTGTCAAACCAAGTAAGGATCTCTTCAACCTGGCTAACTTCCCCTGGTCGCCGCGGGCGATCTGCCCGATTCGCTGCGCCATCCTCTCCATAGATGTCCTTCTGAGAGGTCTGGTGCTATCTTTGGAAGATGGGAGGAGAGACGGTGGTCTTGTAATGGATAAGAGGGAGAGGCGAGATGGTGGTTTTGCATTAGAGAAGATGGAGAGGAGAGGGGGTGGTTTTTCATGGAGAAGAGGGAGAGGTGAGACGGTGGTTTTGGAATGGAGATGATGCAGAGGAGGGGAGGTGGTTTTGCAATGGAGAAGAGGGAGAGGAGCGTGCGGCAGCGATTTAGGATTGGACGAGAGGGCCGGCACGCTGTGACTAGGTCAAAATCAAAATCAATTTACCCTTCAATTAAGAAAGCGACCCCACATTAACTGGTCTCCCTTGTATTTTCGGTCCTATTTGACAATGATTTTCACAACTAAAATATATGTTATACGTTGCAAAAATAATATTATTTGGAAGTACATTCAGATACGAACCAAACAATACAATTTTTGATGACATGCATTCACATTTTGCTTGGAAATATAGTACATGGTCGAACTTTGACCCAAAATAAGCAAAACAAAAAAAGTACTTCCCAGACCAGCGCCGCTCCTCTCCTCTTAAACCACCGCTGCTCATCTCCTGTTCCAATCCAAATCCAGTGCCGCTCCTCTCTTCTTCCATTTCAAAACCACCGCCCCTCCTCTCCCGTTCCAATCCAAAACCAGCACCGCTCCTCTCCCGTTCTAATCCAAAACCAACGCCGCTCCTCTCCTCTTCCATTCAAAAACCACCGCCGATGAGTGAAGGTGTTGTGGAGGAGTAGATCGATGGAGGAGTACAACTGATATGTGAGGATCGCAGATGACGACCCCGTGAAGCTAGCTAGGATGTTGGAGATACAGTCTTGGTTTGACAATAAGGACCAATTAGTGGCGAAGGCGACATCCATGGCCAAATATCTGCAACAGAGTGAAAAGGCAGCGATACTCCCGAAGGGAGTCGCGCGGGAGTACATACAGATGCTCCTCTGGGCAATGGACCAAACAGATTCACCGAATCCGACTGTGAGGCAGCGGTGGTGGTTGTATCAATCCAAGATGTTGCATCCATGAGATATTGAAGGATCGAGCATCTACAGGGTGTTGTGCCAGAGCGAGCTGGTGGAGTCTTCATCGACCGAACCGAACTACAAGAAGAGAAAAGCATTTCGCCCGACGATGCTTCCTCGCCATCCTCTCCCTCGCCGTTCACCTCGTCTCAGAGGGTGACTGTCTACCGCTGAGGAATAGGAGGACACTACTGCAGGATGCTGCTAACGTGACTATACGATCAGAGACCCTTCAACGAAACCGTGTGCGATGCCATAATCACAAACAGTGGTGTAAAATAACCGTCAAAAAAAGTGCAAAACGTTTGCGATGGAGGATGCATCAAGCACGCTTCAGATTTTAGTTGCGTGTGCGATGCATGGCACACGGTTCAGCTCAATTAACTGTTTGCGATGAGGAGGAACAAAAGAAACGGGCAGCCAGATGAAGGTGTGTGCGATGTACAGCATACGGTTCACTCGGATGAACTATTTGTGGTTAGCAACACAAAAGAAATGGTTAGCCAGATCAAAGGTGTGTGCGATATACGGCATGCGGTTCACTCGGATGAACTATTTGCGTTGAGATAGGAGAACAGAAGCGGTTCAAATGAACAAGATGTGTGTGATAGGAGGAAAACAGGTCTGTAATTGGAAACGTGTGCAAAGACCGATAACAACACAGACGATTACTGCTAACAAGCCGTGTGTGTTGTTAGCAAACGATTGCTGGTATACAATTGTGAGTAATTGATGAAAACATCACCGACGAGTTCCATTTTTTAGCCCGTGTGCGATGTGATTTTCTTTGTCCGCACAACATCTACGCTCTGTTTACAGAGCATCAACATATATACTTAAAAAGACAGCATTGCATAACCAAATTAAGCATACAATAAAACAAGTGACTACACACATAACATTTGCACACACCAAAGTAAGCAATTACATTCATACTAAAGTAGGAGAAGCGAGGATCTAATCATCTACTTATTGTTGCGACAACGCTTGCCATTGCTCTGCTTCCGGCTGGATCCCTGGCCGTTTTGGGGAAGGAGGCACTTCCTCATCTCAAAGATTCGCCTGTACATGTCGTAGCTCGTGTACGCCTCCTTGGCCGCGTACACGACATGAGCTTTGTTGAGTTCCTCCATCCAGGCCGAGTGCTAGGCATGCTTGTCCTTGTTGCACGAATCCTTCATGTCTATATAGTAGGGGTCGATGATGGCCTCGGCGAGGTGAACCAGTGAGTCCTTCTCATGCTCCTTGCTGCCCCTGATCTTGTATTAGCCCTGGATGTCGACAAGATTCTAGCAAGCGATGCCCGACTTCTCGAGTGCCTTTACATCGTTGGTGATGTCCACTATACTGAACATGTACTGGGGGCTGTTGACAAACCTGGTGAAACGCTCGCAAGGCCTTGTGGCCAGGCAGTAGTGGCAGACGAGGACGTGGTGGCGCACACACATCTGGGCGACGGCGACCTTGGGACGAGACCCGGCACGAGCGCGGGTGTACTCGAGGTCGAACCCGACCGCCTTGTACTTCTCCGCGGCAAGCAACAGCTCCATGATGTGGATGGAGTGCTCCACCCAGACCGGGTCGTTGATCTACACCACCTAGAGGTCCATGAACCTTCTGTGGGTGTCCACCACGGAACGCATGGTGAAATGCTGCTCGTCGTCAGCAGCCGCTCGGAGCGCCATAGGAGCCGCGCAGGATACCCTCTAAGAATTTCTCATGGTGGGTGTGCTTCTTGCGATGGTGGGGCGCGATCAGAAGGTTGAAGAGACACGAAGGTAGGTTAAATGGCCGCTGTAATAAATGGGGGTCGGCCGGCCTGTAATCGTCACGTCTTGTCATGGTGTTCATAGCGGAGGATTCCAGTGCATGCTTGACAACACGGCACCGCACGCGTGGGCTCGAAGAGGTGCCAAATGTATCGTCGGTGAGCCTGTTCCCGTGCTACCGTGCTGTTTACCGCGCAAGCTTCCCGCCCGGCTAGTTTGGCCACGCGTCGGCTAGAAGAGGGACAAATCGTGGGCGTTTATTGGCAAAAAGCTTTGTAAAAACAAAGTATGTGGAATGACTTCGGTCATAAGTTTACCCTTGGGTGATGAGGTCAAAGTTACACGGAAGGGTGATGACGGACACTCGAGTGCGATAATTAATTCTGTGCTCTACAGTGCACACGGTGGAAGAAACCAACTGTGTGCAAGAATGTCGAAGATCGCAGTCGAGTTAGCTATACAGATCGTGTGCTGTGAGATCGACAAGGTAAATTAATTCAAGAATGGTTAATAAAATCTAAGACCATTGCATATTAAGGTCAAAATAGCGCTAGCAATATACGAGTCTCATACGATGCCATTTCAACGATTGTACCACAAAAGCTCGAAATGTTACTAGGTTCAAATTCCAGAGTTATATGGCTCAAATTCGAAGATTACAAGGTTCAGACTGATATTAGAAATGAAATTCAGCTCATCAGCTGCAAATGCTCGCTCTGATCCGCTGAACATGGATATCAGAGAGGTTCAAACTAATATCACTGCTTCTAAGTCTGGCTTTGAAACCTCACAATTTTTGCAAAGGGGCCAGCCACTGAGAAGTCATGTATGGGGTTGACACGATGAATTTCGATTACTCTATCATCTAAAGTTCCAAAATGAGCATTTTTGGAGCTTACTCCATTCTACCGCAGGCGCCGGTGCTGATCAACAAACCATTCATTTTTGCGAAATAAATGTAGGGCAAACCTCATTTCCTTCAGCACCCTTGCTCTAAGAACAAAGAACCTGACGAATATAATCTTCAGTAAGGTCCCTCGGTAGGAGTTCAAAGTAATTTCTGAGAGATGCAGATCTAGGCATTCGACGTGATTGTTATATTGTATCACATTATCCACCACTGGGCCTAATCTTATCTGCAAAAGAAGAAAACGTGTTAGTGCCTACATGTAGTTTTGAACATTACTACAGGCCTGGCTATTTTGTTTGCAGGATTTGTAAAATGCACTAACATGCCATCTTCGATCTGACATGATTAACATGGGCATTTGATTACATTCTAGAAAAATGTAGCCTTCTTCACAAGAGGTTGGAGTGGATGAAAAGTTCCCTAAGAAAACTAGTACAGATGAATCCAAAGGAGAAATGCTTATTGATTGTAACCATATGGATCAAGCAACCAATATGGGGGGGGCATGTATGTACTGAAATCCTCCAAAAGAACCTTCAAAAATCATAGTACATTGTCATTGTAAACTTGGAAAAAGGTGTCACAAATTGAACTACCTTATGGTTAACATTTAACAGGAAAGGAACATCACCTCAATATATAGCTTCTCCAGGCACAGAAAGCATCTCAGGAAACTGACAACTTGCTCCAGGTCGGGCCCGATAGATTCTAGTGCCAAGACCTTCACTGTGCGCAGTTTCGGGGTCAAGCTTGTCGGAATCATTTTCTAAATGACAGTCGAACAAACATCTTCAAAATTAGAAATAATGTTAATTTCTAGAAGGAGAGGTAGAAGGCGGCTGTTGTACCTGAACGGGTGTGGATCCAATAACAAGTTTGGAGCATTTGTCAGACGAGTAGCCCACCACTGTCAATTTCGGCGCAGAAATGACATTGATTCTTGTTGGACCTTCTTGATCAACTACAAGTAATCTCTCAAGTGCAGCTATGTCCTCGATGACCATACCGTGGTACACATCTTGTGATGTCTTCCTGCCGCACCAGCAACACACACAAATAGTCCGGAGAGTCATGGAGGTGATGTGGAAGGTACTCAACCCATTGATCGCTTGAAGACGAAGGTACTCGAGTGCAGTACAGCCATGGAGCAGGGGCTCCATGTCACCCTTTGAGAGGCAGATGGCGACGAGCTCGAGGTGCTTCAGTCGTGGTAGAATAAGAGCGGGCACGTCATTAAGGGGCGGGAAATGGCAGTTCCTGAACTTGGCGACCCGCAGTGTGGGCGTGAGGTGGAGTGCGGATGTTGGCAGCGAGCGTATATGCCCATCATCAAAAGTGAGCTCCTCGAGCTGATCTAGGGCGGGCGATCAGAACCAGTCGTGAAGCTTGGCTCGGTCCTTGCCGTTGGAATGGAACTTGCCCATTCTAAGGCCTTTGGTTGGGCCAAGGTGATTGCCGAGCATCTTGGAGAACGCATCCAAGCTTTTGCGATAGCCATGGCAGATCTCGTGGGTGTCGATGAGGTCGAGAGGGCTGGAGTCCCATAGGGGGAGCCACCACCAGGAAAGGAGGGTTGTCCGTGCCCCATATTTGATTGGGAGGAGGGAGATGATAACTCTCAACATATCATCGGGGAGGCTGCTGATTAAGTCTAGGTCTGCTGGAGTCGCTTGAGGTTCTAGTTCGCCCTGCCTCCGCTTGTTGGCAGCCCCATTCTCCACCTCCGGAGTCTCCTTGTCAGCGGCGCTTTCTGATAGAAATGGGAGTACATGGAATATTTAGTTAAAACAGGGCAATAGAAAAGTGTATTGGTAACTAGAAGTTATTAGGTAGGAATATAGTAAGGAAAGGAAATAACAATTGGTTTCTTAAATACTACACAATTCATTTGACATTGCTGGGTAAGTCAACATATGCAGATAGTTGAAAAGAAAACTTAGTTCGAACAAAGTCTGGACGGATGATTTTGTCGGGGAAGTTAGCATATATTTGATGACCAGGCCCTTTTATGTGCAGTGCAATTTTAGTGCCAGCTTTTAGTACATAAAACATTGCAATTTCATTCCAAAAGCCAATGCCAAAATAGGAGTCACCACGTTCATCAAGTCTTACAGTAGCAACGATTGTAAATCCATGGTTTGTATGCAGTATGACATCCGTGGAGCCTTGATCTATGTAAAGGGAAAAATTGTGCGCTACATAATCAGTTGCATAGCGAGGGATGTTCTGCAGAAAATGGTAGGATTGTTAAAGAAAATATGGTAACATGCAAATATGGGCCCAAATTGAAAGAACTATACAACAGTTGAAATCGAAGGACACAAATCTATAATTAAACAGATAGGGTACACATGATGTCATGGAAAAATGAGAGTAATCGGAAGAACAATACGTCATTAATTTGCCTAATAAAGAAAGAAGAGGGGGGAAATCCCCTTTGACGTATATGGTGCATGTGGCACCTTTTATCCAAATGTAGCAATATTTAGAATTTGTTCAGGAAAGTAGGACATGCCAACCGATTGAGGGTGAGATTGAACATACTGCGTGCGTGCTCAAGTTATCTGGTACGGAGAGAAGGAATCTCTGGCAGCGGTCGCAAAGTCCTGAAGTGTCGGTGCACTCTACATTCTATGAATGAAAGAAAACCCTCAAATCAGCTTGAATAAAAATGAATTCACGGCGATTTCCGCCGGGTGATTAAAGGAGGTAGATGAACTGGGATAAGAGATGAGATAATATCTCGCTAAATTAGTTACCTTGTCGTCCATGAGAAAGAACCATCAGTACGCCAGATTCCCCAACCGAGCGGAGCTGGGTCGACCGAGAGCAGCGTCGAGAAAATCGATGGCGATAGGCGGCGGCAAGCGAAAGTGGCGAAATGCGGTGGGCTTTGCCGGCAGCCTGGCGGCGGCGGCAGGCGTCGAGCTAAGTGTTTACCGGTGGTGTGTCATGATAGGCGGTGCCATGGGGAATGGGGAACGTACCGGAGGGGCCGAGGGGGTGGCGGGCGGGGTGAGGGTTTTTGTGATGTGGGGATGGTGAGGTTTTTCTTTTTTCTTTTTTTAATTGGGTGGTGAGAGTTTTCTGTCCCACAAATAATTTTGGGGGCGATGGTTTGCTAGAGCGAACCGTGTGTGATTGACACAGCAAGCAAAATGAAAGTCATTCCACACGGTTCTAATTTTCGGAACCATGTGTGGTTGACGTACTACCTCCGTCCTGGTTTATTGGTCCCCCGTTGTAATTCCTACCAAAATTTGGCAAAACATTTAATACTCAGACATAGATAATAAGCGTACACGTACATAAGCATATTCAACCATAAGTACATAGTTCAACCGTCATTAAGCATACTTAAGCTTACATAGTTCGATCCATCCCACATCTCATCTCACATGCGGCCGGCACGATCCTGAAGCTTCTCCAGGTACTCGGCGTACGCGCCGTGCGCCACGCTGCGAGAATACTTCTGCTTGAAGGAGCCAACGGCCCGTCCTCATGCATGTGCCAGAACACTTAGATACGCGTCATGAATCTTGTGGTTGCAAAATGGGCATCCATAGCCGTCGTTCCAGGTCCTAATACGCATGTTATGCATTCCCGCATAAAGCTCCCTCAGGATTCGCCTCTTGTACCTCCTCTGGGCATCTTCATCCTGGCTGTCCACATCGTCAGACAACACCTGTACAAATAGTAAAACAAACTTGGCATCAAATCACTGATTACATGCTGTGAAGTAGGATTAGGAATTTATGGCTATTTATTTATACATATCCAGAGATTATGGTTCGATTTTTAAGCACAATCGTCTATGTACATACCAATCTTGAAGAAAATAATGGCACAAACATATGTAGGTCATTCAAAATCAATTGTCAAGTCCTGGCTAGGAATTATTAGCACAAACACTAATCCTAGTCGGATTACTAGCAGAAATCATTTGCACAGCTGAAACAACTAATCACTTATCACCTGTACCATTCAAACAATCAATACACTACACGGATCTAACGAACTTACTCAGATTTCATGGATTGGGAGAACATAACCATAGGATTTCTATTCCAAAAAGGGGGACGCAGGAGTAACCAGAGAAACTGATCTATTTGACACATAAATGGGTATAGATGACTAACCAGCTGTTCGTCGTCATCGGAGTCGTCGCCGGAGTGGTCGTTGGAGTCAGCGCCGGAGTGGTCGCCGAAGTCGGTGTGGAACTCCGCCTCCGGCTGTGGAAGCTCGATGCCGTTGATGACGTCAGGGTGCAGCGATAACTCGCCGGCGGTGACGGAAACCTCTGTCTCCATCTCCACGCTGTGCTCCAATGCTTTAGCAGCCCTGGCGTCGCCACTCCCTCCGATGGGGCGCTTCGGCGGCATCCTCATACACTGACGGCTTTGAGGACTGGGAGCGGCGTCGAGGATGCAAGCGGAGAGGGAGGATTGTGTGTGTGTAGCGAGGATGGGGGGTGCGGCCTCTCGGGCACACAATTAATATGGAGTAGTGGGAGTTGTGGGAGAGAGGCGGGCGGCGGTCAAACCGATGGCTCGCCTCCTGGTGAGCCTACGCACCGGACTGCTGGCATGCCTACCAAAGTTTCACACAGCTACTCGCATGCCTCCCGATGACACTGTGCAGCGAGCATGCCTCCGTCAATTCACACACCTGCACGCACGCCTCCATGTCTGCCTGCGCGGTGGACTGCTCGCATGCGTCCCGTCAACTCATGCCTGCTCACACGCCACACGGGTCGCGCGGCGGCACGTATATTGTTTTTCTATTTGGATGATTAATGCTGCCACTTTATTGCTTAACCGAAGCATGGCACGTATCCGTTGTTGGTCTAACGCTCACGGTTTGAATAAATAATTTGTTTGGGATATTGGTTCCCAATTATGAATAATCTCCCGTCTGTAGTTATATAAAGATTACATCAAAACTGGTCTCAAATTTGACAAAAAAAGTACAATGCCACTTTGTATTGGTGTCCATATGACAACACGATAAGTTTCATGAACTTCAAATAAGTTTTGGATGTACTAGAATTTAAAAATCAAGATTCTCAATGTTTGAAATTTGTTGCACGGAGAGTAAACATGCACCCAGTGAGACACATGTGTTTTTGCAATCCATTTAGGTGCACTGTCACGTGTGCATGTAGCTCAAATTTGATTTTTGCACACATTATACCCGTAGAAATCAATCAATCAATGTACTAAAATGTCTTAATGATCTCTGTGATTTTTTTGAAATTAAAACGTCCCTCCTTTGGTAACATGTATCTTCACCGCGGGATAATTAATTTTACATGCATCTTAGTTGTGGTGGATTCACGGTGTGTGTGTGTGGGTGTGTGCGTCTGGGGGTGGTGGGTGGCTCGCAGTACACTATGAGTTGTGAGCGACCGTGTGGGTTAGCCGTTTTGTTATGCGGGCCGGTGCCACCTCAGAGTCGTGAAATCGTTATTCCAAACATTACACAACCCTTTCATACATAAATGTTTTGGCCACATGCAGTCGATGGTAGTCCTACACGACACTCGATACTCGTGTGACGCTTTCTGCGGGCCCATGAGGTCATCGTCCATCACTTTGACGAACAGCCGGCAGTGAGGTTAATTTGACCAGCAAGGTAGAATCTTTTTTGTTTGTCTTATGGTGGTATATTGTACGCGTCGAAGAGGTGGGAGGGGACTAGCATATATACTATACGTACGCGTCCGTGAACATGTACACCTCACTCAGTGTCGGGACATTTTGGTTACCGAGGCACGTGCTACATCAAAATTGTGAAATTGGTTATTCAAACATCACACAACACCTTTTGGGCCACATGATATCCTAGCTAGGACACTCACGTGTGACGCTTCCATCTGTGGGCCCACGAGGCCAACATCGATGCATGCATGCATCACTTTGACCCACATCGCACTACTAGGAAAAGGGCTATAGCTAATATGGACATTAATGGCGCACCATGTATGTGGTGCGCCACTGCTATATAGAAGTGGCGCACCAGATACAGGTGCGCCATTAGTGTCCTCATTAGTAATGGCGCACCACACACACGGTGCGCCATTACTAACAATTTTTTTCTCCAAAACTATTAATGGCGCACCAAGGCAAAGTGCGCCATTACTAGTTTTAACTAGTAATGGCGCACCACACACTCTGTGCGCGAGTACTAACAATTTTTTTTTACTTTTTTTTTCAAAACTAGTAATGGCGCACCAGGGTACAGTGCGCCATTACTAGTTCAAACTAGTAATGGCGCACCACAGCCATGGTGCGCCACTACTAACATTTTTTTTAGCAAAACTAGTAATGGCGCACCACGTAACATGTGCGCCATTAGTAACCAGGGTTACTAATGGCGCATGGTGCGCCATTGGAAACCTGAGAGCAGCTAGATATTTTGGACAGCCACCTACCACACTCACTTTCCCCACTTCATTCTCTCCACCTCCTCACCTCATTTGCACCATAGATTCACCCAAATTAAGTGGTTAAATTACCTTTTTGACAGGTAAGTAAGGGGAAAGTTTTCTTTATGTTGTAGATCTACTTTTTTCTCCCTCCAACAACGTGCACATGCACTTTTTATGGCCTAGATCTACGTATGTCTGTGGTGTTGCATATGTTTGTGGTGTTGCATATGTTTGTGTTTGCAGGTACCGGTATTTGAAATGCGATAGTTGCCAATATTTTGCCAGAATGTTGATTCATTTCCGTTTCGGCGAGAATTTGGCACTATGCATTCTTTTTGGTCCTATTTTTAGGCAAAGTCATGCCAAATTTTTTCTTGGTTCTAAAATATCTTTTGCTCTACCCCGCAGGCGACAATGGTCTGCAAGATGACCGAAGGAATCATGAATAGGTTTTTGAGCGCCGCGAAGGCCGAGATGCTTCAAAAGAACGAGACGGAGATAAGATGTCCGTGTCGAAGATGCAAGCTGAAGAGCCTTATTACGGATCCGGATTCCGGATAGGTGCGGGACCACCTGCTCTTGCGTGGTTTCATGGATGGCTATCGGTGGCAAGGTGATGAAGATGACTATGAAGTCGTCTGTGGGGGCCGGGCAAGAAATGAGGAAGGGCAGCAAGGCAACCACCGCGGCAAGGGCGGGCGAGAAGACGAAGAATCTCCAGGACATGATCACGAGGTGATGCAGTACATAGTCATCATGTAGAAGATGTCGGACATGATGATGAGGAAGATCAAGACGAAGGGCATGATCATGAAGATGAAGATGCCGGAGCAGACGACGATGGACCATCGATGGGCTGGGTGCAGGACCCTCATATTCAAGAGCTGCTTCTCAAGCAGATGGATAACGCAAGAGCTGCCGCCCGAGAGAAAGCCAAGCTGGATCAACTGGAGATAGACGCGGTTACTCCATTGTATGAAGGATGCAGGCCCGAGGATACCCGCCTGAAAGTAACGCTCATGGCTCTGGAGATGAAGGTAAAACACAAAATGACCGACGCATGCTTCGACAAGAACATGTCATTCTGGCACGAACGTCTTCCCAAGGGGAACAAGTGCCCGACCAGTTTCGAGGAGGCGAAGAAAATCGTGTGTCCTCTGGATTTACCGCATGTGAAATACCATGTGTGCATGAACAATTGCATCATTTATCGGGACGAGCACGCGGAGTCTACCATATGTCCGGTGTGTGGCGTCACTCGATACAAGAAGAGGAAGAAAGCTCCTCGAAAAGTGGTGTTGTACTTTCCGATCACTCCTCGTCTACAGCGGTATTTCGCGGACCCTATGCTAGCAATGCTCCTGCGTTGGCACGCGGATAGGGAGGTGAAGAAGCGAGAAGATGACGGAAATGATCCGGAGATAAATAAAAAAGACAAGATGCTGAGTCACCCTAAGGATGTGAGCCAGTGGCAAGCATTGAACTTCGAACACCCAGAATTTGGGGATGATCCAAGGAACATCATGCTGGGCGCGAGCAACGCTGGAGTCAATCCGTTTGGCAGCAAGAGAAGCACACATAGCACCTGGCCTGTGTTTGTGTGGATGTACAACCTTCCCCCCTGGTTGTGCATGAAGAGGAAGTACATTCACATGAGCATGCTAATTGAAGGGCCGAAACAACCAGGGAACGACATCAATCTATATCTGGGGCTGCTGAAAGAGGAGCTAGACACACTGTGGAAAATGCTAGCCAATACGTGGGACGCCGCAAAGAAAGAATATTTCCCTATGAGAGCCGCAATGCTCACGACGGTGCACGACTATCTCGGTTACGGATATCTCGCGGGGCAGGTGGTCCACGGATTTTCTGGATGCGTCAGGTGCATGGATGACACAATGTATCGCTAGCTAGATAGAGATCCCGGGTCTTCGAAAACCGTGTTCATGGGACATCGAAGGTGGCTTCGCGACAATGACTCATGGAGAAAACGCAAGGATCTGTTCGATGGTGAAACCGAACCCCGAAGACGCCCGCGTACGAGGAGCGGCGAGGAAATAGACGAGCTATTGAAAAATTGGAAAGAGTGCCCAGAGCTGGGAAAGAAGCGAAAGGCACCAGAGGCGCTGCTGACAGTATGGAAAATGAGGTCTGTTTTCTGGGACTTGCCGTACTGGAAGATCCACCATGTGCCTCACAGCCTTGATGTCATGCATATCACGAAGAACGTGTGCGAGTGTCGGAGTAATTGGATACGGGTATCCCGAAGGCGGCAAGACAATATTTCAAGACATCGGGGCTAGCAAAGCTCCTCAGTCCGACTGCCCGGCCGCTCCTGCCGGCTCCCCGTCCGACTGCTCCACCCGGCCGGCTGCCCGGCCGGCTACCAGCTGACCGACTACGCCGACTAGCCGGCTGCCGACTGCAGTCCGACCCGGCATCGACAAGACCCCGACGAGCGGCCATACCGCGGACAAGACAACCGTACCGCGACACCGTCATGTATAGTGTCACTTGTCCCCTGGCACTATTCATGAAGTGACCTAGGGGACAAGCATGACATGCACCATGCCTTGCTCCCATACCTCCACATAGCTTAGATGCAAAGCTACCTCACACTATAAAAGGAGACACACATCCATCCATCCAGGGGATGGACTCACACGCACACAACAAGCAAGCTAGCTAGCAAGAGAGCTAGCTAGCCATCCATCCATCCATTCCCACGGGCAAGCATGCCCAAGCACCACATGCGGCCATGCTCATGGCCGGCCACTAAAGCATGCTTTGTGCATGCATATATGGAGCCAGATGCCCATGGCACTGCCCCCAGATACAGCTCTAGGAGCACTTTGTACTGCCCGATGTACACCCCAGATATATACACTCAGACATGCAGGAGTAGGGGTATTATCTCTCCGGAGAGCCCCGAACCTGGGTAAACTAGCGCGTGCAACTCGCATACCCGCTCCTGGTCCTATCAGCAGCAGTCTTACCCTCACACTAAGCCCTTGTGGCATCTGTCGCCTCACATCCCCCCCGTGAGAATACCACGACAGCGAGAGTCTACTTGGTACCCTGCTCAAGATGCCAGAGAGGACCAAAGATGGGCCGAAAGTAAGGGCAGACTTGAAATCAATGGGCATCAGGGAGGAGCTTCACGCTAATGTTGATGATGATGAGGCGAAGCAGGACACGGAAAGTCGTCGCAAAGGCAAAAAGGCCAAGAAGACCGGAAATGACTACCCTCCCGCGTGCTTCACTCTTAGTCAGGAGGAGATCGAGCAGTTTTTCACCTGCCTCATAGGAGTAAAACTTCCTTACGGTTACGCGGGGAAGATAAGCAGATACCTAGACTCAGCGAAGCAGAAGTTCAGCGGGATGACGTCTCACGACTATCACGTGCTGATGACGTAGATACTTCCAGTTGCAATCCGTGGGATCATGGATGCGCACGTCCGTGAAACGCTATTTGGCCTATGCAACTTTTTCGACGCATCTCTCGGAAGTCGGTTTGCGTGAGGCAACTCAGAAGGCTACAGGAAGAGATCGTGCTGATACTATGCACGCTTGAGATATACTTCCCGCCCGCATTCTTCGATGTTATGGTGCATCTGCTGGTCCATATCGTGGACGATATCATCCAACTCGGGCCAACGTTCCTGCACAACATGATGTCGTTCGAAAGGATGAATGGTGTCATCAAAGGATACGTTCGCAACATGTCACGTCCAGAGGGAAGCATAGCCAGGGGCTTTCTGACCGAAGAGTGCATCTCTTACTGCACGAATTATCTAGGCATCGAGAACCCCGTTGGTCTGCCCGTCAGCAGGTACCTCGGCAGGCTCGCTGGATGGGGTCACCGCGATGGTCGCCGCGAAATGCATGTCGACTTCGAGGGTCGACACACCGACTTTGAAAGAGCAAACCTAGTGGCGTCGAGGATGGAGCTGTCCCAAGAGATGGAGGAAGAACCTCACCGCTATGAGGACGCCGCGGAAGACACCGATCTTGACTACACAACCCCTAGTGGCGTCGGGGATGACACCACTCATGGTGCCGCCGAGGATGCCACCACTGATGATGGCAGCGCACGCACAGATGGCAGCCAACCGAAGAGGCAATGGAAGGACCGGCGCCCGAATTTGCTCGGCACCGTCAAGGAGGAATTTACTGAAGTGTCCTCCGGGGGGCATCCAACGGCACCCAAAGAAATAGTCAAGGGGTACGCGGGACAGCTCGGGTGCATTCTCCGGAGCACCATCTCGGTCAACACCGAGAACCTAAGGCATCGTGACCAAGGGAATTTGCGCAACCTCCTCTTCACGAAGCTGCACGAACGATACAAGTTCCCCGGTGACTTCGCAAACACACGCCTCTCAGGGAATAAAGTGAACGGTGCCGCCCTCACGAAGATGAGCACGACCCTGGCTACCTCGAGAGCCGCGGTGAAGAGAATGATTGAAAAGGTGATAGTTATGAGAAGATCAAGGAGAAAAATCCTTTGATCAGCGAAGATGACTACCGGGAGTTCAAGATCAAGTGCGAGAGCAACGCAACCGTGGAATCAAGTCAGTGGGGGAAAGATATGCGGGACATGAACTTAGGGGTCCACAAACTCGGTCCCGGCGGTTACAAAGTGGCGGAACCTATATGGGACAAGGAGGACGCGGAGTGTGCCGAGCAAGGCCTGCCGCCCCTCTTCGAGAAATACCGTGACAAGCAGACCAGGAACTATGTCAGGGCCCGGTACATGATTGACCCGGTAACCAAGGAGCTTACCACGGATCCGAAGACCAAGGCGCTTGAGCTTGTTCTGGTAAGGAATACACCCCCGCATAATTAGCTCCATATGGTTGCATTCTAGTTAATGAAGCCAAAATTCTAAATGGTTCACGTTCCTTCCGCAGGACACTGAAAGCAGTATCGCGGGGTCGTCTCAGAGCTCCCCTTTCGACACCCCTTTAAATAGGGCGTTGAACGTAATGAAAAACAAGGATAAGCTCAGTAAGCCGTCGTCAGCTGGTCGTGTGGCCGAGAAAGGCTTGTCCACGAAATGGTCAGAATACTATACCGCTGGGCGAAAGGAGAGAAAGACCAGTTCGGAGAGCCAGGAGCGCGAGGTTCAACAACTCAAGGCACAAGTGGCGCGGATTCCGGAGATGGTCGAAGAGCAAGTGCGAGACCAATTGGGAGCGACGATCACCGCCATTATAACTACATTGGTTTCTGGGCTGCAGGCGTGGATTGCGGGCGGCCAACAGGGGCCGCCCCCGATTCCCAGCTTCACGGGAAGCAACTCGCGCAACGCGCCGGTGGCGCCATTGGTGTCTCCGGCGGAGGCAGCATTGGTGTCTCCCGCGGCGGCGGCGACATTGCAGCTTAATGCACCCGGGTGTGGGAAGAATACGCCGGCCGGCACCTCGGCAGCAAGCGGCCCCTCTGTCACTTGCATGGCCGCCGTTGGCGGTGCCTCGACATTAGCCGAGCTCGACGCCATCACAGTAACTAATTAAGCCTCTCGGTCGATGACTTCATCTCCTTGCCTTTGACTGGGCATCCCTAACGCCCTACATGTTTTCGCAGGGGGCCGCCGACGTTCCATGCACTCTCCTGCACTTCGTGGACGGCGAGTTGATCGATGTCGCCAAGGCCAGAATCGTTCAACCGGCAACCGCCTGTTCCACGGTAATCCGATGCCACCCAACGTCTATAGGGTGCAACTGGTTCGGGTGCTGCGGGGCTGCGAAGACTTGTTACCTCCGTTTCAACCCCCTGGGGCCGACGAAGATGATGTCATGACCCTCAGTGCCTGCTTAAGGTGGCCCCTGCTTTGGCCGAAGAGCCAGATTCGTTTGGGGGCGGGGGCACCACTCCACAGACAACACCGCCAGTCGTGCCGGCACCAAGCCATGGCAAAACCGCCGCAACGCTACCGGACATGCCAGACATACATATGGCATAGGATCCAGACATGCATATGGCACAGGATCCAGACGACGACGACAACGATGGTACATTTACCAACGTCGATAAGTACTTCCACGAACATGGGTATGGTGACGAATTCTTGGGGCCTCCTTCTCAAGAACACAACCCTGCAAAAGACGATCGCAATCTAGCTGGTACCGCGGAGAAACCCAATTGCAACAGGCGTCGTCTGGCTTTCAGTTCTCAGGAGAGGCCTCAAGCTACCGCCTTCACCGAGCCTCAGATAGCCGAGGTGCGAAATATTATCAGCCCCAACACACTCAAGAAGGCGGTCTCTGAGCAGAACTCGATCCCATTACAGCAGAAGAAGAAGGGACGGAAAAGAAAGACTAACAAGGGTGCAAGCCAGCCGGCACCGAGTACGATCCGTGCTCAGGGCGGGCCACCTTCACCTAAGGATATCTCGAGGAGGGTGCATGTGGCGGGTAGGCCGATGCTACTGACTAATTTGCTCAATGCTGCAACCGGTGCTATGCGGAGTCTGCATGATAGTGTTCTTTCTTTGGACAAGCGGCGTCTCTCCGAGAATGATGTGGCATACCCGGTTTTCGTGGGCAAGGTGCCAGAGGGCAAGGGCTTTGTGGATAGCACCATCGGGGGTATGATCGTCCTGTGGTTTGATGACATCTTCACTATGTTTAAGCTTCATCCGCTCCACTACACCTTCGTTCGGCTATTTTCGCTGAGTATGGAGATGCGGATCACTAGAGACAAGACCCCGGACATCGTGATAGTCGACCCCTTCTACATGTGTGCCAAGATCTTGGGCAGCGCTGGGGACCGGCAAGTCAGGAGTTCATACCTCGAAGGCGTCATTCTGGCAAACCCAGATAAGGATAACTTCGTCGTGCCTTACTTTCCCGAGTAAGTCATCCCCTCACTGCCCCGTAACATATGATTTCTTACATTTCGATCGTTCTTTTTTTCTAACATTCCGTGTTTTGTGCAGTGACACACATTGCACACTCATCCTCTTAAGCAAGAAATATTCCATGGCCACGTATTTCGACTCAGACCATCAGTCGAAGAAAGACTACACAAATATCAAGAAAGTCCTTGATGATGTTCTCCCCGGCTATGCCAGATCTGGAGGCACCTTCAGCAGGCCAATTCGTAGGTACGGCAAGCACGTGTTCACCCACAATACGACGTTCCCCTGCGTCAAGCAGCCGCCCGACGGTCAGAAGGATGCCTACTACGCCCTCCATCACATGCCGGCGATCGTACGGGACCATAATCACCTTCTGCTACCAAAAAATTTCAAAGATTGGGCCACACGCTTGTCGGCAATCCAGGACACGGACATCAGACAAGAATTCTTTCGCATCCAGTCGGAGTTTGCGGAAATCATCCGTCAAGATGTCCTTCGTACCTCGGGGCAGTTCTACCTTAGATATCAACCGTCCAACAGTAAAATAGAAACAACGCTACAAATGCAGGCTGACAACGCCCGCGATTTCATGACCATCACGACAGACGGTGGCTTCATCCACGCTCCGGTCCCTGAGTCGAGTTGAAAGTAGTGATGCTATGTAGTTTTCAAATATCGATTAGCTCATGTTGTAATTAACCTTTAATGAACTTGTATGTCTCTTTGGTTTGGACAGTCGTTCAACTTATATGTAATCGATGCTATTTATTAGTAGGACCATGAATCGTGCTATTAATGTGTTGCTTTTCTCTTCCGGTCCTTTTGTTGCATACTTATATATTGCTTATGTATTGTCTGTGAATTGCTACTAACGTTTTGTTTGGCTAGTGCATAGAGATGTCGCCGTATATCGTGTACAAGGGTAGGGTTCCTGGAGTCTACGACGACTGGGAGGAGTGTCGGAGACAGGTTCACCGTTTCAGCGGTAACAGTTACAAAGGGTACACAACTAAGGCGGAGGCGGAAGCTAGATACGCACGCTATCTAGCGGGAGAGAGGAGGGAGCGGAGGAGGAACCAGATGAAGACCAGTTTCATCGCGATGATGCTAATCGTGATGATCGCAACTCTCTTCTATGTGATGGTAGTTTAGATGATCGATATCGACTTGTAATGTGAGGAGAAACTCGCTACTCGCGGTCTCGAGACTTGTAATGCTCTAACTTTGTTCGGTCTTTTGAATTTGGAGACTAATATGATGAATTGTATTCGGAGACTAATCTTCTATTGTATTTGATAAATCTGTTGTTTATATGTTGTGTTGTCTATATTCTGTGCAGTAATATATTTTGTAACCTGTGCAAATATCAGAAAAGAAAAAAAATTCCTAATATTCATACTAGTGGCGCACCACACTGCACTTTAGTGGCGCACTGCAATGAACACACTAGTGGCGCACTATCTAGTAGTGCGCCATTAGTAACCCAGAGCACAAGGTAAATATGGCCCCCTGGGAGGCACAGTAATGGCGCACCGTTTGACATACTAATGGCGCACTCCCTGGTGCGCCACTATTGTGTGGTATACTAATGGCGCACCCCTGGTGCACCATTAGTATTAGTTACTAGTGGCGTGATGATAGTGGCGCACCTGTAGTGCGCCACTACTTAGCCTTTTCCTAGTAGTGTCGGGAGAGGTTAATTAACTTCACCATCGATAAGGATTCTTTTGGGTTGTACATATATTACGGTAGGAGCATATAGTATGCGGTTAAGAGGGGGGAAGGGGACCATCATATGTAGTACGCTTGATATGAACCTCACTCTATGCGGGTGCATGGTTTACGGTTTTTGAGGCATGTGGAACATCAAAGTTGTGCATTTTGGGTATTCAACATATATATGTTTGGCCCACATGCAAAGCGGTGGTGGTTGTCCTCTCGCACCCACTTAAGCAGTTATCAGCGATAACGATGCTTTCCATCTGTGGGCCCGCTTGGTCCATCACTACTTTTTGCCTGACAACAAGATATGTTAATTTGACTTAGGAGGGGATTATTATTTTTCCTCTGGGATGACATGCATGATACAGTTTGAGCACACACACATGCATGTGTACGCACGAATCCCTCCCATCGAGTCGAAGTGGCTAGTACAACGGCACATCATGAACCGATCTCGCTCTGTGTGGGGAGCTAGTGTACGATTTTTGACACACGCGCCACATCAATGTTGTGTATTCAAACATGCATGCAAGCATCACCTCCATACATATGCATGTAGTGGTTGCCTTCGAACGATACACTCCCTCGCGTGGTTATCGGCGACAAGCCTATATATTCGTGGGCCCGCATGGACATCCATGATCACCTTGACCAACAACAAGATAGGTTACCATGGCGGATTCTTCATTTGGTTCGTGTTATCGTAGTATAGGTCATGGTGAGATTCAGACCTAATTAAGTTTGAGCGCATATACTATGCACGCATGCATGCATGAATCTCCTCATCATTGGCTTGAAGTGTGGTGTAACATACACATGCATCGTCAACCTAACCCTCACTCAGTGTGGGGATTTCTAGTTCGAAATCACGGTGCCACATCAAAGTTGTTCCATTGTTACTTAAAACACACCTCTCCATCCATATGTTTGGGCCACACACATGCAGTGGTTGTCTTACGGGACTAGCTACTTGCGTGATTATTGGCAGGCTAGCCCATCTCCAGGGTCGCATGGACGGCCATCACTTTGACCAACAACAAGAGAGAGGTTGTACAACCAAGGTGGATTATTCTTGGTCCGTTTTACGATCCATCTTGGTGAGATATATGCATCTCTCGCCCGCCGACTGAAAGTGTGTGTGTGCTGGGGGGGTTGCTACTTCGCAATTTGCTAGGTGAACCTCGGTTGGGGGGGGCACATTCATAGCTTAGGATTCCCTTCATGGCGACACGAGGTGGGTGGGGCTGCTAGCTACTTCACACATTGCTAGGTGAACCTCGGTTGGGGGGAGGGGGCATACATTCATAGCTTAGGATTCCCTTCGTGCCGACACGAGGGGGGCTGCTAGGTACTTCACACTTTGCTAGGTGAACCTCGGTTGGGGGGCATGCATTCATAGCATAGGATTCCCTTCGTGCCGACACAAGGGAGGGGTGGCTGCAAGCTACTTCGCACTTTGCTAGGGTGAACCTTGGTTGGGGGGGCATGCATTCATAGCTTAGGATTCCCTTTGTGCCGACACGAGGGAGGGGGGCTGCTAGCTACTTCGCACTTTGCTAGGTGAACCTCGGTTGGGGGGCATGCATTCATAGCTTCGGAATCCCTTCGTGCCGACACGAGGGAGGGGGGTTGCTAGCTACTTCACACTTTGCTAGGTGAACCTCGGTTGGGGGGGCATGCATTCATAGCTTAGGATTCCCTTCGTACCGAAACGAGGGAGGGGGCTGCTAGCTACTTCGCACTTTGCTAGGGTGAACCTCGGTTGGGGGGCATGCATTCATAGTTTAGGATTCCCTTCGCGCCGACACGAGGGAGGGGGGCTGCTAGCTACTTCGCACTTGTAACGTCCCAAAATTCTAAATTTTGGAATATTATATTAAATAAATAGTTTTGATTGATTGTTTGATTGTGGTATGTTTGCTTGTGTGAAATTGAATGAAATTTGAAACTTTTTGAAAGTTGAATGAGAGGGAATAAAAGGACTTTCCCAAACATTCATTTTTGCATCTCCATGAATTCAAATTCATTTCATCAGAAAACCCTGGAGTGAAGATGATATGACTTCTCCCATTTAATTAAATGAAAATGGTTTTTGAAAATATTTGAATTTCATTTGGAAACATTTTAAATTCAAAAACTTTAAGCAACTCAATGATTTTCACGAGAGAAGATAAAATGACTTCTTCAAAACATATGAAATATGAGTGGGAAATTTAAAAGAATCAAATTTAAAGCCCCTTTTGAAATTAGTTTCAATTGGGAGTTATTTGATTTTTATTCAAATTATTTTTCTCCAAAAAATAAAATATGTGGAAAATAGGGTAACATGATTCCCTACAATAGAAAAAATGGAGAGAAATAAATTTCAACTTATTTTGGTATTTTAAAATGTTTTATTTGGTTTTTAAATAAGCCAGTAGCATTGTTTGTTTTATTTAAAATTTTCAAGATTTTATTTGACGCTCGAAAAATGTTCAAGTTGTAGAAAATATTTTTCTAAATTTTTTGATATATTATATGCCTATATAATATTCTTATTTCTTTTTGTTTTATTCTTTTGTCGTGTCTGTTTAAAAAAACTCTTCGGACCGACTGGACCTGGCCGGCCCAGCTCGCCAGGCCACGGCCCAATCGGCCCACGCCACTCGCCCGCTCGCCCCCGAGCTCCGCTTGGAGTTCGCAGCCGCCGCCGTGTCCTTCACGGACACCGCGCCTCCCCGCCTTTGCCCTTGCCCCTTCCCCACGCCTCCCGGGGCCGCGCCCCTCCTATAAAGCCGCCGCCCAGCACCCTCTCTCTCTCCCGCATCTCGCTGCATCTAAGCCGCCGCCGCCGCCATCGAAAGCCGGTGCTGCCACCGCCCGCCCCGCTCTCGGCCGCCGCCGACCCTACCTCCAGACACGCCTCGCCGAGCCGCCCCTCCCCGTCTACTCCGCCGGCGTCGCCGACCCCCGGAGCTACCGCCCCGTCCCCGTCCGAAGCCGCCGCCGCCGTCTTCCCGAACTCCGACGATCACCGCGGTAACCGCCGCCTCCCTCGCCGTCGGATATGGATCCAACGATCCAGATCGTTTTTGTTCTTCTTTTTGAAACGTTTTCTTTATTTAGCGAGCGTTCGCCCGTTAGCTTCTGGCAGCGAACGTTTTCGTTCTGTAGGGTTCTGTAGCAAACGTTCGTTCGATAGGTTTTTTCTTTTTATTTTAGTTTTCTGCCAGGGACCCATTCGTAGTTTTATTTTACAGATTAGTCCCTCTGTTTCAAACTAGCACAACTTTTTACTCACTTGTCCAAATCCAACGAAACCAACGCCCACTTCTTCTATGATCCCCTCTATCCAGTAAAACAACTTAAACATATTTTTGAAGGTTGAAAATTTGTTTTCAAACAGATTTGAATTCAAACTTCTTTCGTTCATAACTTGAGTTTTATAACTCCGTTTGAGTTGATTCTCTTTGCAAATCGAAGCTCTTGACCTAAACTTTCTGATAAGGCCAAATTCACCTAATTTTGGTACAGTTAGAAATTGTTTTCTGTTGCAATTGTTGTTTGCTTGTTTTCAAAGTTTTCCGAGATCTTTTCTTCGATTCTTTTGCTTGATTGCTTATGTGTGATTACTATTGCTTGTCACGATAGGTTGACCAGAGTGTGACGAGTAGAACTATCAGGAGTTAGGAGTGTGAATCATCTTCATCAACGGTACAAGGCAAGTTCACACTTTGATCATATCCCTTTATTACCCAGTTTTTATGCATTAGTTTCAACCCTCAAACATTGCATGAGTAGGTTCGATAACATGTGGGTATTGGGAAGTAGTGGATGAGGTAGAACCTATTGTCTTATATCAAACCCTGGGGAGTTACTACATTATGCTTATACTGCTATGCTATGCTCGTAGACGTGGTTTGGTTTGAGTGATTCATGACAGATGTGAGACTTATTATTAATTGTTAACTTAAGGTGGCTACTTTAATACACATCTGGGTGGATTGGTTGGGGCACCCTGGGGATACCAGTGTATTTCCCGGACACCTGGGGAATCTAGTGTTTTCCTAGGAGATCCCGGGGTTACCGTGTGATCATCATGTAGTTTGCCACCCAGGCTCAAAGGGATCATAAGATTATTCATGCTAGAAACTTCCGTGTGCAGCCACAAGCCATTATGGGCTCTGGCATAGTTGAGTAAGTTGTGTGAAACCTTTCCATGATGGGCTAGTAGATGTAGGGGAATTGTAGGTGTACTGGCCAATCTATCGGTTAAGGGGACCTCTTCGGAAAGACTGTGTCTTGATCATCCGTTTCTCAAACATCATGTAGTGCGAGCAATTCAACGGAGGAGATCAAGTCTTGTGGGGAAAAGTGCGCAAACCTCTGCAGAGTGTACAAACTAATCATGATTAGCCGTGTCCCCGATTATGGACATCTTGAGTATCTGGTACTTGAATTATTGATTTGATCTCAACACATTACTTAATTAATTTGATTGGGTTTAAATGATTATTATTTTGGGATTGAGATGGGGTTACCATTCTCAATAATTTTCAACAAACTTTGTAGTTAAATAAAATATATTCCTTTGTTGTAGGAAAAAATAGCTTTATGCAAAATTAAACTTAGAGCCTCCACCAGCCAAATATGCATGTAGTGATAGCCATTATTTCAGCATTTGCTCTACAGTGTGAAATTGCCAGTACGTTCAATGTACTGACCTACATGGCTGCAATGTCTCATGTTGCAGGAATCTTACGACGAGTATGTGATACGTTAGGGTTACGATTTCTACACTCAACTTTGCCGTTGGTGTTGATGGGAATCCACAACCTCGTTGTTACTTCCGCTATATGGATTGAGGTAATAGTACTTACGTTGCTTTATACATGTGATTTACCTCGGTTATAAATCCTTGAGTACTATGTGTCAGCATACCGATCCAGGGATGGCACTTAAGCACAGAGACTTGATCCATTCGGGCCGGGTCGCTACAAGATGGTAATAGAGCACATGTTGACTGTAGGACATGACCCCTAGAAACTGGCAAGCCCATAGGAAAGATTTTTTCTCTAAAGCTTTATTTTCAAAAAGATCTTTTACCTCTCTTCTTTTCTGAGCTTTACCAAATATTCCCTATTAGTTAGACTATACCCCTTTCCCCGTTTGACCACGCGAGGATTCAACTGATGAGACCACTCCAAGAAGTATGAGATATCGGACAACTAAGACCACTTCGGAATGAAGAGGATTTTACCGTGCATTATAATCATGGAAATTACAATGGTTGAAGACTCCGAAGAACTAGGAGAATTTGAAGGCTCTGAAGAATTTCCAGATTGGTATGACCTAGGAAGGCTACCTTTATGGAACTTATCACACTAATGAAGCTATCAATACCTGAGATCAAGGTGTGTCAGAGAAAGACCAGGAAGAAGGAGCGTTAAAATTCAAAGTTTTTCTTGGGAAGAAAAACCCTAAGGCAGGAGATATCCACTATGGAAAGATAGATCAAGACAGAGCCATGGGCATAAACACGGCTATCCATTATGTTATCGTCCGCTTATGCTATTGTCACCGTGCTGAGTTAAGCATGCATTTCTTTGGAAGGATTGGGTGACAAAAAGGGGCTAATGTAGCATCTATCAGGAAAAGATGAAGTTTTAACCTTAGTCGGTGTGTCACCAGGATCTGGAGTGTTACATTAAGAATTTTGGATGGACCCTCAAGAAGCCGTATTTGACAAGCAGTTCATGAAGAACTCAGGACGCAGAAGATGAAAGAAGTCAAGCTGGTGGAGCAAAAACCTTGAGATACCGGAGATTCGTCAGGAACTGAAGGACGGTAGGACCATGGTTCATGCCAAGGATGTTGAAACCCAGAAGTTTCGAATGCAAACTCCAGAATATTAAAGGACGTCACGAGAGACTTCGTGTCAACAGAAATGATCTGGCAAAAGAACTTGAAAAGGAGAAGCACGATCGGAAGAAGCCATTGGAGACATGAACAATGCTTGAAGAGTTTGGCGATTTTTAAGATTTATTGACCTTTAGAAGACCAAACCCTTGTTATATACCTCTGTTAGATGCGACAATTGTGAGCTGTCATTTGTTTGATGTTTTTCCGACAGCCACAAAATAAAATCTGTCTTTTCAAAACTATTGTTTGTATTGTGTGTATCCCTCTCTCTCTCTCTCTCTGTCTCTCATCTCAGCCCAAGACCCATGGACCCAATAGAGGATGAATGGAGATGAACTCACATTTCCGAGACCGATATGTCAATTGGAGACAGACTGATGGATTCATAACATGGAAGATCATATGGAGAATAAAACTATAGCCGGAAAGGATATGGCCCAGCATGCTCTTCAGTGCTTTGAAAGAGGTGCTACTACTTGGTGGAGGATGTACCAAACCATCAATGGATGGCAAGGAGTAACCACTTGGAAAGAATTTAAGTTGACTCTGCTAAAGTCTCGTCTTGTGTCCCAGAAATTGAAGCCTTATGGAAATGATATGAAGAAACCCTGTGCATGCAAGCTTTGTGGAGAAATATGACACAACCATAAAGAACACAAGAATGAATGCCCTAATTGTGAAGGAAGTCACCCAGCTGAAGAATGCCCAACTAGGCAGATCACTTGTTTTCTTGTGTGAAGGGACTACTCACTACCCTGCTCAGTGTCACATTTACCCCATGGTACAACAAACCATCCAGCAGAAGTAAGAAGCAATGAAAGGAGCCCTCCTGGAATTTTTAGAAGACCCTGTGATGAAGGAAGAGCTGGAGGACACACTCGAAGAAGACCCAATTAATCCCTGCACCAAGTCATGCTATTCATGTGGAGAAGAAGGACACATCTCCCAGAATTTTGTGAATGGGGATCTAGTAGAATTCCCGATAGTGGAAGTAGAGTAAGACCCATAGGAAATAGAAAGCCCTGATTGGAATGGAAAAGTCCCGAAAGAGAAATAGATTGGAGTCTAGGAAGGACCTGAGTCATATCACCTGTTTCAGGTGTATGGAGTCAGGGCATTACTTCAGTGGTTACCCAAAAAGGATGCCGAGGACCCAAGAAGGCTATATAATCACAAGGAAACCTCGAGACTTGTTAGAAGTAATATGTTTTCGTTGTAATGGAGCAGGGCACTTTGCCAGAGAATGCCCCAAGGAGAAGGAGACTTGTGATAAATAGTTGAGTTGCAATAAGAAATACAGTAGTAGTAGTGGGGACATTTCTTTTATTAGTGAGGTGTTGAGTTGAGGCATGAAATGGAAGTGCAGGAGATTGTAAAACTTTGAGAATCAATAAAGTTAGTATCGTGCATACTGATTTGGATTTTATGAGTTGTTACTCTATGAAGAATGTTTTTGACCATTTTCGAGGATATGAGAAATATGGTCTATGGAAGACTTTGTGCATTTCAAGGGCGGTAGTACCCTGTGAGGACCCTTGACCCCTGGAAAAGATAATGATATTCCACGGAGTGGACTATGGACAAATAAGTACGAGTTTTCTCTCGATATGTGGGATACCCTAAGATTATGAAGAGATGAAGTACTATTGGATATGAAGGAGGTATAATGTTGGTAATATGGAGCAATTGTAACTCCATGATGAGTCTGAGTAATCACGTCTTAGTTTGGTACAAATAGAAGGAGTAGGTTTATGAGGAGCAAACTAATCATGATTAGCCGTGTCCCCGGTTATGGACATCTTGAGTATCTAGTACTTGAATTATTGATTTGATCTCAACACTTTACTTAATTAATTTGATTGGGTTTAAATGATTATTATTTTGGGATTGAGATGGGGTTACCATTCTCAATAATTTTCAACAAACTTTGTAGTTAAATAAAATATATTCCTTTGTTGTAGAAAAATAATTAGCTTTATGCAAAATTAAACTTAGAGCCTCCACCAGCCAAATATGCATGTAGTGATAGCCATTATTTCAGCATTGCTCTACAGTGTGAAATTGCCAATGCATTCAATGTACTGACCTACATGGCTCCAACGTCTCATGTTGCAGGAATCTTACGACGAGTAAGTGATACGTTAGGGTTACGATTTCTACACTCAACTTTGCCGTTGGTGTTGATGGGAATCCACAACCTTGTTGTTACTTCCGCTATATGGATTGAGGTAATAGTATTTCCATTACTTTATACATGTGATCTACCTCTGTTATAAATCCTCAAGTACTCTGTCTGTCAGCATACCGATCCAGGGATGACACTTAAGCATAGAGACTTGATCCATTCGGGTCGGGTCGCTACAGCACTTTTCTAGGGTGAACCTCGGTTGGGGGGGGGGGGGGACATGCATTCATAGCTTAGGATTCCCTTCGTACCGACACGAGGGAGGGGGGCTACTAGCTACTTCGCACTTTGTTAGGTGAATGAACCTCGGTTGGGGGGGCATGCATTCATAGCTTAGGATTCCCTTCGTGCCGACACGAGGGAGGAGAGGGGCAACTAGCTACTTCATACTTTGCTAGGTGAACCTCGGTTGGGGGGAGGGGGCATGCCTTCATATCTTTGGATTTCCTTCGTGCCGACACGAGGGTGTGGGTGGGGGCAAGAAATACCGTGCGCTTTGCGAGAGAGGTGCCACATCAAAGTTGCATTTGGTATTTGAAAATCAAACCACCCTTTTGATACATAAATTTGGTCCACATGCAAGTGTGTTCGTGTTCTGACCCTCTCCCGCGTCATTTTTCACCAAATTTATGAACATTAGACAAGTCGGATGATGCAACAGACTTGGTTCACTCAAACTAACCGTGTGCCAGGCTGGTGAACCTGTCACGCACACATCCGCACAGTACATTGGGCTCCATGAGGCTCCCCCTCTCAAAAATATCTGCCCGCCTCGAGGGTTTTTCTGTTTCATAACACACGGTTGTTATCTCCGGACCGTATGCGATGTTTCTTGTTCCCAATCCTGCCTGCATCCCTAGAAAATATCTGCCCGCCTCGAGGGTTTTTCTATTTCATAACACAAGGTTGTTATCTCCGGACCGTGTGCGATGCACTATCATCAAAAAATTTCAATAGCCCGGCATTTCACACCCGCGTTTGACTCCCGCGTAGTAAAATTTTCAGTACCCGCGTCATTTCCTCAAACACACCGCGCCCCCCTCCACACGCACACACACACCAAAACCTCCTCAGGCGTGCGCACACACACACACACCCTCCCTCGCTCGAAACCCTAGCAAGGTCCCCGCCACGGTTTGCCCGTGCAGCTTACCCACCGATCTCCATACCCAGGCCGCCCTGAGTTTCTTACATGACGCCTGCCAAATGCCCCTTTTCCCACAGATCCCCATCCCCCACTCCAGAGCGTCGCAGCCTAAGCCCGGCTATGCTTCCCGTCCAGCTTGAGGAGCGACTGGCCCAAAAGAGGCGTATATCGGTCTCTTCGCCCGACGTCACCGAGGAAGCTGGCGGCAGGCACTCAAGCATCGGGATAGAGTATGCGGGCATGTCTCGTCCGCCGGCTAAGACATCGAGGTCATCGACAGCGACCGCCTAAGGCGGGCTGTGTCACAGGTTAAGTTGCCCACCCCGACCCCTCGGGTTGAGCCGCCATCGATCTCATCCATGGCCCCGCCGCTGATCTCCTCTAGCTCGCTGTCAACAATTTGCCATTCTACATCGCCATCGAGCCCCTTTTGTCATTTCTGAAGGACACGGTCTGCAATGCTAGCTTGGGATCCACAGATTCCAAGTCAGACCTCATCGACGGCGACCACGAGGAGGGCACCCTCTCCAGCTCTTCCAAGGGGAAAGAGCCCATCTGCTCTTCCAAGGGGAAGCGCCCGTCTGCGCCATCAAGGAGGGCACCCTACGGCCGTGCTCTTCCAAGGGGAAGGAGCCCATCTGCAAAAACATGGAGCGCATCAAGGGTTCGTGCTCTTCCCACAGGAACGAGCCCAACTGTGACAAGTGAGGAAACCCATGATTTGTTTTGTTGAGTCCCTTTTGTAGTGTAGTGAGAATATGTCCAGTTTTAATTGCTATATCTGGTTGTTTGCAGTATGCCTTGTTTATTTCAGTTGTTCACAATGTGATGCTCTATATGTGCAATTATTTACTGTGCAGTACATTTCATCAATCCGGTTTTAAACATACCGATAGGAATGCATATATTTGCTTGCTGTTAAGCCTGTTTTTTTTGGAAAAGGCTGTTTTAGCTAGCATATGCCTCTTTTAAAGTTTTTGATTGTTCGGTTGTTTATAGTTAGCATATGTTCAGCTTCAAATGCTATCTTTGGTTGTTCGTAGTATGCCTTATTTATTCCAGTTATTCACAACATGATGTTCTATATGTGCAAGTATGAACTGTGCAGTTCAATTTCATCAGCACCAGTTTCAACAATACCACTATGAATGACTACATTTGGTTGCTGCATCTTGTAGTTAACATGTGTTTCCATTTTTATTTAACCATAACCAGTGTACTTAGACCGGCACAATACCAGTTTGAATGACTATGTTTGCTTGTTGTTAAATGTTAGGCCTGTTGCAGTTAGCACACCTTTCCACTTGTTTTGATTTACTAGTATGCTTAAACCTGCACACTGAAGCTATCTTTTGGAGATTATTTTGTCTGCCATGTATAATTTTGGTTGATGTTTATCCTGTTGAGCTTAACATGCTTCTCGATGTAACTACACAGGACAATTTTGGGAACGACTGATGTTTTCCATCAAGGTTAGTTTCATCCCATGGCTTATATCTGCTCAATGTTCAGGATATCGGCAGCTGGTACCATATAGGCCGGTGGCTGATAAGGGACTAATCGGTGAATTTGACTTTTAACTGAATATATCTGCAACGCATTTTCGTTAGGTTAACTAGGGCCATATGTAATATATCTGAGGCTACATAGCAACATGCACTATACTTAATGTCTAAATATGCAATCATAGGCTTCATAGCAACAAGGAAGAGTGTTACATTAATGTCATAATGTAGAAGAGCAGCAGCAACAACAGCAACAACACAACCATGTTTGGACTCAACTTAGCTAGAGGTTAGAGTTAGTTTGTAACTCATTACTAACCGTGAACTAACTCCATCCAAAGAGTTGTTTGGATGGCAGGGTTAGATTGACAATAAACGCACTAGGAGAACTAGCTCCAATTAGCACCTCTTGGGTTGGATAGTTCTTTTGGGTTGGTTATAGATGCAACTAGCTCAAACTAGCCCTCATGTTTAGATATACTTTAGGGCTATTTGAGCCCGAACTAGCTCAAACTAAGTGTAACCCATGGATACAGCAGCAGTTAATCAGTCGATAATTTGTAAGAATGAACTAAACTCCTTCCGGCCCATAATATAACATGTTAATTCATCTAATATGTGAGTATATTGGATGTTATAAGATACTCCCTCCGTTCATAAATATTTGTCTTTTTAGATATTTCAGATGGACTACCACATACGGATGTATATAGATTATAAAAGTGTTGTACAACATCATTGTGCAATTGTTGTTTAGCTTCTAATATTAACTTGGTGCTTTTATGTACATATGTCATTGGTAAAGATCCGCGTTTCGACCCTTTCTGCTTATGGGGCAATGAGATATCGATGAACCAACATCAAGTGAGGAAGCTGATAAAGATTGTTAGTAAGATGGGTCCAAAGATGACAATTAAACTATTTGTTTACACTTTATCCAAGACAACAACGAACTGCAGGATGGTAAGTAAGAACTCTGCAGCCTTCTTTTTACTGCCCATAATGAGTTGTGTTAGATGACAATGTCTGAATATTTTTCCTTTGCAGTGGTTGCCAAAGCAGTTTACTCAAGATTACCTCTCAAACTACATGATTGGTGGGCATGCAAAGGTTAAAGTATTTCTACCAGAACATGATGATTATCTAGATGTTTTCATGAAGACCGTGAAGGATGGGCGGTCGGCCATCACAAGGGGTTGGAGTAGAGTCGTGCGTTCCTTCTGCATGAAGGAGGGCACAATATGGGCATTCCGCCTCACCTTGTTCAACAACGAGAATATATTTTGCCTCTTTCTTTACCGTCTTTAATAGTACAAGTATACAACTGTGGTTCATCATTCTTTATTTGGTTCTTATGTAATTCTTGAACATATGTACCTATGAATCGAATAATGCATTGGTTATTTGAACCTGATGGATATGAATAAAGTTGTAGCAAACACTCAAATTCAAATCCAAATCTAGTACAATTTGGAAAAGCAGCAATTAAATTACGGTGAAATTATGCTCTCCAGGTTGTTATGGCACACACGGTTGGTAAAACTAAATGTTTGTGTTAGTTGCCTTATCGTACACGATTCGCAACCATGAACTGTTCCTGATGAAGTATGCATCATAAACGTTTCACCATAGAATAGCGTGTGCGATAGTTGTCGTGTACAACGATGTTACGATGGTCCGACGTTTCGTAATCCTGTCCGACACTCGTATGACGATTAGCTAATCTTCTTAACGGTGAACCGTTTGTGATGGGCCGCGCATCATACACGTTCTATAATAGTGAACCGTTTGTGATGGGACACGCATTGTAAACGTAGCACAACAGAATATCGACTGCGATGGCAATGCGAGCAGAAACGAGTAGGAGTACTGTAGGGGCCCTATCGCTGACGGTTTCTGGGTCGTGTGGGAAGGACCCCCTATCGCCCACACTCACTTGGTGACGGTTCCAAATGCCGTCGCGGAAAGGGGTTAAAAACCGTTTGTTTAGAACCGGCGTGTACCAGTGGGAGACTAACCCCCAACCCAATAGTCGGGCAGGTTGTGAATTGTCAGGAGGAGCTTAGGGTTGTTAGTATTTGAAGGTTGTGAATTGTCGTTTGTGTTGTGTATTTTGAGAGTACTTTCAGATATGAATGTCTTTTGAATTTCAGATATGCAGTATTAAGCATATGAAGTATTTTATGAATTCCAGAGATCTATTTTTAGCACTTCAAAAAATGTAGTTTCATATAAAAGTGCAGACAATGTGATTCTCAGAGAAGAAACTGCAAGTTTCAGAGGCAGAGCATTTATATTAACATGCCCTTTTCAAACAGGGATAACATCATGTTGGAAGTTTATTCATGGTCGAAAATGGAAGTACCAGCGAGTTAACATCATGCTAATCAACATTCATGCATAGCACATCTTCATATGATGCACATTCAAAAAGATATGCTATTTTCAAAATGCCCATACAATGTTGAGTTGCGAAAAACAGAGAAAACGAGGGACGAAGTTTTGGCAAGTGTTGGAGGTGGTGTGTGTAGATGACAATGGGGACCCACATGTCAATAATAGTAGAGGGAAAAATTTTGGAGATATTTTCACTGCATCAGGTGGAATCGAACCCGGGCGGAACAACGGTCGGGTAGTGTCACTTGGCCACTGGTCTAGTTCAGTAGTTTCAATAGAAACTAGGCACAACGTCTACCATTAGTGTAGCATGCCTTCCCTTGATCCGGTTCATTCTCGTCCGGGGTCTGGACATCATCCTCCACCTTTGTGCACACGCCGCGGCGCCGCTGTCTGCCATTGTGAACATGCTGAACAAATGAGAGGAATCTGGAGAGGACTGTACATGGAGAGGCGGACAGTCGGGACCCACCAGGTCCATGGCCGTACGCAAGCAAGTGCCTCATTGAGAAAATACTTCCTCCTAATGCTATACTGACATTGGGGCCCATGGGTTTGTCAACATAGTTACATTTTAGGTGCTTCAACGTAGTTACTAAAGGAGATAAATTTACAATGAAGCCGGGGAGCTGGCAGGTATCATTTATTATAAGTGGGCCATCAAGTATCAGCTGGGTTGTGGGCTGCCCCGTCTAGGTTTTCTTTTTAAACATGCGCAGCCCAAGACATGCAGGTTTGTATCGACCGGCATATGGACCTCCCATCCTAGGTTTTATTTTTCCTGAAACATCCGCTACCCAACTTATGTATTTTTTTTGAAGAAAACGCAGAGGTCTATTCTCTTTTTCTATATAAGAATAGGAATGCCAGGTCCAACTTATGTTTCTCTTCTAACTATATTATATATATTTATATTATTTGATATGTTATTGTATATTTGTTATTGTCATCATATATTTAACAGATACTTGGCGTACCGCAAAACAGAGGAAAAGGACTTCTCTTCGACCTCCTACGGTCGAAACAGGGTCCTGTTGATCGGGAGGGGTGTTGTGTACCGTAAAACAGAGGAAACAGACTTCTCTTCGACCTCCTACGATTGAAACAAGGTCCTGTTCATCGGGAGGGGTGTGGCGTACCACAAAATGGGACTCCACGGGGCTACTGTTCATCCACTGTCGACCTCCTCTAGCCTCCACAGGCTACTGTTCATCCACCATCGACCTCCTCCAGCCTCCACCTGCTACTGTTCATCCAGCGCGTCCCCCTCCTGCCTGCACGGGCTCCTGTTCATCCAGCCTCCACCGGCTACCGTTCAACCAGCCCTCCACGGGGTCCTCTTCATCCACCCCCAACTGGCTCGATCGGGGTCCTGTTCGTCCAGCGGCAACAACCTCTCCTACCATGGGGTCCTGTTCATCCAACCCCACCGGGAACTGTTCATCTAACCCCCAACAACAGTCACTCGTCATCAAGAGGCAGCAACTAGTCCGATCGGCTTTAGTTAGCAGTAGTAGCGAAGGAATCGCTCGGGTTTAGTTAACAACCAAGGGACAATCGCTTGGGTTCAGTAACGTAGCTAGTGCAATCGCTCGGGTTCAGTAAGCGAACACGCCTCGCTCGGGTTCAGTTAGAGCACAACACCTCGCACACACGTGCGTAGTGTACGAGAGAAACACGCAAACCTCAGTGCATCGCTCGGCCTCGACCACCCACCGTAACTGGGAACTCCCTGATATTTTCCTCGCCCTCGCTTCTACCACGGTTTTTTCCGTCATGGACGGCCGAAAGAATGTCATGCAGCCGCGTCTCCGGCCCGCTCAGGACGAAAAGCCCATTTTCTGTCATGATTTTTTGTCATAGAAGTAGGAGCCCACCACATCTATGATGATACCGGGTTTTTTCACAATTATCGTCATAGAAGTGTCATAAGCATGACACAAAAAAAATCCTTCAGCCCAAAATGTCACGGACGTGTCCTTTTTTTGTAGTGCTAGCTGACAATCTTCATTTCTATCGCACGGATACAAACACAAACCTTGTCGGTCCCTCTCTCTCCCTCTCTTTCTCTCTCTCTCTCTATATATATATTTATATCTGTATCTCTCTCTCTCTGTCGGTCTTTCTAGTTTGCATGCACACTCCATGTACAGGTCTCTCTGGCACAATGTATGATTCTCTAATCCAAGCTATATATCTAGGGTGCACTCGTCGTACGCACACAAATTCCCAAGCTCGTTCTCCGTAACTCTCTCATGCACCCCTCCGCCATCTCGGGGCTCTTCCCTCTCTCTCTCCATCTCCCTAGGTCACACATACACATGCATATCTCACACGCACTTGATAGCCCATCTAAAACTCTCTCTCTCCCTCATTCACTCTCCATCTCACGCGCGCACACACACAATCTCACACCTAGCCAAGTATGACTATTTCTCACTCCATTGTAGACACAAGCAGTCCCCCTATGTATATGACTATTTCTCAGTCTGCATCAAACATACGCATTGCCTCTTTCCCTCACTTGGACTGTCTAGATTTCTCTCGGGGCATCTTTCTATCACACACACACAAACCTCGTCCCTCGATCTCACACCCATATAGTTCCCTCATGATCTCGAGGGGATCTCTGTATCACAAACACACCCTCTATCCCTCTCCATGCGTCCATGTTCTCCATACGTCCCTCTCGACCTCTGTCCCTTGTTGGCTAGACCTCTATTGGACATGTGCTATAGGGGGGGTCTCTCTCCGCTGCAATCAACCACGCACTAGCAATCTCACTGTATCTCCTCACCTCGCTTTTCTATCTCGGAGATGCATGCGTGATATGTTTGCATAAGACATACTATCTCTCTCTATTTTATTGTTTGTTGTCCCTTTCTCTTTCACACACACTCTTTTTGCACACTCACTCTTTCTGCTTCGCACACACTTGATCTCTCTCGACTTAGGTACTCTCTTTGATCCATAGCATATAGATTTATTAAAAAGTCAAACTTCACAATGTTTGATCAGGTACATGGAGAAAAACATTTACATCTAAAACGACAAACATATATCATTAGATTCATCACAAGATGTAGTTTCATATGATGTATCTTTGGTATTGTAGATATAAATAATATTTTGTGTAAACCTGGTCAAAGTTTCCAATGTTTGACTTCTAAAAAATTTGTATGCACTGCACTAACGAACAAATGGAGTATCTCTGTCCCTCTCTCAGCTATCTGACACACCACTCAGCCGTATCGGGGCTCCTCTATCTCTCTCAAACTTTATATCTCCAACATACACTTATCTCGCTCGCACTACATAGACCCATCTAGCACTCTCCGCCCTTGTTCTCTCTCTATGTGACACGCACTCCATAAGTACCATAATATCTCACTCTATCGTAGGCACACACACTCCCCCCTAAGTATGACTATCTCCCAGTATCCATCAGGAACACACGTATTGTTTCCTTCCATCCCTACGTCTATCTCGCTATCTCTCGGGGTATCTTCTATCATGCACACACCTTCTCAGTCGATCTCCCACCCATGTAATCTCATCACGATCTTCAGGGGATCTCTCTATCACAAACAAACACACACTCTCCTCCCCATGCCTACATTTTCTCCCTCTCTCCCTTGTTTGCCAGACATCTCTTGGCCACGTGCTAGGGGTCTTTCTCTCTCAATTGCAAACAACCACAAACTATCTCCTCACCTCGCTTCCGCTGTCGAAGATGCATGTGTGATATGTTTGCATAACACACACAGACACTTTTTCTCTACTTTATCGTGTGTTGTCCATGTCTCTTTCACACACGCACACACACTTTCTGTCACTCACTCTTTCTATGTACACACACACACACTCTCTCTCTCACTAGTTAGGTACTCTCTCATGTCCATAACAGATGGATGTTCTGAAAAGTCAAACCTCAGAAAAGTTTGACGAGGTATATGTGGAGAAAAACATTTACATTGGAACGATCAATAGATTCATCACAACATATACTTAGTTCATACTATCATTTATCTTTGCTATTGTAGATATAAGTAATTTCTTTATAAACTTGGTCAAACTTTCAAAAGTTTGACATCAAAAAAATTATAGGCAGAGGAAACAGACTTCTCTTCGACCTCCTACGATTGAAACGAGGTCCTGTTCATCGGGAGGGGTGTGGCGTACCACAAAATGGGACTCCACGGGGCTACTGTTCATCCATCGTCGACCTCCTCGGGCCTCCACAGGCTACTGTTCATCCACCATCGACCTCCTCCAGCCTCCACCTGCTACTGTTCATCCAGTGCGTCCACCTCCTGCCTGCACGGGCTCCTGTTCATCCAGCCTCCACCGGCTACTGTTCAACTAGCCCTCCACGGGGTCCTGTTCATCCACCCCCAACTGGCTCGATCGGGGTCCTGTTCGTCCAGCGGCAACAGCCTCTCCTACCATGGGGTCCTGTTCATCCAACCCCACCGGGAACTATTCATCTAACCCCCAACAACAGTCACTCGTCATCAAGAGGAAGCAACTAGTCCGATCGGCTTTAGTTAGCAGTAGTAGCGAAGGAATCGCTCGGGTTTAGTTAACAGCCAAGGGACAATTGCTTGGGTTTAGTAACGTAGCTAGTGCAATCGCTCGGGTTCAGTAAGCGAACACGCCTCGCTCGGGTTCAGTTAGAGCACAACGCCTCGCACACACGTGCGTAGTGTACGAGAGAAACACGCAAACCTCAGTGCATCGCTCAGCCCCGACCACCCACCGTAACTGGGAACTCCCTGATATTTTCCTCGCCCTCGCTTCTACCACGGTTTTTTCCGTCATGGACGGCCGAAAGAATGTCATGCAGCCGCGTCTCCGGCCCGCTCAGGACGAAAAGCCCATTTTCTGTCATGATTTTTTGTCATAGAAGTAGGAGCCCACCACATCTATGATGATACTGGGTTTTTTCACAATTATCGTCATAGAAGTGTCATAAGCATGACAGAAAAAAAATCCTTCATCCCAAAATGTCACGGACGTGTCCTTTTTTTGTAGTGCTAGCCGACAATCTTCATTTCTATCGCACGGATACAAACACAAACCTTGTCGGTCCCTCTCTCTCTATATATATATATATATTTATATCTGTATCTCTCTCTCTCTCTCTCTGTCGGTCTTTCTAGTTTGCATGCACACTCCGTGTATAGGTCTCTCTGGCACAATGTATCATTCTCTAGTCCAAGCTATATATCTAGGGTGCACTCGTCATACGCACACAAATTCCCAAGCTCGTTGTCCGTAACTCTCTCATGCACCCCTCTGCCATCTCGGGGCTCTTCCCTCTCTCTATCCATCTCCCTAGGTCACACATACACATGCATATCTCACTCGCACTTGATAGAACATCTAAAACTCTCTCTCTCTCCCTCATTGACTCTCCATCTCACGTGCGCACACACACAATCTCACGCCTAGCCAAGTATGACTATTTCTCACTCCATTGTAGACACAAGTAGTCCCCCTATGTATATGACTATTTCTCAGTCTCCATCAAACATACGCATTGCCTCTTTCCCTCACTTGGTCTATCTAGATTTCTCTCGAGGCATCTTTCTATCACACACACACACACCTCGTCCCTCGATCTCACACCCATATAGTTCCCTCACGATCTCGAGGGGATCTCTGTATCACAAACACACCCTCTCTCCCTCTCCATGCGTCCATGTTCTCCATACGTCCCTCTCGACCTCTGTCCCTTGTTGGCTAGACCTCTATTGGACATGTGCTATAGGGGGGGTCTCTCTCCGCTGCAATCAACCACGCACTAGCAATCTCACTGTATCTCCTCACCTCGCTTTTCTATCTCGGAGATGCATGCGTGATATGTTTGCATAAGACATACTCTCTCTCTCTATTTATTGTTTGTTGTCTCTTTCTCTTTCACACACACTCTTTTTGCACACTCGCTCTTTCTCCTTCGCACACACTTGATCTCTCTCGACTTAGGTACTCTGTTTGATCCATAGCATATAGATTTATTAAAAAGTCAAACTTCACAATGTTTGATCAGGTATGTGGAGAAAAACATTTACATCTAAAATGACAAACATATATCATTAGATTCATCACAAGATGTAGTTTCATATGATGTATCTTTGGTATTGTAGATATAAATAATATTTTGTGTAAACCTGGTCAAAGTTTCCAATGTTTGACTTCTAAAAAATTTGTATGCACTGCACTAACGAACAAATGGAGTATCTCTTTCCCTCTCTCAGCTATCTGACACACCACTCAGCCGTATCGGGGCTCCTCTATCTCTCTCAAACTTTATATCTCCAACATACACTTATCTCGCTCGCACTACATAGACCCATCTAGCACTCTCCGCCCTTGTTCTCTCTCTCTATGTGACACGCACTCCCTAAGTACCCTAATATCTCACTCTATCGTAGGCACACACACTCCCCCCTTAGTATGACTATCTCCCAGTATCCATCAGGAACACACGTATTGTTTCCTTCCATCCCTACGTCTATCTCGCTATCTCTCGGGGTATCTTCTATCATGCACACACCTTCTCAGTCGATCTCCCACCCATGTAATCTCATCACGATCTTCAGGGGATCTCTCTATCACAAACAAACACACACTCTCCTCCCCATGCCTACATTTTCTCCATATGTCTCTCTCGTCCTCTCTCCCTTGTTTGCCAGACATCTCTTGGCCACGTGCTAGGGGTCTTTCTCTCTCAGTTGCAAACAACCACAAACTATCTCCTCACCTCGCTTCCACTGTCGAAGATGCATGTGTGATATGTTTGCATAACACACACACACACACACACTTTTTTTCTACTTTATCGTGTGTTGTCCATGTCTCTTTCACACACGCACACACACTTTCTGTCACTCACTCTTTCGATGTACACACACACACACTCTCTCTCTAGTTAGGTACTCTCTCATGTCCATAACAGATGGATGTTCTGAAAAGTCAAACCTCAGAAAATTTTGACGAGGTATATGTGGAGAAAAACATTTACATTGGAACGATCAATAGATTCATCACAACATGTACTTAGTTCATACTATCATTTATCTTTGGTATTGTAGATATAAGTAATTTCTTTATAAACTTGGTCAAACTTTCAAAAGTTTGACATCAAAAAAATTATAGGCAGAGGAAACAGACTTCTCTTCGACCTCCTACGATTGAAACGAGGTCCTGTTCATCGGGAGGGGTGTGGCGTACCACAAAATGGGACTCCACGGGGCTACTGTTCATCCACCGTCGACCTCCTCTAGCCTCCACAGGCTACTGTTCATCCACAACTGACCTCCTCCAGCCTCCACCTGCTACTGTTCATCCAGGGCGTCCCCCTCCTGCCTGCACGGGCTCCTGTTCATCCAGCCTCCACCGGCTACCGTTCAACTAGCCCTCCATGGGGTCCTGTTCATCCACCCCCAACTGGCTCGATCGGGGTCCTGTTCGTCCAGCAGCAACAACCTCTCCTACCATGGGGTCCTGTTCATCCAACCCCACCGGGAACTGTTCATCTAACCCCCAACAACAGTCACTCATCATCAAGAGGCAGCAACTGGTCCGATCGGCTTTAGTTAGCAGTAGTAGCGAAGGAATCGCTCGGGTTTAGTTAACAGCCAAGGGACAATCGCTTGGGTTCAGTAAGGTAGCTAGTGCAATCGCTCGGGTTCAGTAAGCGAACACGCCTCGCTCGGGTTCAGTTAGAGCACAACGCCTCGCACACACGTGCGTAGTGTACGAGAGAAACACGCAAACCTTAGTGCATCGCTCGGCCCCGTCCACCCACCGTAACTGGGAACTCCCTGATATTTTCCTCGCCCTCGCTTCTACCACGGTTTTTTCCGTCATGGACGGCCGAAAGAATGTCATGCAGCCGCGTCTCCGGCCCGCTCAGGACGAAAAGCCCATTTTCTGTCATGATTTTTTGTCATAGAAGTAGGAGCCCACCACATCTATGATGATACTGGGTTTTTTCACAATTATCATCATAGAAGTGTCATAAGCATGACAGAAAAAAAATCCTTCATCCCAAAATGTCACGGACGTGTCCTTTTTTTGTAGTGCTAGCGGCAATCTTCATTTCTATCGCACGGATACAAACACAAACCTTGTCGGTCCCTCTCTCTCTCTCTCTATATATATATATATATATATTTATATCTGTATCTCTCTCTCTCTGTCGGTCTTTCTAGTTTGCATGCACACTCCGTGAATAGGTCTCTCTGGCACAATGTATGATTCTGTAGTCCAAGCTATATATCTAGGGTGCACTCGTCGTACGCACACAAATTCCCAAGCTCGTTGTCCGTAACTCTCTCATGCACCCCTCCTCCATCTCGGGGCTCTTCCCTCTCTCTCTCCATCTCCGTAGGTCACACATACACATGCATATCTCACTCGCACTTGATAGACCCATCTAAAACTCTCTCTCTCTCCCTCATTCACTCTCCATCTCACGCGCGCACACACACAATCTCACGCCTAGCCAAGTATGACTATTTCTCACTCCATTGTAGACACAAGTAGTCCCCCTATGTATATGACTATTTCTCAGTCTCCATCAAACATACGCATTGCCTCTTTCCCTCAATTGGTCTATCTAGATTTCTCTCGAGGCATCTTTCTATCACACACACACACACCTCGTCCCTCGATCTCACACCCATATAGTTCCCTCACGATCTCGAGGGGATCTCTGTATCACAAACACACCCTCTCTCCCTCTCCATGCGTCCATGTTCTCCATACGTCCCTCTCGACCTCTGTCCCTTAATGGCTAGACCTCTATTGGACATGTGCTATAGGGGGGGTCTCTCTCCGCTGCAATCAACCACGCACTAGCAATCTCACTGTATCTCCTCACCTCGCTTTTCTATCTCGGAGATGCATGCGTGATATGTTTGCATAAGACATACTCTCTCTCTCTCTATTTATTGTTTGTTGTCCCTTTCTCTTTCACACACACTCTTTTTGCACACTCACTCTTTCTCCTTCGCACACACTTGATCTCTCTCGACTTAGGTACTCTCTTTGATCCATAGCATATAGATTTATTAAAAAGTCAAACTTCACAATGTTTGATCAGGTACGTGGAGAAAAACATTTACATCTAAAACGACAAACATATATCATTAGATTCATCACAAGATGTAGTTTCATATGATGTATCTTTGGTATTGTAGATATAAATAATATTTTGTGTAAACCTGGTCAAAGTTTCCAATGTTTGACTTCTAAAAAATTTGTATGCACTGCACTATTGAACAAATGGAGTATCTCTTTCCCTCTCTCAGCTATCTGACACACCACTCAGCCGTATCGGGGCTCCTCTATCTCTCTCAAACTTTATATCTCCAACATACACTTATCTCGCTCGCACTACATAGACCCATCTAGCACTCTCCGCCCTTGTTCTCTCTCTCTCTATGTGACACGCACTCCCTAAGTACCATAATATCTCACTCTATCGTAGGCACACACACTCCCCCCTTAGTATGACTATCTCCCAGTATTCATCAGGAACACACCTATTGTTTCCTTCCATCCCTACGTCTATCTCGCTATCTCTCGGGGTATCTTCTATCATGCACACACCTTCTCAGTCGATCTCCCACCCATGTAATCTCATCACGATCTTCAGGGGATCTCTCTATCACAAATAAACACACACTCTCCTCCCCATGCCTACATTTTCTCCATATGTCTCTCTCGTCCTCTCTCCCTTGTTTGCCAGACATCTCTTGGCCACGTGCTAGGGGTCTTTCTCTCTCAGTTGCAAACAACCACAAACTATCTCCTCACCTCGCTTCCTCTGTCGAAGATGCATGTGTGATATGTTTGCATAACACACACACACACTTTTTCTCTACTTTATCGTGTGTTGTCCATGTCTCTTTCACACATGCACACACACTTTCTTTCACTCACTCTTTCTATCTACACTCACTCTCTCTCTCTAGTTAGGTACTCTCTCATGTCCATAACAGATGGATGTTCTGAAAAGTCAAACCTTAGAAAAGTTTGACGAGGTATATGTGGAGAAAAACATTTACATTGGAACGATCAATAGATTCATCACAACATGTACTTAGTTCATACTATCATTTATCTTTGGTATTGTAGATATAAGTAATTTCTTTATAAACTTGGTCAAACTTTCAAAAGTTTGACATCAAAAAAATTATAGGCAGAGGAAACAGACTTCTCTTCGACCTCCTACGATTGAAACAAGGTCCTGTTCATCGGGAGGGGTGTGGCGTACCACAAAATGGGACTCCACGGGGCTACTGTTCATCCACCGTCGACCTCCTCTAGCCTCCACAGGCTACTGTTCATCCACAACTGACCTCCTCCAGCCTCCACCTGCTACTGTTCATCCAGGGCGTCCCCCTCCTGCCTGCACGGGCTCCTGTTCATCCAGCCTCCACCGGCTACCGTTCAACTAGCCCTCCACGGGGTCCTGTTCATCCACCCCCAACTGGCTCGATCGGGGTCCTGTTCGTCCAGCGGCAACAACCTCTCCTACCATGGGGTCCTGTTCATCCAACCCCACCGGGAACTGTTCATCTAACCCCCAACAACAGTCACTCATCATCAAGAGGCAGCAACTGGTCCGATCGGCTTTAGTTAGCAGTAGTAGCGAAGGAATCGCTCGGGTTTAGTTAACAGCCAAGGGACAATCGCTTGGGTTCAGTAAGGTAGCTAGTGCAATCGCTCGGGTTCAGTAAGCGAACACGCCTCGCTCGGGTTCAGTTAGAGCACAACGCCTCGCACACACGTGCGTAGTGTACGAGAGAAACACGCAAACCTCAGTGCATCGCTCGGCCCCGTCCACCCACCGTAACTGGGAACTCCCTGATATTTTCCTCGCCCTCGCTTCTACCACGGTTTTTTCCGTCATGGACGGCCGAAAGAATGTCATGCAGCCGCGTCTCCGGCCCGCTCAGGACGAAAAGCCCATTTTCTGTCATGATTTTTTGTCATAGAAGTAGGAGCCCACCACATCTATGATGATACTGGGTTTTTTCACAATTATCATCATAGAAGTGTCATAAGCATGACAGAAAAAAAATCCTTCATCCCAAAATGTCACGGACGTGTCCTTTTTTTGTAGTGCTAGCGGCAATCTTCATTTCTATCGCACGGATACAAACACAAACCTTGTCGGTCCCTCTCTCTCTCTCTCTCTCTCTCTCTATATATATATATATATATATATATATATATATATTTATATCTGTATCTCTCTCTCTCTCTGTCGGTCTTTCTAGTTTGCATGCACACTCCGTGTATAGGTCTCTCTGGCACAATGTATGATTCTGTAGTCCAAGCTATATATCTAGGGTGCACTCGTCGTACGCACACAAATTCCCAAGCTCGTTGTCCGTAACTCTCTCATGCACCCCTCCTCCATCTCGGGGCTCTTCCCTCTCTCTCTCCATCTCCGTAGGTCACACATACACATGCATATCTCACTCGCACTTGATAGACCCATCTAAAACTCTCTCTCTCTCCCTCATTCACTCTCCATCTCACGCGCGCACACACACAATCTCACGCCTAGCCAAGTATGACTATTTCTCACTCCATTGTAGACACAAGTAGTCCCCCTATGTATATGACTATTTCTCAGTCTCCATCAAACATACGCATTGCCTCTTTCCCTCAATTGGTCTATCTAGATTTCTCTCGAGGCATCTTTCTATCACACACACACACACCTCGTCCCTCGATCTCACACCCATATAGTTCCCTCACGATCTCGAGGGGATCTCTGTATCACAAACACACCCTCTCTCCCTCTCCATGCGTCCATGTTCTCCATACGTCCCTCTCGACCTCTGTCCCTTAATGGCTAGACCTCTATTGGACATGTGCTATAGGGGGGGTCTCTCTCCGCTGCAATCAACCACGCACTAGCAATCTCACTGTATCTCCTCACCTCGCTTTTCTATCTCGGAGATGCATGCGTGATATGTTTGCATAAGACATACTCTCTCTCTCTCTCTATTTATTGTTTGTTGTCCCTTTCTCTTTCACACACACTCTTTTTGCACACTCACTCTTTCTCCTTCGCACACACTTGATCTCTCTCGACTTAGGTACTCTCTTTGATCCATAGCATATAGATTTATTAAAAAGTCAAACTTCACAATGTTTGATCAGGTACGTGGAGAAAAACATTTACATCTAAAACGACAAACATATATCATTAGATTCATCACAAGATGTAGTTTCATATGATGTATCTTTGGTATTGTAGATATAAATAATATTTTGTGTAAACCTGGTCAAAGTTTCCAATGTTTGACTTCTAAAAAATTTGTATGCACTGCACTATTGAACAAATGGAGTATCTCTTTCCCTCTCTCAGCTATCTGACACACCACTCAGCCGTATCGGGGCTCCTCTATCTCTCTCAAACTTTATATCTCCAACATACACTTATCTCGCTCGCACTACATAGACCCATCTAGCACTCTCCGCCCTTGTTCTCTCTCTCTCTATGTGACACGCACTCCCTAAGTACCATAATATCTCACTCTATCGTAGGCACACACACTCCCCCCTTAGTATGACTATCTCCCAGTATTCATCAGGAACACACCTATTGTTTCCTTCCATCCCTACGTCTATCTCGCTATCTCTCGGGGTATCTTCTATCATGCACACACCTTCTCAGTCGATCTCCCACCCATGTAATCTCATCACGATCTTCAGGGGATCTCTCTATCACAAACAAACACACACTCTCCTCCCCATGCCTACATTTTCTCCATATGTCTCTCTCGTCCTCTCTCCCTTGTTTGCCAGACATCTCTTGGCCACGTGCTAGGGGTCTTTCTCTCTCAGTTGCAAACAACCACAAACTATCTCCTCACCTCGCTTCCTCTGTCGAAGATGCATGTGTGATATGTTTGCATAACACACACACACACACTTTTTCTCTACTTTATCGTGTGTTGTCCATGTCTCTTTCACACATGCACACACACTTTCTTTCACTCACTCTTTCTATCTACACTCACTCTCTCTCTCTAGTTAGGTACTCTCTCATGTCCATAACAGATGGATGTTCTGAAAAGTCAAACCTTAGAAAAGTTTGACGAGGTATATGTGGAGAAAAACATTTACATTGGAACGATCAATAGATTCATCACAACATGTACTTAGTTCATACTATCATTTATCTTTTGTATTGTAGATATAAGTAATTTCTTTATAAACTTGGTCAAACTTTCAAAAGTTTGACATCAAAAAAATTATAGGCACTACATTATCAATAAGGGACTAGCTCTTTTTCTCTCTGTACTATCTCTCTCTCTCTCTCTCTCTCTCTCTCTCTCTTTTTCCATGGCTCTCTGTACTATCACACAATCTCTCATTACCGAGGGATTATATGGCCACTGTTTTTCTTTTGACTATTATTATATGGCCACTGTGCCAGCGTATATCTCCATTATTGTTTAGTTGACCGGTCAACCAGTCCACATGCTGCCTTGTCAGCTCGTGTTCTCTATATTGGTGTCCTGGCCCATGTGGCAGTGGGCGCAAATAAATAAACTAGTGGCCCATCTGACATGCGGCGAAGTAAAGAAAGTAGAAACCACTCATGGTAGAACCCCACATGCTAGGAAATTGAGGGCACACTTCTTCCGCATGAAGGACGCACTCGTGCACACTACACCACCGCGCAGCGGCATGCACACAAGGACGCACTCACGCACACCCAGCACACAATACACACCAGCACACGTGTACACCAGCGTCGCCGCCGGCTGAGAAGGACAGCGAGGCAGCCAACAAGTAGGGGCGGCTTGAGCCAAAACCACATCTGGCAGGTCTAGACTTGATCAACAGCCTCCCCAACAACATGCTGCTTGATACGTCCATTTTGCATCATATTTTCTTAGTGTTATTTATAATGTTTTATCCACAATAATGCTTTTTGGAGTAATTCTAATGCCTTTTCTTTTATAATTTGCAAGGTACACACCAAGAGGGAGAATTCCGGCAGCTGGAAATCTGGACCTGAAAAAGCTACGTCAGGCTACCTATTCTGCAAAACTCCAAACAAGCTGAAACTTCATGGGGATTTTTCATGGAATAAATAAGAATTACTGGAACAAACAACCACCAGAGGGGGGCCACCAGGGGGGCTCAACCACCTGGGTGCGCTAGGCCCCCTGGCACGCCCTAGGGGGTTGTGGCCTCCTCGGCCCACCTCCGGTGCCCATCTTCTTGTATATAGGCCGTTCTGACCTAGAAAAAATAAGAGGAGGATTTTTGGGACGAAGCGCCGCTGCCTCGAGGCGGAACTTGGGCAGGAGCACTTTTGCCCTCCGGCGGAGCGATTCCGCCGGGGGAACTTCCCACCCAGAGGGGGAAATCATTATCATCATCATCACCAACAACTCTCCCATCTTGGGGAGGGCAATCTCCATCAACATCTTCAACAGCACCATGTCATCTCAAACCGTAGTTCATCTCTTGTGTTCAATCTTGTTACCAGAACTACAGATTGGTGCTTGTGGGTGACTAGTAGTGTTGATTAGATCTTGTAGTTAATTACTATATGGTTTATTTGGTGGAAGATTATATGTTCCGATCCAATATGCTATTTTAATACTCCTCTGATCATGAGCATGTTTATTATTTGTGAGTAGTCACTTTTGTTCTTGAGGTCATGGGAGAAATCATGTTGCAAGTAATCATGTGAACTTGATATGTGTTCGATATTTTGATAGTATGTATGTTGTGATTCCCTTAGTGGTGTCATGTGAACGTCGACTACATGACAATTCACCATATTTGGGCCTAAGGGAATGCATTGTGGAGTAGCAATTAGATGGTGGGTTGCGAGAGTGACACAAACTTAAACCCCAGTTTATGCGCTATTACGTAAGGGACCGATTGGACCCCCAAAGTTTAATGCCATGGTTAGAATTTATTCTTAATACTTTTCTAGTAGTTGCGGATGCTTGCGTGAGGGTTAATCAGAAGTAGGAGGTTTGTTCAAGTAAGAATAGCACCCAAGCACCGGTCCACCCATATATCAAATTATAAAAGTTGCGAACACAAATCGAACCAACATGATGAAAGTGACTAGATGAAATTCCCGTGCACCCTCAAGAATGCTTTGCTTATCATAAGACACCATTTTGGCCTGTCCTTTGCCTAAAAAGGATTGGGCTACCTTGCTTCACTTTTGTTACTACTTGTCGGAGTAAATGGCCACGGGTAGCTAACCGACTCCCCCTGGCTCTTCGAAAAATTATCAGGCCATTCAAGCCTTCAAGCATACAAAGCATACGGTTGTCTTCCCCCGGCCGGCTATCCCCAGGGCCGACTCCCAGAAGCCGGCCATGAAGAAAGCCGACTCCCAGACGCCGGCCATGAAGAAAGCCGGCTCCCAGAAGCCGGCCAAGACTGCGCCCACTAAAGACTGTACCCACATAACGGCGATAGGATGGGGCGTGGCCGCAGTACAACCCACTACCCCCAAATCCCGGAACAGGCATGGCCACAGGGCGCCGTACGGGCGAGCCATCCCCCGTCCGGCGTGGCACTGTAGCCGGGTTGGCCTCGATGTCACCCACGACAGGCGCCAGTATGGCCCGTAGGCGGCGGGCCCCTTTTGCCAGAGAGACACCCGAAGGCGGCCTGGCCTCCTCTAGTCGGCCAGGGGTGTGGCCGGCTCCCAATAGCCGGCTACCTCCCTCCCTCGAAACATGTGCCTCATTAAGGAGACAAGACGAGGTAAGGCTACAGTGAGAGCCCGCAAGGCGGCGACACTGTAGCCACGCTTACCTCAACAAAGCTCTCGTCATCAGAGGCGAGCCAACAGTAACCAGCCGCCGACAAAGCCCCTAAGCGGTAGGGCCGGCCTGTCGGCCAAGAGGCCGGCAGCCGGCGGGACCCACCAGTCGGCGGGCCCCAATGACCGGCGGAGAAGCCAGCGTGCGTAGACGCTAACGGCTGGGACCCGTGCCCAGCCGGATTACCATTGTACCCCTGGGGGGTAGGCCTATATAAACCCCCTGGGACACCCATGCAAAGGGTTGATCTCATAGAATTCCATACACCACATAGAGAGAAAAGGAGAGCTAGCCTTGCCCTTCTTCCTCCTCTAGCCAAACAGCTCAAGGAGCGCTTGTAGCTACTTGTATTGATCTAGTGATCATGCGGAGACCCCGCAGACCAGGACTAGGGGTGTTATCTCCACGGAGAGCCCCGAACCTGGGTAAGATTCACCGGCGTGCATGTCTTCGCCTCATCCTGTTTCCAGGCTCCGGCGATGTTTTACTGGTTCCCACAATGATAAGCCATCCGTTGGCATATGTCGCACCTACCACCCGACATTTGGCGCCCACCGTGGGGCCAGGTGCACCGTCGTCCGGAGACCTATTCTGGACGGGAACCCTTTTCCTCCCCGCGAGCGCAGCCAGCCTGCTGTGCCTGATGGCGCTTGCCCCGACGCGCTGCAAGGCATCGACGACGCCTGCGCAGCGAGCTGCCTCGCCGATCTTCTTGGCGAGACTTGCATCTCTGACGAGCCCGCGTCCGACGCGGGCATGGACTGCCCCGAGAGCCGCCTCGTCAGCCTCCTCGACCAGCTTCACGTCTCCAGCGAGCTTGCAGGTTGCTTCGGCCCAGCTTGCCGCCTCTGTCTCATATTCGGCTTGGAGGGCGGCCTCGCTGTCCTGCACCGCCTTCAGGGCCGCCTTGTGGTTCTTCTCCTGGTCGGCCAGCCTCTTGGCCAGGCGGTCACGCTCCTGGGCCAAGGCGTCAAATTCGGCCTCCTTAGCGCGGAGGGCGGCCTGAGTCCCACCCAGCTGCTCCCTCAGTCTGGCGTTGGCCGCTGCAGGCATGGTAGAAAATAAAGAAACAATAAGGAAGAAGTCGTCAAGGAAGATTCGACCCGACTGCTCAGTAGTCTGCCCGAATCTCGGGGACTACACCTAGTGGGTGCGCTGACGCGCCCCCACGTGAGATAAAGGACGAAGCACTTACCCCGGCTCTCAGATAGGTCAGCATTCTTCTGGGTCAGCTCCCGAGCCTGGGAGTTGAAGGCAGCCGCGCGGAGGTTGTGGTAGTCCTGCAAGTCAGGCAATGGAGCGAATGAGAACAAGATAGCAAAACAAAGCCCGCTAAGAAGTTCCAAACCGCCTGCTCAGCAGCCGACTTGGAACTCGGGGACTACACCCAATGGGTGCGCTGACGCGCCCCCACGGAAGAAACCAAGATCAAAAAAGCAAAAATAGGAAGACTAACCCGAATGGCCGCTCGCGTCGCAAGGAACTCGTCGTTGTATTTCCTCGGTGCCGCAGCCTGGGACTGAAGCCGGTTCCGGACGTCCTGCGCCGCCACGTTCACCACGGCCGTCCCTCCACCCGACGTCCACCCCGAGCTGGCGTTGGCTGCCTCCACGTCCCGGGCCGACGAGCCGGAGCCCGCGGCTTTCTGCGGGTCTGATGCGGCCTTCCCCGCGCGCTGGCGCGATGGCGACTGGACCACCAGGTCCGTCCTCGTGGCCGGCTCGCTCCCGGCCGATTGTGCAGGCGGCACGTTAGGCCGGCTGCCTTGAGCCGCACCAGTCGGCGGGGCCGGTGCCGCCTCCCTCTCCGGGGCGACGACGTCGTCCTCCCTCTCCAATCACGGCTGGTCGCCGCCGGCTTCCTCCGGCGGGGGCTCCGGGGCCTCGGGCGCCGCGACACGTAGAGGGGTGACGAGCAAGGCCCCCTCCGCTGTTGCCGCGGCCGCAGCCTCCGCTTGGGCCTTGGCCGCTGCGTCGGCGCGTGCCTTCGCCGCCTCCTCCTCCTCCTGTGCCGCCTTGGCGGCAGGCGCCCTCAACTCCTCCGCCTCCCGCTCCTCCCGCGCCTCCCGCGCATTTCGTTCCGTTGCCGCCTGAAGCTCAGCGCGAGGGTCCACACGGAGGGTGCACCCGGATCCTCCCGGTGATCCAACGACGGAGGCAGCAGCGACCCGCTCGAGTGAAAGCGGAGCCCTGATTTTTTAGAAAGGACAAGGATTCAGCAGCCCCCTCCGCTGTTGCCGCGGCCGCCGCCCCGCCCTTGGGCTTCTTAGGCCGACTGCCGAACAAGCCCGACGCGGCCCGGCGCTTTTGCCCGCCGCACCGAGCAGGCGGCGCGGCGGAGGAACCCGCGCCGTGGCCGGGCGCCGGCTGGCGGCATGGAACGATTTCCGCCTCGTCGTCATCCGGCCAGTCATCGAAGCTGGCTCCGAGCACGGGGCCGCCTGCTTCGCCGCCGGCTTCGCCGCCACCCGCCTCGGTGTTTTCTTCCATGGCGGCCGCCCCCAAGTCGTGGTCCTCTAGGTCATGCTCCGCCCGGTCGGGGAGGAATCGGCGCTCCGTCTCCGACCCGGTTGCCGATCAAAGGAGAGGGCTCTGCCAAGGCGTGCCGACTGGTGAGATGTGCACGGGAAAAAACTAACAGAAGAAAGGGAAAAGAAAACATACCGTGGGCGGCGGATGTGCACGGGAATATGGCTCCTTGCCAAACCGCCACTCTGCGGAGAGCTTGCAGTTCGCAAGATAATTCACCATATGGGCCACCTCTTCGTGCGGCATGTCCTTAGTGCACATCTGACTCGGATCGAGTTGGCCGCTCATCTGACAGATCAGGTGAGGGCGGCTCTGAAGCGGAAGCATCCGGCGCGTGACGAAGGCAGCCAGCAAGTCGGATCCAGCCAGGCCCTCCGACTGGATCATCACCCGCAGTCGGGCGATGGCCGCGGCTCCGGCCTGCGACAGCGTCACGGCCCGATAGGACCACTGGGGCCGCCTCCCAGCCGGCGGGCCGGCTACGTAAGCCGGCAAGTTGACGTAGTCGCCTTGTGGGGCGACGTAGTCGCCTTGTGGGGCGACGTTCTTCGCGTAGAAATATGACTTCTGCCAGAGCTTCACCGACTGGATTAACGTGATGACGGGGAAGGGGTTGTCGGCCGCCGGCCTCCGCATCGCGATTAAGGTGCCGTTCTGGGCTGGCACGCCCTGCATGCGGGTGCCCAGCTTCGATTGGAAGAACTCCCCCAGAGCTCGAGGGTGGGGAGAACGCCAAGAAAGCCCTCGCACAAGGTGACGAAGGCGGACAGCAGCAGCACCGTGTTCGGAGTGAGGTGGTGCGGCTGGAGTTGATAGAATTCGAGAAAGGAGCGGAAGAAAGCGCTCGCCGGCAAGCCGATGCCACGCAGGAAGTGCGAGCGGAAGACTACCCGCTCGCCTTCCTCCGGCGCTGGCGTGATCTCCTTCGCAGGTGCGAGACGGACCCGCACCTGGTCTGCACCGGGCAACCGCCGCGTCTTGCGGAGGAACTCGATGTGGTCCATATGGACGTTGGAGCCGTCCCAGTCCCCGCCGTACTGCATGGTGGTGAAGATTGATGGGACGGTGCGGCGGCGAGGCGCTGCTATGAGAGAAAGCAGGAGGAAGAAGATGGCGGAGAGGAGAGGAGCGTGCGAGCGTCTGCCGCTTCCCCTCCTCCCCCTACTTATAGCCTCGTGCGGCGAAGCGGAGGAGGGGAGGCGTGGGGAGGAACGTGGGATTAACTGCGCCCACTCCCCCACGCCCCGCGATTACTGCGCCCTAACGGCGTGCGAAAACCGCCGCCGGAAGACGTGCGGACAGCTTTGGGCCACAAAGAATCCGCGCCTAGGCCCAGGCATTGGTGTGGTGGGCCCTCGGCCTGCGGGGACGTCTTGTCGCGCGCGTGGGTTAGCAGGCTCTTTTCAGCCAAGGGACGCCACGTGGTTCACAGGCGGCGAGTGACCGGCCCGTGGCCCGGTGCACGCGCCAACAGACTCCTGCCTTCCGACTTTAAAAATTTCGCCAAGACGGCGCGCCCAACCGAAGCCGGCTCCCAGCTGTTAGCTCGTCAAGATAAGAAGCTGACCGAGCTTCTCGACCTCCTCTCAGCCTCGAAGCCCAACCAGCTTCGGGGACTACTGTCGGAGTAAATGTCCACGGGTAGCCTAACCGACTCCCCCTGGCTCTTCAAAAAATCATCAGGCCATTCAAGCCTTCAAGCATACAAAGCATAGGGCTGTCTTCCCTCGGCCGGCTATCCCCAGGGCCGACTCCCAGAAGCCGGCCATGAAGAAAGCCGGCTCCCAGAAGCCGGCCAAGACTGCGCCCACTAAAGACTGTACCCACATAACGGCGATAGGATGGGGCGTGGCCACAGTACAACCCACTACCCCCAAATCCCGGAACAGGCATGGCCACAGGGCGCCGTACGGGCCAGCCATCCCCTGTCCGGCGTGGCACTGTAGCCGGGTTGGCCTCGATGTCACCCACGACAGGCGCCAGTACGGCCCGTAGGCGGCGGGACCCTTTTGCCAGAGAGACACCCGAAGGCGGCCTGGCCTCCTCTAGTCGGCCAGGGGTGTGGCCGGCTCCCAATAGCCGGCTACCTCCCTCCGTCGAAACATGTGCCTCATTAAGGAGACAAGACGAGGTAAGGCTACAGTGAGAGCCCGCAAGGCGGCGACACTGTAGCCACACTTATCTCAACAAAGCTCTCGTCATCAGAGGCGAGGCAACAGTAACCAGCCGCCGACAAAGCACCTAAGCGGTAGGGCCGGCCTGTCGGCCAAGAGGCCGGCAGCCGGCGGGACCCACCAGTCGGCGGGCCCCAATGACCGCGGAGAAGCCAGCGTGCGTAGACGCTGACGGCCTGGGGGTAGGCCTATATAAACCCCCCGGGACACCTGGGGGGTAGGCCTATATAAACCCCCCGGGACACCCATGCAAAGGGTTGATCTCATAGAATTCCATACAGCACATAGAGAGAAAAGGAGAGCTATCCTTGCCCTTCTTCCTCCTCTAGCCATACAGCTCAAGGAGCGCTTGTAGCTACTTGTATTGATCTAGTGATCATGCGGAGACCCCGCAGAGCAGGACTAGGGGTGTTATCTCCACGGAGAGCCCTGAACCTAGGTAAGATTCGCCGGTGTGCATGTCTTCGCCTCATCCCGTTTCCAGGCACCGGCGATGTTTTACTGGTTCCCACAATGATAAGCCATCCGTTGGGATATGTCGCACCTACCACCCGACACTACTATCGTTACTTCCTTGTTACAAATTATCTTGCTATCAAACTACTCTACTACTTACAGTTTCAGCACTTGCAGACATTACCTTACTGAAAACTACTTGTCATTTCCTTCTTCTCCTCGTTGGGTTCGACACTCTTACTTATCGAAAAGAGCAAAAATTGTTGGGAATCGTAGCATAATCTAAAATTTTCCTACGCTCACCAAGATGAATCTATGGAGTGTACTAGCAACGAGGGGAAGGGAGTGCATCTACATACCCTTGTAGATCGCGAGCGGAAGCGTTGCAATGAACGTGGATGACGGAGTCGTACTCGCCGTGATCCAAATCACCGATGACCGAGTACTGAACGGACGGCACCTCCGTGTTCAACACACGTACGGTGCAGCGACGTCTCCTCCTTCTTGATCCAGCAAGGGGGAAGGAGAGGTTGATGGAGATCCAACAGCACGACGGCGTGGTGGTGGATGTAGCGGGTCTCCGGCAGGGCTTCGCCGAGCTTCTGAGAGAGAGAGAGAGAGGTGTTGCAGGGGAGGAGGGAGGCGCCCAAGGCTGTAGGTTTCTGCCCTCCCTCCCCCCTTTATATAGGACCCCTGGGGGGCGCCAGCCCAGGGAGATGGGATCTCCAAGGGGGGCGGTGGCCAACGGGGGGAAGGGGTTGCCTTGCCCCCCAAGGCAAGGGGGAAGCTCCCCCCCCCTAGGGTTCCCAACCCTAGGCGCATGGGGGGAGGCCCAAGGGGGGCGCCCCAGCCCACTAAGGGCTGGTTCCCTTCCACTTTCAGCCCACGGGGCCCTCCGGGATAGGTGGCCCCACCCGGTGGACCCCCGGGACCCTTTCGGTGGTCCCGGTACAATACCGGTAACCCCCGAAACTTTCCCGGTAGCCGAAACTTGACTTCCTATATATAATTCTTCACCTCCGGACCATTCCTGAACCTCTCGTGACGTCCGAGATCTCATCCGGGACTCCGAACAACTTTCGGGTTTCCGCATACATATATCTCTACAACCCTAGCGTCACCGAACCTTAAGTGTGTAGACCCTACGGGTTCGGGAGACATGCGGCCATGACCGAGACGCCTCTCCGGTCAATAACCAATAGCGGGATCTGGATACCCATGTTGGCTCCCACATGTTCCACGATGATCTCATCGGATGAACCACGGTGTCGAGGATTCAATCAATCCCGTATACAATTCCCTTTGTCAATCGGTATGTTACTTGCCCGAGATTCGATCGTCGGTATCCCAATACCTTGTTCAATCTCGTTACCGGCAAGTCTCTTTACTCGTACCGCAATGCATGATCCCGTGACTAACGCCTTAGTCACATTGAGCTCATTATGATGATGCATTGCCGAGTGGGCCCAGAGATACCTCTCCGTCACACGGAGTGACAAATCCCAGTCTCGATCCGTGCCAACCCAACAGACACTTTCGGAGATACCCGTAGTGCACCTTTATAGTCACCCAGTTACGTTGTGACGTTTGGCACACCCAAAGCACTCCTACGGTATCCGGGAGTTGCACGATCTCATGTTCTAAGGAAAAGATACTTGACATTGGAAAAACCTCTAGCAAACAAAACTACACGATCTTTTATGCTATGCTTAGGATTGGGTCTTGTCCATCACATCATTCTCCTAATGATGTGATCCCGTTATCAATGACATCTAATGTCCATAGTCAGGAAACCATGACTATCTGTTGATCAACGAGCTAGTCAACTAGAGGCTTACTAGGGACACGTTGTGGTCTATGTATTCACACATGTATTACGATTTCCGGACAATACAATTATAGCATGAATAATAGACAATTATCATGAACAAAGAAATATAATAATAACCATTTATTATTGCCTCTAGGGCATATTTCCAACAGTCTCCCACTTGCACTAGAGTCAATAATCTAGTTACATTGTGATGAATCGAACACCCATTGCGTCCTGGTGTTGATCATGTTTTGCTCTAGGGAGAGGTTTAGTCAACGGATCTGCTACATTCAGGTCCGTATGTACTTTACAAATATCTATGTCTCCATTTTGAACACTTTCACGAATGGAGTTGAAGCGACGCTTGATATGCCTGGTCTTCCTGTGAAACCTGGGCTCCTTCGCAAGGGCAATAGCTCCAGTGTTGTCACAGAAGAGAGTCATCGGGCCCGACGCATTGGGAATCACCCCTAGGTCGGTAATGAACTCCTTCATCCAGACCGCTTCCTGCGCTGCCTCCGAGGCTGCCATGTACTCCGCTTCACATGTAGATCCCGCCATGACGCTTTGCTTGCAACTGCACCAGCTTACTGCTCCTCCATTCAAAATATACACGTATCCGGTTTGTGACTTCGAGTCATACAGATCTGTGTCGAAGCTAGCGTCGACGTAACCCTTTACGACGAGCTCTTCGTCACCTCCATAAACGAGAAACATATCCTTAGTCCTCTTCAGGTACTTCAGGATATTCTTGACCGCTGTCCAGTGTTCCATGCCGGCATTACTTTGGCACCTTCCTACCAAACTTATGGCAAGGTTTACATCAGGTCTGGTACACAGCATGGCATACATAATATACCCTTTGGCCGAGGCATAGGGGATGACACTCATCTTTTCTATATCTTCTGCCGTGGTCGGGCATTGAGCCGTGCTCAATTGCACACCTTGCAATACAGGCAAGAACCCCTTCTTGGACTGATCCATACTGAACTTCTTCAATATCTTGTCAAGGTATGTACTCTGTGAAAGACCAATGAGGCGTCTTGATCTTTCTCTATAGATCTTGATGCCTAATATATAAGCAGCTTCTCCAAGGTCCTTCATTGAAAAACACTTATTCAAATAGGCCTTTATACTTTCCAAGAATTCTATATCATTTCCCATCAATAGTGTGTCATCCACATATAATATGAGAAATGCTACAGAGCTCCCACTCACTTTCTTGTAAACACAGGCTTCTCCATAAGTCTGTGTAAACCCAAACGCTTTCATCATCTCATCAAAGCGAATGTTCCAACTCCGAGATGCTTGCACTAGCCCATAGATTGAGCGCTGGAGCTTGCATACTTTGTTAGCATTCTTAGGATCGACAAAACCTTCCGGGTGCATCATATACAACTCTTCCTTAAGGAAGCCATTAAGGAATGCCGTTTTGACGTAGTCAACCCCTTGAACTTATCGTAGTCAACCCCTTGAACTTATCGATAACCCTTAGCGACAAGTCGAGCTTTGTAGATGGTCACATTACCATCTGCGTCCGTCTTCTTCTTAAAGATCCATTTGTTTTCTATGGCTCGCCGATCATCGGGCAAGTCAGTCAAAGTCCATACTTCGTTTTCATACATGGATCCTATCTCGGATTTCATGGCTTCTAGCCATTTGTCGGAATCCGGGCCCGCCATCGCTTCTTCATAGTTCGAAGGTTCACCGTTGTCTAACAACATGATTTCCAGGACAGGGTTGCCGTACCACTCTGGTGCGGAACGTGGCCTCGTGGACCTACGAAGTTCAGTCACTTGATCCGAAGCTTCATGATCATCATCATTAACTTACTCCCCAGTCGGTGTAGGCACCACAGGAACATTTTCCCACGCTGCGCTACTTTCCAGTTCGGAAGGGGTGACTATCACCTCATCAAGTTCCACTTTCCTCCCACTCAATTCTTTCGAGAGAAACTCCTTCTCCAGAAAGGACCCGTTCTTGGCAACGAAGATCTTGCCTTCGGATCTGAGGTAGAAGGTATACCCAATGGTTTCCTTAGGGTATCCTATGAAGACGCATTTTTCCGATTTGGGTTCGAGCTTTTCAGGTTGAAGTTTCTTGACATAAGCATCGCATCCCCAAACTTTTAGAAACGACAGCTTAGGTTTCTTCCCAAACCATAATTCATACAGCGTCGTCTCAACGGATTTCGACGGAGCCCTATTTAAAGTGAATGCGGCAGTCTCTAAAGCATAGCCCCAAAATGAGAGCGGTAAATCAGTAAGAGACATCATAGATCGCACCATATCCAATAGAGTGCGATTAAGACGTTCGGACACACCATTTCTCTGAGGTGTTCCAGGCGGCGTGAGTTGTGAAAATATTCCACATTTCCTTAAGTGTGCACCAAACTCGTGACTTAAATATTCTCCACCACGATCTGATCGTAAGAATTTTATTCTCCTGTCACGTTGATTCTCAACCTCACTCTGAAATTCCTTGAACTTTTCAAAGGTTTCAGACTTGTGCTTCAATAGGTAGACATACCCATATCTACTTAAATCATCAGTGAGAGTGAGAACATAATGATATCCTCCGCGAGCCTCAACACTCATTGGACCGCACACATCGGTATGTATGATTTCCAATAAGTTGGTTGCTCGCTCCATTGTTCCGGAGAACGGAGTCTTGGTCATCTTACCCATGAGGCATGGTTTGCACGTGTCAAATGATTCGTAATCAAGAGACTCCAAAAGTCCATCTGCATGGAGCTTCTTCATGCGCTTGACACCAATGTGACCAAGGCGGCAGTGCCACAAGTATGTGGGACTATCGTTATCAACTTTACATCTTTTGGTATTCACACTATGAACATGTGTAACATCACGTTCGAGATTCATCAAAAATAAACCATTGACCAGCGGGGCATGACCATAAAACATATCTCTCAAATAAATAGAACAACCATTATTCTCGGATTTAAATGAGTAGCCATCTCGAATTAAATGAGATCCAGATACAATGTTCATGCTCAAAGCTGGCACTAAATAACAATTATTGAGGTTTAAAACTAATCCCGTGGGTAGATGCAGAGGTAGCGTGCCGACGGTGATCACATCGACCTTGGAACCATTCCCGACGTGCATCGTCACCTCGTCCTTCGCCAGTCTCCGTTTATTCCGTAGTTCCTGTTTTGAGTTACAAATATGAGCAACCGCACCGGTATCAAATACCCAGGAGCTACTACGAGTACTGGTAAGGTACACATCAATTACATGTATATCACATATACCTTTGGTGTTGCCGGCCTTCTTCTTGTCCGCTAAGTATTTGGGGCAGTTCCGCTTCCAGTGACCACTTCCCTTGCAATAAAAGCACTCAGTCTCGGGCTTGGGTCCATACTTTGACTTCTTCCCAGTAACTGGTTTACCAGGCGCGGCAACTCCCTTGCCGTCCTTCTTGAAGTTCTTCCTACCCTTGCCCTTCTTGAACTTAGTGGTTTTATTCACCATCAACACTTGATGTTCTTTTCTGATCTCCCCTTCCGCTGATTTCAGCATTGAATATACCTCGGGAATGGTCTTTTCCATCCCCTGCATATTGTAGTTCATCACAAAGCTCTTGTAGCTTGGTGGAAGCGACTGGAGGATTCTGTCAATGACCGCGTCATCCGGGAGATTAACTCCCAGCTGAGACAAGCGGTTGTGCAACCCAGACATTCTGAGTATGTGCTCACTAACAGAACTGTTCTCCTCCATTTTACAGCTGAAGAACTTGTCGGAGACATCATATCTCTCGACCCGGGCATGAGCTTGAAAAACTAATTTCAGCTCCTCGAACATCTCATATGCTCCATGTTTCTCAAAACGCTTTTGGAGACCCGGTTCTAGGCTGTAAAGCATGCCGCACTGAACGAGGGAGTAATCATCAGCACGTGATTGCCAAGCGTTCATAACGTCTTGGTTCTGTGGGATTGGTGCATCACCTAGCGGTGCTTCTAAGACATAATCTTTCTTGGCTACTATGAGGATGAGCCTCAGGTTCCGGACCCAGTCCGTATAGTTGCTGCCATCATCTTTCAGCTTGGTTTTCTCTAGGAACGCGTTGAAATTGAGGACAACGTTGGCCATTAGATCTACAAGACATAGTGTAAAAATTTTAGACTAAGTTCATGATAATTAAGTTCATCTAATCAAATTATTTAATGAACTCCCACTCAGATAGACATCCCTCTAGTCATCTAAGTGAAACATGATCCGAGTTTAACTAGGCCGTGTCCGATCATCACGTGAGACGGACTAGTCAAGATCGGTGAACATCTCCATGTTCATCGTATCTTCTATATGACTCATGCTCGACCTTTCGGTCCTCCGTGTTCCGAGGCCATGTCTGTACACGCTAGGCTCGTCAAATCAACCTAAGTGTATTGCGTGTGTTCCGAGGCCATGTCTGTACATGCTAGGCTCGTCAACACCCGTTGTATTCGAATGTTAGAATCTATCACACCCGATCATCACGTGGTGCTTCGAAACAACGAACCTTCGCAACGGTGCACAGTTAGGGTGAACACTTTCTTGAAATTATTATAAGGGATCATCTTACTTACTACCGTCGTTCTAAGAAAATAAGATGCAAAAACATGATAAACATCACATGCAATCAAATCGTGACATGATATGGCCAATATCATCATGCTCCTTTGATCTCCATCTTCGGGGCACCATGATCATCTTCGTCACCGGCATGACACCATGATCTCCATCATCATGATCTCCATCATTGTGTCTTCATGAAGTCGTCACGCCAACGATTACTTCTACTTCTATGGCTAACGCGTTTAGCAACAAAGTAAAGTAATTTACATGGCGTTATTCAATGACTCGCAGGTCATGCAAAATAATAAAGACAACTCCTATGGCTCCTGCCGGTTGTCATACTCATCGACATGCAAGTCGTGATTCCTATTACAAGAATATGATCAATCTCATACATCACATATATCATTCATCACATCTTCTGGCCATATCACATCACATAGCACTTGCTGCAAAAACAAGTTAGACGTCCTCTAATTGTTGTTGCAAGTTTTTACGTGGTTTGTAGGTTTCTAGCAAGAACGTTTTCTTACCTACGTATGACCACAACGTGATTTGCCAATTTCTATTTACCCTTCATAAGGACCCTTTTCATCGAATCCGTTCCGACTAAAGTAGGAGAGACAGACACCCGCTAGCCACCTTATGCAACTAGTGCATGTCAGTCGGTGGAACCTGTCTCACGTAAGCGTACGTGTAAGGTCAGTCCGGGCCGCTTCATCCTACAATGCCGCTGAAACAAGAAAAGACTAGTAGCGGCAAGAAGAATTGGCAAACTCAACGCCCACAACTGCTTTGTGTTCTACTCGTGCATAGTAACTACGCATAGGCCTGGCTCTGATACCACTGTTGGGAATCGTAGCATAATTTAAAATTTTCCTACGCTCACCAAGATGCATCTATGGAGTGTACTAGCAACGAGGGGAAGGGAGTGCATCTACATACCCTTGTAGATCGCGAGCGGAAGCGTTCCAATGAACGTGGATGACGGAGTCGTACTCGCCGTGATCCAAATCACCGATGACCGAGTGCCGAACGGACGGCACCTCCGCGTTCAACACACGTACGGTGCAGCGACGTCTCCTCCTTCTTGATCCAGCAAGGGGGCAGGAGAGGTTGATGGAGATCCAACAGCACGACGGCGTGGTGGTGGATGTAGCGGGTCTCCGGCAGGGCTTCGCCGAGCTTCTGAGAGAGAGAGAGAGAGAGAGGTGTTGCAGGGGAGGAGGGAGGCGCCCAAGGGTGTAGGTTGCTGCCCTCCCTCCCCCCCTTTATATAGGCCCCCTGGGGGGGCGCCGGCCCAGGGAGATGGGATCTCCAAGGGGGGGCGGCGGCCAAAGGGGGGAAGGGGTTGCCTTGCCCCCCAAGGCAAGGGGGAAGCTCCCCCCCTAGGGTTCCCAACCCTAGGCGCATGGGGGGAGGCCCAAGGGGGGCGCCCCAGCCCACTAAGGGCTGGTTCCCTTCCACTTTCAGCCCACGGGGCCCTCCGGGATAGGTGGCCCCACCCGGTGGACCCCCGGGACCCTTTCGGTGGTCCCGGTACAATACCGGTAACCCCCGAAACTTTCCCGGTAGCCGAAACTTGACTTCCTATATATAATTCTTCACCTCCGGACCATTCCTGAACCTCTCGTGACGTCCGAGATCTCATCCGGGACTCCGAACAACTTTCGGGTTTCCGCATACATATATCTCTACAACCCTAGCGTCACCGAACCTTAAGTGTGTAGACCCTACGGGTTCGGGAGACATGCGGCCATGACCGAGACGCCTCTCCGGTCAATAACCAATAGCGGGATCTGGATACCCATGTTGGCTCCCACATGTTCCACGATGATCTCATCGGATGAACCACGGTGTCGAGGATTCAATCAATCCCGTATACAATTCCCTTTGTCAATCGGTATGTTACTTGCCCGAGATTCGATCGTCGGTATCCCAATACCTTGTTCAATCTCGTTACCGGCAAGTCTCTTTACTCGTAACGCAATGAATGATCCCGTGACTAACGCCTTAGTCACATTGAGCTCATAATGATGATGCATTGCCGAGTGGGCCCAGAGATACCTCTCCGTCACACGGAGTGACAAATCCCAGTCTCGATCCGTGCCAACCCAACAGACACTTTCGGAGATACCCGTAGTGCACCTTTATAGTCACCCAGTTACGTTGTGACGTTTGGCACACCCAAAGCACTCCTACGGTATCCGGGAGTTGCACGATCTCATGGTCTAAGGAAAAGATACTTGACATTGGAAAAAGCTCTAGCAAACGAAACTACACGATCTTTTATGCTATGCTTAGGATTGGGTCTTGTCCATCACATCATTCTCCTAATGATGTGATCCAGTTATCAATGACATCCAATGTCCATAGTCAGGAAACCATGACTATCTGTTGATCAACGAGCTAGTCAACTAGAGGCTTACTAGGGACACGTTGTGGTCTATGTATTCACACATGTATTACGATTTCCGGACAATACAATTATAGCATGAATAATAGACAATTATCATGAACAAAGAAATATAATAATAACCATTTATTATTGCCTCTAGGGCATATTTCCAACAAAAATTGATCCCTTATGCTAGTGGGTCATCAAGGCTATTTTCTGGCGCCGTTTCCGGGGATTGAAGCGCCTTTGGTAAGGAAACATTTATATAGTGTGCTGAAATTTATTGTCACTTGTTACTATGGAAAACAATCCTTTGAGGGGTTAGTTCGGGGTATCTTCACCTAGTCCGGAACCACAATTAATTACCCCTCAACCTACTGCACCTACTGAAAATATTGAATATGAGATTCCTTCGGGTATGATAGAACAACTGCTAGCTAATCATTATGCAGGAGATGGAACCGAACATCCTGATATGCACTTGATATATGTGGAACAAATGTGTGGATTGTTTAAGCTTGCAGGTTTACCCAGGGATCAAGTTATCAAAAAGGTTTTCCCTTTATCTTTGAAGGGAAAAGCACTGGCATGGTATAGGCTATGCGATGATATTGGATCATGGAATTGGAATCGTTTGAAATTGGAGTTCCGCCAAAAAAATTATCCTATGCATCTAGTCCATCGTGATCAGAATTATATATATAATTTTTGGCCTCATGAAGGAGAAAGTATCGCTCTAGCTTGGGGGAGGCTTAAGTTAATGTTATGTTCATGCCCCAATCATGAGCTCTCAAGGGAAATTATTATCCAGAATTTTTATGCTCGGCTTTCTCGTAGTGATCAAACCATGCTTGATACTTCTTGTGCTGGTTCTTTGATGAAGAAGACTATTGAATTCCGGTGGTATCTTTTGGAAGGAATTAAACACAACTCTAAAGATTGGAACTCGATGAAGGTAAATATTCAGGTATTAAAATTTTAATATGATTGTGTTAAATCTTTTATGGATACCGATGCTTTTCAAAAGTTTAGCACTAAATATGGACTTGACTCTGAGATAGTAGCTTCCTTTTGTGAATCATTTGCTACTAATGTTGAACTCCCTAAAGAGAGGTGGTTTAAATATCACCCACCTATTAAAGAAGAAACTAAACAACAGGTACCAATTAAAGAAGAAACTATACTTTATAATGTTGATCCAGTTGTTCCGTCTGTTTATATTGAGAAACCACCTTTCCCTGTTAGGATAAAGGAACATGCTAAAGTTTCAACTGTGGTTAACAAAAGCTACATTAGAACACCTAAACCTGATGAACAAATTAAAGTTGAACCTAGTATTGCGATGGTTAAAGATCTCCTAGAAGAAGATATAGATGGGCATGTTATTTACTTCTGTGAAGAAGCTGCTAGAATTGCCAAACCTAATAAAAATGATAAACATAGACCTATTGTTGGCATGCTTGTCATCTCAGTTAAAATAGGAGATCATTGTTATCATGGTTTATGTGACATGGGTGCTAGTGTGAGTGCTATTCCTTACACTTTATATCAAGAAATTATGAAAGACATAGCACCTGCAGAGTTAGAAGACATAGATGTTAATATTAAACTTGCTAATAGAGACACCATATCACCATTTGGGATTGTTAGAGATGTTGAAGTCTTGTGTGGGAAAATAGAATACCCTACTGATTTTCTTGTTCTTCGTTCCCCACAAGACGAGTTTTGTCCCATTATCTTTGGTAAACCTTTCTTCAATACAGTTAATGCTAAGATAGATTGTAAGAAACAAACTATTGGTGTTAGCTTTGGAGATGAGTCTCATGAGTTTAATTTTTCCAAGTTTAGTAGAAATATTCATGAAAAATAACTGCCTAGTAAGGATGAATTAATTGGTCTTGCTTCTATTGTTGTTCCACCTACTGATCCTTTAGAACAATATTTGCAAGACCATGAAAATGATTAACATATGCATGAAAGAAATGAAATAGATAAAAATTTCTTTGAACAACGTCCTCTGCTTAAACACAATTTGCCTATTGAAACTCTAGGAGGTCCTCCTCCACCTAAAGGTGATCCTGTGTTTGAATGAAAACAATTGTCAGACACTTTGAAATATGCTTATCTTGATGAAAAGAAGATATATCCTGTTATTATTAGTGCTAACCATTCGGAACATGAACAAGAAAGATTATTGAAAGTTCTAAGGAAGTATCGGGCTGCTATTGGATATACTCTTGATGATTTAAACGGCATTAGTCCCACTCTATGTCAGCACAAAATTAATATGGAACCTGATGCTCAACCCATTGTTGATCATCAACGTCGGTTGAATCCAAAAATGAAGGAAGTGGTCTTGGTGTCAAAACTGGCGGATCTCGGGTAGGGGGTCCCGAACTGTGCGTCTAAGGTCGATGGTAACAGGAGATAGGGGACACGATGTTTACCCAGGTTCGGGCCCTCTCTATGGAGGTAATACCCTACTTCATGCTTGATTGATCTTGATGAATATGAGTATTACAAGAGTTGATCTACCACGAGATCGTAATGGCTAAAACCGTAGAAGTCTAGCCTGTATGATTATGATCCTCGTCCCTATGGACTAAACCCTCTGGTTTATATAGTCACCGGAGGGGACTAGGGTTGAACAAAGTCGGTTACAGAGAAAGGAATCTTCATGTCCAGACGCCAAGCTTGCCTTCCACGCCAAGGAGAGTCCCATCCGGACACGGGTGAGAGTCTTCGGTCTTGTATCTTCACATCCCATCAGTCCGGCCCATGCCAAACAGGTCGGACGCCTGAGGACCCCTTAGTCTAGGACTCCCTCGGTAGCACCTGAACCAGGCTTAATGACGATGTGTCCGGCGCACAGATTGTCTTGGGCATTGCAAGATGGGTTCCTCCTCCGAATACTCCAAAACAGCTTTTGAACACAAAGAACGTGTCGGGCTCTACAAAACAAGTACCACACACAACTGCAGAGAGTATAATATTTCACGAGTCCAATCCCCTGACAACTTTTTTTAACGTGACTCCACGTCACTATCCGGTCATTATTTCAAACCGTTTTTTGGCCTGCCGCTCCATATTTCAAGATGCGGTTTGACTGGCACCTCTTGCCAAAGCAGAGATCGTGTCCCCTTATTGCGGGATTCTCATCAATACGGGCATGGGTAATCCAACCGCGCCGTTCGCACGGCCCTTGGGAAACATGCGAGTTTTAAGGCGAGTGGGGAGGCGCTTGATATTCGCTACCTTTATAAAGGGATAAGGATTCACCCCCTTTCACCCCACGCCTTCTCTCTTTCTCTGCCCACCCATTCTCGAGCTCTAGTGCCCAAGTCCTCATCTCTTCCGCCTCAAAAAAGCACTCCGATCTTGTCTGGATCCGGAGCGCAGGGAAAGTAGATGGTCTCCTCCGTCAAGGAGAAGGACATAACCTAGCTCCGGGAGGCCGGGTATTTGGCCAAGGAGGTCACCCACCGGTTTCCGACCGAGGGACAGATCGTCCCTACCCCAGAGCCCCATGAGAGGGTGGTGTTCATCCCCCACTTCGTCCGCGGGCTGGGATTTCCACTCCACCCATTTGTCCGTGGACTTATGTTATACTATGGGGTGGATTTCCACGATCTGGCCCCCAACTCCTTCCTCAACATCTCGGCATTTATTGTCGTGTGCGAGGACTTCCTCCGCATCTCACCCCACTTTGGATTGTGGCTGAAGATCTTCAATGTGAAGCCGAAGGTGGTGGACGGCCAACACGCAGAGTGCGGAGGTGCCATGGTGAGCAAGATGCCCAACGTCGTATGACCAAAAGGCACTTTAGTGGAGACTATCAAAGGGTGGCAAAAACAGTGGTTCTACGTCACAAAGCCCCGTGACACCAACTGCGCCGAGGCTCCCGAGTTCAGGTCCGGGGCCCCGATTCGGCTCACCTCCTGGCTAGAGAAGGGCCTAGACTAGGCATTGTCGGACGAGCTCACAGCTCTGCAGACGCGCATCAGGAGCATGGTCGACAAGAACATCAAGCTTGTCAATGTGATCCAGGTGATGCTCTTTCGCCGGATCCTTCCATGCCAAAGCCGAACTGCATTTCGTGGGAGTTCGATCCGGCCAAGCACCAGACCCTGCAACATTTCTTCGGCGTGACGCACGAAGGTATTTGGAAGGTGCTCTTCAAGGCCGACAAGACCTGGCCGAAGGAGACCAAAGACCGTGGGTACAACCTGACCCACCCCGCCAGTCCGGTAAGCTTTTCCATGTTTTCAAGGTGTATCCTTTACTTACATACTCGAGGGGCGTGTCTATGCCTCCCCGTCTTTACTTTTTCAGGGCTTGACGAAGAAGGCGGAGCTGATCCAGAGTCCGGCTCCGCTGCCCGAAGACCCAGCGATTCCGCTCCTGACGAAGATGCTGGTTCCGGTGCCCTACTAGGCGCCAGAGAAGAAGGCCAAGAAGAAGGCCAAGGGGGCGAGAGGTGGCCTCTGTCACAAGGGCACTTCGGACGTGACGCCCGAAGACGCCAAGACCCGGTCCTCACCCGCCACCGACGACGAGGAGGAGGAGGAGGAAGAAAGCGACTCCCTCCCTGAGGGGGGAAGGAATAAAAGGGTGGCCTCCACGCCTCTGGAGGCCAAAGCGTCCAAGAGGAGGAGAGCCTCCCTCGTGGATGACACCACGCCGGACACCGACAGCAGCTCGGAGTGGCGCCCCAGGGAGGAGGCCCCGGTCGGATCGTAAGTATTCGAGGGCTCTATCGTACTTATATGTCCGACTCCTCTATCTCGTAATTCTAATGCGTCGAATCACGTGTTGTAATCCGTCCCTCCACAGTTCCCACCGATCCTTATCGACGGGTTTGCTGGATCCAAAGGCTATGGACTGCGATTCGCTGCCGACAGCCACCTCCCCCAAGGCCACGGACGACACCGAGGCGGTGTCTCGAAGGACCTTTACTGGTCAGGGAGAGGTGCAGAGGGCCATTAGGATGGCGCCGGACGGCGAGACCTTGGCTGCCGGACACCTGGGGGAGCAAGTCCCCCAGGAGACTGGTGATGGGGGGCCATATCCAGTGCGGCCCCTAGCCAAATATCGTTCCGGAGACCCATACGGCTCTGGAATCAAGTAGGCAATCTCCTTTGAAAGAAGGAGGTGTGCCTATACCACCGGTGACCTCTGTCCATCCAGAGGCACCGGATACACTAATGGAAGCGCTGCAAGGCGCTTCTGTCGTGGAAGAACACCGCACCCTCATGGGTACGGTGATTGGAAGGGTTCAGTCCGTTAAGAGCGGACTGACCGAAGCCTGCACCCACCTTCTGACAGGCTTTGAGTTAAGCGACGTAATTATGTAAAAAGAAAGTCACAGTATAGACAGTAGCCCCTAAGACTCTATCCGGTGTTCGGAAAGAATAGCCGAACAGAGGATCAAATAGTTTTTCGCAGGAGACTAACCATATATGTCTATGTGAATAAGCAGGCATCGCTGCTGGCCGCGACCTCTCGTGCTGCCGAAGTCTCCGGGCTGAAGTAGAGGCTGGAGCGGGCCGAGGAGGAGCTCAGCCAAGCAAGGAAATAGCTGGACGAGAAGCAAGGTATGTAATGACCTGCTGTATATCATAAAGGATTGATCATTTATGTTGACTATAGTGTCATGGTATCTGTAGGAGCGGCGCCTAAGGTGGAAACCCTCAAGAAGGCGCTGGCTGAGGCCGAGGAAAGAGCGGCCAAGGAGCAAGCCACCCGTGAGAAACACGAGGCCAGGGTTGATGAGGTCCAGCTGGAGCTTCAGGAGGCCGTCAAGAAATGCGAGTCCATGGAGCGCAACATTGCGGACCATAAGACTGAACTCGCCAGGGCTCGCCAAAGCGGAGAAGATGCCCGGGTTGAAGCCCATGGCTCTCTCCAAGAGATCCGAGAGGCCAAGAAAATTGCGGCGGGTAAGGCCTTCATTATGCAGAGCAAATATTTGAAGAAGAGGTATCTCTTACTGACCCGGATTTGGAGTTCTCCAGGAGCATTTGCGGATTTGCCGCGCAGTGTAGCCGACGCTGCAGAGTTCTTCCGAGCCGAAGAGGGGAGCTCAACGGAGAAGCTGTTCTGGTCGCAATACCTTGCACCAGAACATCCGGTGTCCCTTAGCGACCAGCTAAAACAGTTGGTCGAGCTGCATAGGGTGGCCAAACTAGCCATGAAGGATTTAATAATCCGGTTGTGGCCTGTCGAAGCTATACCCAGCAGCTACTTCGGGCTCGTGAAGCGGCTGGTCAATGCCTGCCCCCGGCTTGATGTCATCAAACGGTCGGTCTGCATCAAGGGTGCGCGGATGGCCTTCGCCCGCGTCAAGGTGTAGTAGGCGAAGATGAACGCCGTCAAGCTCGCGACCGAGGGACCGACCGCTGGCAAGGAGCACCGCACACCCAAACGTTATTTTGAAGATGTCCTGGAGGGATCCCGCACTGTAGCGAAGCAATGTTCTAAGGACATCATTTTTGAATGAAGTATTTTTCATGTTATCCTGTCCTGTATGTTGGAACAAAAGCTGTCATGTAATATAATGCTTGTTATTTTTTATTTAAAATTTTACCCCCTGGGCGGCCATTTTTATTAACTCTAAGAGTTGGCCACTCGTCGGCTTCAGCCCCCACGTAGGTAGTATGGGGGTGTTCGGGATGGAATCTAAACACTCTTGGTCCAAAAAATTGGTCCTTGAAGGAGGTGTTTAGCGCAATGAACCAGGCAATCGGACTATGTGGCTTTACCACTCTCACTTAGCCATAGAAGTTTGACAATAAAAATATAGGCGCAACCCCTAGTTAGCATTTAATCTAGACTAGGGTGCTGTAAACACCTGATCGGGCTGAGGTTGATCCGTCGCATAATGCGGAAAAAAATCACAAAAGATTTGTAACCTCCGAATAGCTGAACGGCTCACGCCGCATCATAACAGTCAGTTTTCGGCTTGCTCTACTGAGGTGCTCATCTGGATAAACCAGGACACAATTGCAGTAGTTCTCCCTTTACTACCCTAGCCGATAGAGCGGAATGTAAGGTAGTAACCACAGGAGCCGGGCAACCCAACTATTGACCAAAGACATGATTCGGAGCCAATGCATATAATGCTGAAATTCGGGGCGCCGAACTGTACTGTAAAACTGTTCGGACTTTGTTGCCATAGTGTGGAGCGTAGTGAAGCCCCTGGAAAATTAAAGCGTACCAGAGTGTATGTGCGCAGTTGATAGGAATAACGAAAATGAAATTGTAAGCTAATGCCACATAAGTTGGGCCGCAAACAGTTTTCATTATAATTAGATAAGTACGTCAAAGCGTATTTGTACAAATAGTGCGAGAAGCACCCAGGCTATTTGACATGCCAAGATCAAGGGGGGAGCTTGCGTGTGGGTCCTGAAAACAGGTAGAATGACCGTCGAGGGCGACATCTAGAAATCGCCTCACGCGTTTGTGCGACTTGCCGCCTTGGTGTATCCGTCCTTTGAAAGGACCGCTGAGCAGGCCGCGGCCTGTGGAAAAGAAACCTAAAAAGGATAAAAAGAAAAGTGAAAGTATGTGTGTCCGGAGAAGGTCGAGCTGTATTGTGGACCACAATCTAGTAATGCCTCCGTCTCTGCCCATGGTATTTTCAGTGCGTAATTATGTACACGTGGTACGTATGCTGCCACTTGGTCGGGACTGAGACGGAGGTCGAATTGCTAGTCTAGCTCCTGATGAGCCGGATTATCCTGGTGCATAGTAGTCCGGACTCGCTTGACGGTGTTCGTGAGCTTGGCTGTTGAATTAGAATTTTGTCTTAGAAGGCCGCTCTGTACTTCCGCTGCCAGGGCCGCGGTGTGCTCTTCAGTACGGAGGGAGCGCTTCGTGTTTCCATTGACTGTTATGACGCCGCGTGGTCCGGGCATCTTGAGCTTGAGATAAGCATAATGCGGCTCTGCATTGAATCGAGCAAATGCGGTTCGCCCGAGCAGTGCGTGATAGCCACTGCGGAAGAGGACGATATCGAAGATCAACTCTCCGCTTCTTAAGTTTTCCGGGGACCCGAAGACGACCTCTAGTGTGATTGAGCCCGTGCAGCGGGCCTCTACACCTGGTATAACTCCTTTAAAGGTAGTTTTTGTGGGTTTGATCCTCGATGGGTCGATGCCCATTTTGCACACTGTATCCTGGTAGAGCAGGTTGAGGCTGCTGCCACCATCCATGAGGACTCGCATCAAGTGGAATCCATCAATTATTGGGTCGAGGACCAGTGCAGCTGAACCACAATGACGGATACTGGTCGGCTGATCCCTGCGATCGATGGTGATGGGGCATGACGACCATGGATTAAATTTTCAGGTGACTGGCTCTATCGCATAGACTTCCCTGAGCGCGCGCTTGCACTCCCTCTTGGGGATATGGGTAGCGTATATCATGTTCACCGTTTTGACCTGTGGGGGAAACTTCTTCTGTCCCCCTGTGTTTGGTGGACGGGGCTCCCCGTCATCGTCCTCGCTTTGCGACCCTTTCTCCTTGTTCTCGGCGTTTATCTTGCCGGCCTGTTTAAGAACCCAGCAACTCCTGTTGGCGTGATTGGCTTGTTTATCGGGGGTGCCGTGTATCTGGTGTGGACGATCGAGTATGCAGTCCAAGCTGGATGAGCCCGAATTGTTCCTTTTGAATGGCTTCTTCCGCTGGCCGGACTTGGAGCCACTAAATCCGGTGTTGGCCGCTGTGTCGTCGGTATTATCATCGTTGCATCGACGCTTGTGTCTGTTGCGTGGGGGCTTGCCGTTGCTATTTCTGGCTTTCAAAGTGCCAGGTTCTCTTGCATTGTTATTGCTATGGGCTAGCCAGCTATCTTCGCCGGCGCAAAAGCGGGTCATAAGCGCCGTGAGGGCTGCCATGGACTTCGGCTTCTCTTGGCCGAGGTGTCGGGCGAGCCATTTGTCCCGGATGCCATGTTTAAAGGCCGCTAGGGCTTCGGCATCCGGATAGTCGACGATCTGGTTCTTCTTGGTTAGGAACCTAGTCCAGAATTTCCTGGCTGACTATCCGGGCTGTTGAATTATATGACTTAAGTCGTCGGCATCCGGAGGTCGGACATATGTGCCTTGGAAGTTGTCGAGGAAGGCTTCTTCCAAGTCCTCGTAGCTGCCAATGGAAGGCTTCTTCCAAGTCCTCATAGCTGCCAATGGAGTTTTCGGGCAGACTGTTCAAACAGTGTCGAGCTGGTCCTTTGAGTTTTAGTGGGAGGTATTTGATGGCATGGAGATCATCACCGCGGGCCATATGAATATGGAGAAGAAAATCCTCGATCCATACCGCGGGGTTTGTTGTCCCATCATATGATTCGATGTTTACGGGTTTAAACCCTTCTGGGAATTCATGTTCCATTACCTCGTCAGTGAAGCAAAGGGGGTGTGCGGCGCCTCTATATCGGGCGACGTCACGACGTAGCTCGGATGGAGTCCGTCTGTGGTTCTCGGCCGGCGTGATTATGATTGTTGCGTCCAGCTAGGTAGTCATTGTCGTGTGTCGCGGCACGCCCCCGCGATCCATAGATCGATCTGTTCTGACCTGCTCTACTGTCCAAGTCCTGCCGCAGGTCATATGTATGTCCTCGAGCTGTTTTATCTCTGCCTTTACGGTGAGGTAGTATGGGCTGGTGTTCGGCTTGAGTTGCCACTTTGTCCTGTCCACGTGGTGGTCGATCAGCCGCATTGCGTGATGATGGTACGGGCTCCAGCGCCTCGTCATCAAACTGGGGTAGCAATTTGCGTTTGGATAACTTTTGGCTGGGCGCTCGAGGCCGTATTCCTCGGCTGCCAGGACACGAGTCCACCTATCGTTGAGCAGGTCTTGATCAGCTTGAAGCTGCTGGTGCTTCTTTTTCAGGCTCCTTGCAGTGGCTATTAGCTGGCTCTTGAAGCGCTCCTGCTCGAGAGGTTCCTCTGGCACGATAAAATCCTCGTTGTCGAGGCTCACCTCCTCCTCGGAGAGCGGAAGATAATTACTGTCCTCCGAGTCTTCGTTTATGGTCTGTTCATCAGGGCTAACCTGCCCGTCTTCCTGTTCGTCCTATTCGGTAGTTGGTTCAACGGGGTCTTCATTGTCTTCGGCATCATCTGGAGTATTGTATTCTCCTGTGCCGGTATTGCTGTCTTTTCCATGGCGTGACTTGGAGTGGCGCCGCTGACGTCGGTGCTTTTGTAGTATCTCAGGCGGTTTATCCTCGACTGGGTCTCCCTTGTCATCGCCGCTATTCTCTTTGGGTGTATCCACCATGTACACGTCATATGAGGAGGTGGCCGTCCAGCGTCTTGTAAACGGTGGGTTTTGGGCTTCCTCTTCTCCAGCATCATCGTCCATACCGTTATGTCTTCAGGGCCGTAATTGAGCATGTCGGTTAAGTCCTCGACAGTGGCTATGAAGTGGGAGGTGGGTGGGAAGCGAAATTCCCCGTCATCAACCCCTAATTTGGCTGTAAGTGCCGGAAGATTTCCGTGGCACTGAATTTGATGACTGATGCCTGATCGGGCTCGACGGACGCAGGTGTGCGTAGTTCAGAACTTGAAACCGAAGACGAATTCGAGGTTCCGGTAATGCAGGTCACGCCCGAGGTTGAGTCTGTGTGCGGCTTCAGCACCGCTGAGTCTGTGGCTCCCGTGGCGGGGTTGAGCTTCCCGTCCTCGGATGGCAATCTGCTCCGGATCTAGGGTCGGAGCACTTACAGGCACAATCTCCTGGGTATGGTCCGATGGTGGATTTAGGTCATGCTCATCGCGGTGGCAGGGAGCGGCAGCCGTGGGCTCGAATCCGTCGAAGATCAAGCTTCCAAACCTGGCTTGGTGGCTAGGGGCGTAGCTGTCGATCTACTCTAGATGGCCAAGTAAGTTGGCCCGCAGTGCGAAGCCGCTGAATACAAAGATCTGTCCGGGGAGAAAAATTCCCCCCTGGACAGCATTGTTGTAGATGATTGACGGGGCCATCGAACCTCTTGAAGACGCCGCAGTGGAACTCTCAATGAAAGCACCAATGTCGGTGTCAAAACCGGCGGATCTCGGGTAGGGGGTCCCGAACTGTGCATCTAAGGTCGACGGTAACAGGAGACACGGGACACGATGTTTACCCAGGTTCGGGCCCTCTGTATGGAGGTAATACCCTACTTTCTGCTTGATTGATATTGATGAATATGAGTATTACAAGAGTTGATCTACCACGAGATCGTAATAGCTAAAACCCTAGAAGTCTAGCATGTATGATTATGATCCTCGTCCCTATGGACTAAACCCTCTAGTTTATATAGACACCGGAGGGGACTAGGGTTGTACAAAGTCGGTTACAAAGAAAGGAATCTTCATATCTGGACGCCAAGCTTGCCTTCCACGCCAAGGAGAGTCCCATCCGGACACGGGTGAGAGTCTTCGGTCTTGTATCTTCGCAGCCCATCAGTCCGGCCCATGCCAAACAGCCCGGACGCCCGAGGACCACTTAGTCCCGGACTCCCTCAAGTGTTAAGAATGGAAATCTTAAAAGTTTTGGAGGCAGGTATAATATATCTGATAGCTGATTTTAGATGGGTAAGTCCAGTTCATTGTGTTCCTAAGAAAGGAGGTATTACTATTGTTCCAAATGATAAGAATGAACTTATTCCACAAAGAATTGTTATAGGCTATAGAATGGTAACTGACTTTAGAAAATTAAATAAAGCAACTAGAAAAGATCATTACCCTTTGCCTTTTATTGATCAAATGCTTGAAAGATTATCTAATCACACACACTTTTGCTTCCTTGATGGATATTCTGGCTTTTCACAAATACCTCTTTCTCAACCTGATCAAGAAAAGACCACTTTTACTTGTCCCTTTGAAACCTATGCTTATAGATGTATGCCTTTTGGTTTATGTAATGCACATACTACCTTTCAAAGATGTATGACTGCTATATTCTCTTACTTTTGTGAAAAGATTGTTGAGCTTTTCATGCATGAATTTTATGTTTATGGGAAGTCTTTTGATGATTGTTTAAGAAATCTTGAGCGAATTTTGCAGAGATGTGAACAAACAAATCTTGTCTTCAATTGGGAGAAGTGCCACTTTATGGTTAATGAAGGCATTGTCTTGGGTCATGAAATTTCTGAAAGAGGTATTGAAGTGGACCAAGCTAAGGTTCACGCAATTGAGAAAATGCCATGTCCTAAAGATACAAAAGGTATTCATACTTCCCTAGGTCATGCTGGTTTCTATAGGAGATTTATCAAAGACTTTTCTAAAATTTCTAGGCCTCTTACTAGTCTCTTGCAGAAGGATATTCCTTTTGTTTTTGATTATGATTGTTTAGAAGCCTTTGAAACACTCAACAAAGCCTTAATTTCTGCACCTATTGTTCAACCACCTGATTGGAACTTGCCTTTTGAAATTATGTGTGATGCTAGTGATTATGCTATTGATGATGTTCTAGGACAAAGAGTTGAAAAGAAATTGAATGTTATTCATTATGCCAGTAAAACTCTAGACAGTGCCCAAAGGAATTATGCTACTACTGAAAAAGAATTGTTAGCAGTGGTGTTTTCTTGTGATAAATTTAGACCTTATATTGTTGATTCAAAAGTAACTGTTCACATAGACCATGCCGCTATTAAATATCTTATGGAAAAGAAAGATGCTAAACCTATACTTATTCGATGGGTTCTCTTGTTGCAAGAATTTGATTTACATATCATTGACAGAAAAGGAGCTGAGAACCAAGTGGCTGGTAATTTGTCTAGACTTGAAGACGTGCTTGATGACCCACTACCTATTGATGATAGTATTCCTAATGAGCAGTTAGCTACAATAAATGTTTCTCATAGTAATCCTTGGTATGCTGATTATGCTAATTACATTGTTGCTAAATATTTACCACCTAGCTTTACATACCAACAAAAGAAAAAAAAATTCTATGATTTAAGACATTACTTTTGGGATGACCCACATCTTTATAAAGAAGGAGTAGATGGTATTATTAGATGTTGTGTACCTGAGCATGAACAGGGACAAATCCTACGGAAATGTCACTCTGATGCTTATGGAGGGCATCATGTGGAGATAGACCTTCTCACAAGGTATTGCAGTCTAGATTTTATTGGCCTACAATCTTCAAGGATCCCCATAAGTTTATCTCATCTTGTGATGAACGTCAGAGAATAGGTAATATCGGTAAGCGTCAAGAAATGCCTATGAATTATTCACTTGTTGTTGAACCATTTGAGGTTTCGGGATTTGATTATATGGGACCTTTTCCTTCCTCTAATGGGTGTACACATATTTTGGTTTCTGTTGATTATGTTACTAAGTGGGTAGAAGCTATTCCTACTAGTAGTGTTGATCACAACACCTCTATTAAAATGCTTAAGGAAGTTATTTTCCCAAGGTTTGGAGTCCCAAGATATTTAATTACTGATGGTTGTTCACACTTTATTCATGGTGCTCTCTGTAAGATGCTTGCCAAGTATGATGTTAACCATAGAATTGCATCACCCTAGCATCCTTAGTCTAGTGGTCAAGTTGAACTTAGCAATAGAGAAATAATATTAATTTTGCAAAAGACTGTTAATAGGTCCAGGAAGAATTGGTCTAAGAAATTAGATGATACACTTTGGGCTTATAGAACAGCATATAAAAATCCTATGGGTATGTCTCCATATAAAATGGTTTATGGAAAAGCTTGTCATTTGCCTCTTGAGTTAGAACATAAAGCATATTGGGCAGTTAAAGAGCTCAACTATGGTTTCAAACTTGCTGGTGAAAAGAGGTTATTTGATATTAGCTCTCAAGATGAATGGAGAACACAAGCTTATGAAAATGCAAAATTATTTAAAGAAAAAGTTAAAAGGTGGCATGACAAAAGAATTCAAAAGCGTGAGTTTAAAGTTAGAGAATATGTTCTTTTGTACAACTCTCACTTTAGATTCTTTGCAGGAAAACTCTTCTCGAAATGGGAAGGCCCATATGTCATCGAGGAGGTTTACCGGTCTGGAGCCATCAAAATAAATAATTCCGAAGGTACTAACCCGAAGGTTGTCAATGGGCAACGAATAAAGCATTATATCTCCGGTATGCCTATTAATGTTGAAAGTAATATTATCCAAACTTTGACACCGGAAGAGCACATAAAAGAGTCCTTCCGGAACACTCCAGAATCGTGAAAATAAGGAGGTACATGATACGGTAAGTAAACGGACTCCGAAAAATCCGCAGAAATATTTTTAATCAGTTTTGGAATACTTGTGAATTTTAGGAATAAAGAAATTTCCAGGAAGCGCGCCCAGGTGGGTTGTGCCCACCTGGGACACCTTCCAGACTCTGTTTTTCTTCTGTATGCTTGTCCTCCAAGATAAAAAATCTATATATACTTCCCGAACCTATTAACCACCGTTTTGCGGAGAAATCCTCTGTTCTCTTTTCTTGCTGTTTTCGGTCAGATTTATCAAGCCATGCATCATGTCTTCTTGCTCCTCCAACAACATGGAAGAAGATGCTTGGCTGATAAATATCGAGACAAAGCAGGAGGAGGCCACGGACACCATCAAGGGAGACAAGGGCAAAAAAGCTACCTTAGATCCACCCCCGATGGCAGCACGAGAGCTGCTGGTCGAAGAGGATATCCATAAGCCCTACCTTACTCATCTTACTCCTGCTGAGATTGAGGATTTTCGCGTCATTGAAATAGTTTGCATACAGAATAAGTATCTTACTCGCGAAAATATTCTGCATCAAGAGCATATCATCCATCTTCGGAGCGTCATCCGTCGGTTGGAGAACCTCTTGATCCTTAAGGATAGGATCGCTTCATCACCATCATCTTCTTCACCACCAAAAGAAAACGGAGTATCGGGTATGGGCACTCCCCTTGGCTTCCGCCAAGCTTGGGGGAGGTGGCCCGGTATCATTTCATTCCACTACCTTATTGCTTTTACTTATTTTAGTTCGATCTTTTGCATTACATGAATAAAAGTTTAGTTCAATCCTTTCTGCTTTGAGATTTTTATTAGTGATCTATCCTTGTAATCGTGTGCAAGTTATATAATAAAGTTTAGTGTGATTTTTTGCTTTCTTTATTTCCATGTTGCAAATAAAAGAAAAAGGGAAATGAAATAAAAAAGAGAAAGGAAATAAATCAATAAGATTATATACTAATCCTATGGTAGGTGATGGCACCACATAACGAAAAGTATAAGTAGAAATTTTTATTAGAGGTTGACAAACATAGCATTAGTCAATGATGCAACTCATGAAAGAATTAATAAGGGAAGAGAAGATTCACATATAAATATACTATCCTAGAAATCTTTTGTGATTGTGAGCCCTCATCAAAATATTATATGCCAAAATTGTTGACGTTGGACAAGGAAGACAACTTAATGGTTTATGTTTGTTTATATTCACATATAAGTAATATTGTCATAGATCCTTCAACATGTGGTGCTTTCCCCATATCTTTGCTAGCCAAAAATTCCGCACTAAGTAGAGATACTACTTGTGCATCCAAAAACCCTTAAAACCAAATATTATTTTCAAGTGTCCACCATACCTACCTAGGGATTGAGCAAGAACCCTCAAGTAAGTTGTCATTGGTGCAAAAAGGCAATAAAAATTGCTTCCAAAAGTGTGAGATCATTTAGTGTAAGAGAAAATTGAGCGTTTGCACCAACTTGTGATGGTGAAGAATAAAAGCGACAGACTGCATAATAAAGGTCGCTATCACAAGTGGCAATGTAACATGACGTTCTTTTGCACTAACGGGTTGAGCATACAAACAAATAAGCGCATGGCAACCTCTGCTTTCCTCTGCGAAGGGCCTATCTTTTAATTTTATGTATTTAATTTTATGCAAAGAGTCAAAGTTTTCCTTCTATTCCTTTTATTTTTCTCCTTTGGCAAGCATCATGTGGTGTGGAACGATCTAGGCACATATGTCCAATTGAATATAGATAGCATGAGTTATTATTGTTGACATCAGCCTTGAGGTGAGTATGTTGGGAGGCGAAACTATAAGCCCCTATCTTTCTATGTGTCCGGTTGAAACGTTTTGCTCATGGGTACGAGGTTAGTGTTAGTAATCATAGAAGACTATATGATGGTTGAGTATGTGGACTTGCCTAAAGGCTCCGATACATGACCCTTCCTGAAAAGATGATGAATTGTAGTTGCAAAGTTGACTGAGAACATAGTTTGTTGGTTTCTAATAGAGTTTTTGCTGTATACTTTGCTTGTGTGATGAACTATTACTTATTCATGAGAAGTATATGATAAAAGTTCTATCATAAAAGTCCTATATGTTTAATTTTGTTGTTGTTATAATAATCAACATGATGCTTCTATGTCTGTATTTCGTTTTTATCGATACCTCTCTCTCAAAGCATGTGGACATGTTTTTCGATTTTGGTTTTCGCTTGAGGACAAGCGAGGTCCAAGCTTGGGGGAGTTGATACGTCCATTTTGCATCATATTTTGTTACTGTTATTTATAATGTTTTTATCCACAATAATGATTTTTGGAGTAATTCTAATGCCTTTTCTCTCATAATTTGCAAGGTACACACCAAGAGGGAGAATTTCGGCAGCTGGAAATCTGGACCTAAAAAAGCTAGGTCAGACTACCTATTCTGCACAACTCCAAACAAGCTTAAACTTTACGGGGATGTTTATGGAATAAATAAGAATTACTGGAACAAATAACCACCAGAGGGGGGCCACCAGGGGGCACAACCCACTTGGGAGCGCCAGGCCCCCCTGGTGCGCCCTAGGGGGTTGTGGCCTCATCGGCCCACATCCGGTGCCCATCTTCTGGTATATAGGTCGTTTTTACCTAGAAAAAATAAGAGGTGGACTTTCGGGACGAAGCGCCGCCGCCTCGAGGCGGAACATAGGCAGGAGCACTTTTGCCCTCCGGCGGAGCGATTCCGCCGGGGGAACTTCCCTGCCGGAGGGGGAAATCATTGTCATCATCATCTCCAACAAATCTCCCATCTTGGGGAGGGCAATCTCCATCAACATATTCAACAGCACCATCTCATCTCAAACCCTAGTTCATCTCTTGTGTTCAATCTTGTTACCGGAACTATAGATTGGTGCTTGTGGGTGACTAGTAGTGTTGATTACATCTTGTAGTTGATTACTATATGGTTTATTTTGTGGAAGATTATATGTTCAGATCCAATGTGCTAATTAATACTCCTCTGATCATGAGCATGTTTATTATTTGTGAGTAGTCACTTTTGTTTTTGAGGTCACGGGAGAAATCATGTTGCAAGTAATCATGTGAACTTGATATGTGTTCGATATTTTGATAGTATGTATGTTGTGATTCCCTTAGTGGTGTCATGTGAACGTCGACTACATGACACTTCTCCATATTTGGGCCTAAGGGAATGCATTTTGGAGTAGCAATTAGATGGTGGGTTGCGAGAGTGACAAAAACTTAAACCCCAGTTTATGCGTTATTCCGTAAGGGACCGATTGGACCCCAAAGTTTAATGCTATGGTTAGAATTTATTCTTAATACTTTTCTCATAGCTACGGATGCTTGCGGGAGGTTTAATCATAAGTAGGAGGTTTGTTCAAGTAAGAAAAACACCTAAGCACCGGTCCACCCGACATATCAAATAATCAAAGTAGCGAACACAAATCGAACCAACATGATGAAAGTGACTACATGAAATTCCCGTGCACCCTCAAGAATGCTTTGGTTATCATAAGAGACCATTTTGGCCTATCCTTTGGCTCAAAAGGATTGGGCTACCTTTCTGCACTTTTGTTACTACTATCGTTACCTGCTCGTTACAAATTATCTTGCTATCAAACTACTCTGCTACTTACAATTTCAGCACTTGCAGACATTACCTTACTGAAAACTACTTGTCATTTCCTTCTGCTCCTCGTTGGGTTCGACACTCTTACTTATCGAAAAGACCTACAATTGATCCCCTATGCTTGTGGGTCATCACTGCTCATCATCATTGCCCTTCTCCCCACCAAATATGCCGTGCAGACCACCATGCTCTCACGGCGGTGTTGCCCCCTCTGGCTTCGCGTCCCCCTCAACCTCACCATCGACAGTTGCCTCTGCGATGGGGATTGCAAACACATGGCCGCAGTCTGCAATATCCTTGCATCGCACCCTGGGCTAGCCAGACACATTGAGATCCACATGTTCAGTACCAACTGCAAGGTCCAAGCCAAGTTCGACGAGTGGTTCTTATCCCCTGCCCTAGATCAGCTCGAGGATCTCAGGTTTGAAGCTGAACGATGTCGCTCTCTTCCGCCCTCCGCGCCGCACCTCACGCCACCACTGCACTGCGCCAGCTTCAGCTCCTGCTATTTTCCCTAGAATAATGTCATGCCCGCCCTTCTTCTCCCTCAACTCAAGCATCTCGACCTCTTCGACATTGGCATCTCAAAGAAGGCTGCGGAGGACCTGCTCCGCGGCTGTACTGCTTTCGAGTACCTTCGTCTTCGGCAGATCCACGGGTTCATTAGCCTCCACATTACCTCGACAAATCTCCCATGGATTTTTGTGTCTTGCTTTCCCTGCAACAAGACATCAATTGGGAAGAGATCACTTGAGTTGTTCCACGTTATGGTCATTGAGAATGCGCCTTTCCTTGAGAGATTACTTGTATCTGATCTAGAAGGTCCAACAAAAATCAAAGTCATTGACGCACCGAAAGTAACAGCGTTGGTCTACTCGTCTGCCAAATTCTATGAACTCGTTATTGGATCCATAATCATTCAGGTACAACACTCATCTTCTTCTGTGTCTTCTTGAAATTCATTTTTTTTATTTCTTATTGATGTATTTACGACTGTCATCCAGAAAATGATTCCCACAAGCTTGACCCAGTCTGTGCGCATAGTGAAGATCTTGGCAATAAAATCTATCGGCCCTAATCTGGATCAAGTTGTTTGATTCCTTAGATGCTTTCCGTGCACGGAGAAGCTACTCATCGAGATCAAACTTCTTTCATATTAGTAAACGGTAATCACAACGTAGCTCAATTTTTTTCGTAATTTTCTCAAATTACAATGACAAGTGTAGTGTTCAAAACTGCATCTACGCACTGCACCTGCATCATTTTTTGTTGTACTAGTAGCCTAGGCTAGTCATAGTGGCAAGTAACTTAGACTAGTAACTCTATGGTTAGCCTAAGAGAAAGTACTACCTCCATCCTTGTTTACTCTTCATATTTTGTAGTATCAAAATTTGACCATAGACTTAACCGACAGAATGTTAATGCATGTCACTGTAGGATCAGAAGTATGTCTAGAGGGGGGTGATTAGACTAATTGACCAAATAAAAATCTAGCCTTTTCCCAATTTTAAGTTTTGGTAGATTTTAGCAACTTAACACGAGTCAAGCAATCAACCTACACATGCAATTCTAAGAGTATAGCAGCGGAATGTAAATCATTGCATATGAAGGTAAAGGTGAGGAGTTTGGAGGGATCAAACGCAATGTAGACATGGAGATTTTTGGCGTGGTTCCGATAGGTGGTGCTATCGTACATCCACGTTGATGGAGACTTCAACCCACGAAGGGTAATGGTTGCGTGAGTCCACGGAGGGCTCCACCCACGAAGGGTCCACGAAGAAGCAACCCTATCTATCCCACCATTGCCATCACCCACGAAGGACTTGCCTCACTTGGGTATATCTTCACGAAGTTGGCGATCTCCTTGCCCTTACAATCTTGACGGAGGCTCCCAAGTGACACCTAACCAATCTAGGAGACACCACTCTCCAAAAGGTAATAGATGGTGTGTTTATGATGAACTCCTTGCTCTTGTGCTTCAAATGATAGTCTCCCCGACCCTCTTCTATCTCTCATGGATTTGGATATGGTGGAATGTTGAATTGAGTGGAAAGCAAATTGGGGAAGGCTAGAGATCAAGATTCTTGTGGTTGGATTGGAATGTCTTGGTCTCAACACATGAGTATGTGGTTCTCTCGTAGAAAATGAATGTTGGAAGTGTAGGCACGTTCTGATGGCTCTCTCCATGAATGGAGGAGGGGTGGTGGGGTATATATAGCCTCCACAAAAAATCTAACCGTTACACACAATTTACCAAACTCGGTGGGACCGAATAGTGAAACTCGGTCAGACTGATTCAGTTCAAAATGTGAACTTAAGGCTTTTCGGTGGGACCGACATGGTCAACTCGGTGGGACCGATATGTTAGGGTTAGGGCATAACTTGATCTCGGTGAGACCGATCACATGAACTCGGTGAGACCGATTTCAGTAATAGGCAAACAGAGACTTGGTCATGCAAACTCGGTGGGACCGATCGCTCATTTCAGTGAGACCGAAATGTTACGAAAAGGAAACAGAGAGTTTGCATTGTGAACTCGGTGGGACCGATCGCTCATCTCGGCAAGACCTAAATGTTACGAAGGGAAACAGAGAGTTTTCCATCCCATCTCGGTGAGACCGAGATCCCTATCGGTCAGACCAAACTGATTAGGGTTTACTGCTATGGCTATGTCAAATGAACTCGGTGGCCCCGGATAGATCAAATCGGTGGGGCCGAGTTTGACTTTAGGTTTAGGACATATGTGGAAATGAGAAAGTGGTTGAGGGCTTTTGGAGCATATCACTATGCATTTTGAGCAAGCAAGCCATTAAGCAACACCTCATACCCTTTTAATAGTATTGGCTTTTCCTATGGACTCAATGTGATCTTGGATCACTAAAATGAAAAAGTAGAGTCTTGAGCTTTGGCCAATATGTGTCCTTAGCATTTTGAGGGGTCCACATCTCTTGTCCATGCCATGCCAATCATTGAACTTTTTGAAATGATTATCTTGAAAGAATATTAGTTCAATGAGCTATTTGTTGCTAAGGATTACCAAAACCACCCAGGGATTAGTTGCATTTTCAATCTCCCCCTTTTTGGTAATTGTTGACAATGTATGGATCAAAGCTTCGACAAACGATAATAAGAATGAAATACATCGTCTCTTTGAGAAGTATGTTATAAGCAAGAGCTCCCCCTAAATTTGTGCATTATTTAAAATTTGCTTTTGAATGCAAATGCACAATCGATTAGGATCATCGGTTACTCTTCCATGTCACATACATCTTGGTGGAGCACTCAAAATGATAAAATATGGAATATGCACTCATCACCAAGACAAAATGTGAATGATAATACATGAGAGATAGAGAATATCATCATCCAAGCACAAATATTAAAGTATGATATGATCAAGCACATGACCATACAAGTATCTCACACACACATAACAAAAAGTATCAACCAAACAGGCAAACAAATAAGTAGCAAGAGATAGCAAAAAGAAGCAAAGCTCTCTCTCTCCCTCTCTCTCTTTCTCTCTCTCTCTCTCAAAGCCTATGATCTATACACTTTCTCCCCCTTTGGCAACAAGTTTGCAAAAAGCTTGAAAAAGCATAGTGCTATGCGGCTCTCTAAGCTTGATCTTTGGGAGCTCCGGAGTGCGAAGGTGGCGTGCAGAGGAGTCCTGCAGCAAATGCATCTGAGGAAGACTGAGGAGCTGGTGGAGTTGCAACTGGAGGGGCAACTGAAGCTGTGGCTGCAGGAGCTGAAGTTGTAGCCCTAGTTTCTGCCACTAGCACTACTGCAGACCTCTTTCTTCTGGGCACCCTTTGATAAGCATCAGTGGTGGTCTTGTCACTCCTATCCTCAAGCTCTTGGATCTTCTCCACAGAAGTCTGAATTTCTGTCACCTTGACATCCAAGTCATGAAGTTTTGTCTCAAAAATTCTCTCAAGACTCTGTTGATTTTGAGTCAGGTTGGCCAAACCTTTCTCGATCCTCAAGGTAGCCTGAATGAGATAGCCAAGTTGGTCTTGTTTGGACTTGAGAAATACTTGGGAATCCTCTTCAGCACTTGGCATCTTGGCTGCCTTCTCTGCTTTTGCTTTTTCTCTCTTCTCCCGAGCCTCTACGGATGTAGGATCTGAAGTATCCATAACAACTGTGGTGTCCTCACGATCAGGCCTCAAGGGAAGATGCTCTTTGTCTAGGAGATACATGCATTTTCCCATCTGGGAGTTGATGAGCATCTGAATGTGTGGACCATACTCACATGATCTCTTTTGATCTGCTGCAGTTCTCTTGATGGTTTCCACTATCAAGCTCAACACCATGAATTTCTGTGGCACATCAAATAGTTGAAGCAAGTTGATGGAGTGGCCTCTGATCATCTCGTGATCTCCTGATTTGGGTAACAAGGTGTGCCTCAGTATGGTGTTCATGGTGGCCAATCCAGACAACAAATAAAACACTTAGCCTAGCTTGTGTGTTTCCAGGGCCTTGTCAGGAATTTCCTTGTACATGTTGGCCATGGAGTTGTGATATTTCTTGCACCTGGCATAGACATCAATGTCATCCTGAGCTTCTTCTGGCGCATTGATAAGCTTGGCCCACTCAGCAACAGTAGACTGGTACCTTGTACCTTTAGTCATCCATACAATTCTCCCATCTGGATAAAAATGAGCAGTAGAGTAAAACTGCATGACCAGCTTATCATTCCACTTGGTCAATTTCTGACCCACAAAGGTGTCAACTCCATTGAGTCTGAAGCTCTCATGTACTCTAGGGAAGTGGTCTTCATTGTTGTCAATGTATTCCAATCTACCCACTTCATGTCACACACAATGGGCTTCTTATCCAACAGAATTGTCTCATAGAAGTCCTGCTGTTCCTTGGTGTGAAATCTGTAGTCCACAGCAGTTCTCCTCCTTGCAACATAGGGGTCTGATTGTCTCCATAGTCTGAGACCTGCATCCTTTCTCTCCTTCATGTTTTCTGCCACTGGATGACTGTCATCATGATCAGGGATCTTTGGCTTTAATTTTCTAAGCACTTGGGCTTCTTCTTCTTCCACTTCAGGCACTGGGGCCTTGTTTTTCTCAGCAGCTGGTATATTCCGGGTGCTTCTCTTTGGTGCAGACTTTGAAGCTTGAGCTGTTGCTTTGGAGGTAGTCTTGGGCTTTGATGGAGCAGCCCCAGACCTGATGGCATTCCCCATCAGCTTCTGATTCTTGGGTTTTGGTGCTGCATCTTCTTCATCTTCTTCTTCCTCATCTGATGAGTGCTTCTCAAATTCAGCTATGGGATCAACACACTTGCACCAACTTCCTCTCTTCCTTTCCTTCTTTTTCTTGCCTCCAACAGCCTCTTCTTCTGTTGATTTGGAGACTTCAAGTGTAGAGGCTCTGGCTTTGGACATGGGCACTCTCTTGGCAGGAGCTTTCTTGTGCAAACCAGGCTTGGTTGCAGCAGCAGCAGCAGCATACTCCTTTTTCAAAACTTTCTTGGAGGTGACCTCCTCCTCAACAGCAACATAGTCTTCATCATCAGAATCTGAGTTTCTCTTTCTCCTTGTCCTGGTTGCATCTTTGGCAAGTTGCTTGGGGTGCTTCTGCTACCCTCATCATAGCTGCCAGAGGGACTAGTGCCCTCACTCAGGTTGACTTGTTCCTCTGACTTGTTCTGACTATCACTCTGATCTGACATAGCTGACACTGCAATCTAAAAGCTGACCCTGTGAATAGATGTAGTTGAGATAGAGTAGATGAGCATCACAAAGTGCAGAGATTTTTCAAAACAATTGAGTCAAAAACTTAGTTTTAGTTTTCTACATAAAGCATTTCGGAGCTACTGATTTGTTAAACTTGGTGACACCGAAGCAATATTAGAGTCTAAACTAGTGGAATCGGTCAGACCGAGACACAATTCGGTGACTCCGAGTTGCTTTAGCTCAATTTTTAGAGTAAATCTCCCACTAGATGTGATATCCCCCCTAAGAGGGATGAACTAGCCTTGGGCTTTGTCTATGATGACTTCATGTAGATGTTGAATATATGGATGCTCAATGTTGATGTAGATCATTTGGAGCAATCCATTGGAGTGAGTTGCACTTTCAATACCTACATGGGTTAGTCCCACATGGAACAACTAAGGATATCCATAGACATAGAGTGAAGTACACACAAGATGATGTCCATGAAAGCATTACGTTACCTTGTCCCTTGACTTACCAACAAGAGGGTTTGTGACTACTTGAACTAGTGCAAGATGTGGAAGTTGTTTGCACTTGTCCTTGCCAAAATAAGTATGAATAAGGTGTGTTGGCGGAGTCACCCTCAAGAACTCTCTAGTTCTTCTTCTTCGGGATCCACATCAAGTTGATGGGAATCCTTGGAGTTGTAGTCGTACTTGATGAAGTAGAACTTGATGTAGTATTGGAAACCCACTTGACCAAGGCCTTAGGAGCTTCTTCAAATGCATCAATCTCCTCTTGAAGCTTGACCTTGCCTTTTTGCTTGTGGTCTTGTGGTGAAAGATCATCTTGAGCTTGTGTCCCCTTGAAGGAAGTAGGATCATACTTCTCTTGTGGAGGAACAAACTTCGTCTTGGGGTATTGATCTTCTTCCCACTCAACTCCATTGGCATTGAACTTTCGTTCAAAACCAACACCTTGATTCTTCCAGTGCCTTCCTTGCTTGCCTACAATTTCCTCAAATTGCTTACTTCCGTCAAGGCTCTTGTAAACACCTTTCTCTATAATTCCCTTCAATAAGCTATTTTCTTTCTCAAGTGTAACTTGGCTAAGAGAATCATTAGTGGAATCAAGAGAACTACTAGAAGCAACAATATTTGATTTAGCATGATTATTGTTACTACTAGAAGAAGAATCTTTCTTACTCTTGTTGCTAGATTTTACTTGTGGCATGTAAGTAGACAAGAGTAAACGCTTGGCAATGTAAGAAGAACTTTTCTTACGAAGATCATCGTTGATTGCCTTTAAAAACCCATGCTCTTGCTCTAGGTTGAGCTTTTCAAAACGTAGCTTCTCATGAGTCTTTAAAATCTCTCGACGATCTTCCAAGGTAATTTCATGAGCTATGTAGCGACCTGACCTCCGGTAAGAGGGATGCTAACACACACAGTACTCGAATGGATTTATAACAGAGTAGCAATCACACACTTATTACATCGAATGTCTCAAAAGAGAACTTATTACAATAAATATGGCTTAAGGCCATCTAAAATAGGATAACAACGGAAGGCTTGGAAGATAAAGTGAGTCCATCAACTCCAACGGCATAGCTGAGTGCATGACAAATGACCTAGCGCACCTTACTCTTCGTCTGAAAAGTCTGCAACATGATATGTTGTAGCCCGAAACGAGCCATCACATGGAATATGTTGGCAATATAACACAGTAGAGCAATGAAAAGATAAATGCTATCACTACATGCATATATGGCTGGTGGAGGCTCTAGGGTTATATTGTTTTGCGAAAAGCCAATTTTTCCCTACAACAAACGAATAAATTTTATTTAACTATCATGGTAGTTGAAACATGGAGAAGGTTCCTGCAACTCAATCCCAATTAGAAAGTAATTAGCAACCCAACAAATTAACTTAGAGTGATGAGATCAAATCAATAATTCAAGTACCAGATACTCAAGATGTCCATAACCGGGGACACGGATAACCATGATTAGTTTATACACTTTGCAAAGGTTTGCTCACTTTTCCCCACAAGACTCGATCTCCTCCGTTGGATTTCTTGCACTACATGGTGTTTGAGAAACGGATGACCGAGACACAGTCTTTCAGAAGCATTAACTCTAACCCTGGGTAGACAGTACCAACCTACATCCCCTACGTATGCTAGCCTACCACTGGAAGAGGTCATGCAACATACTCAACTATGCTAGAGCCCATAATAGCTTGTAGGGATGGCAGTTTTGCCCATGGGTATGGGTACCCGCAGGTACCCTACCCGAAAACAATGGGCATGGGCAAGACTTGGAGAGGTTTTGTACCCACGGGTAATGGGTATCCATACCCGCAAAATATATGGGTAGGGCATGGGTATGAAATTGCGCCCATGGATAACCCAATGGATACCCACAAACAATGTTAAATGAAACTAACTCCTATGATATGTGGAAACCGGTGCACGTAGGGTCACACATACTTGTTCGCCACTCCTCCTACGTCATATGTGTCTCCTCGAAGTGATGAGATCTTGACTTATCGTCATCGAACACCTGTCCATCTCTCCATCTAGTGATTCGCAATTCCCACTGCCGCCTCTCACAGCATAGGGGTACCACTAACCATTGCTCATACTCGCTTGATTCCTCCAAGAGGCCACCCACAGAAGCAAGCCGCGTCAATGCTATACTGCTCGCCCATCATCACTTGAATTTTAGACTCATT